>NC_073231.2:64108970-64425294 GCF_029281585.2 Gorilla gorilla gorilla | reverse complement strand
ATGCATAAAATTGCCCATTCTGCAGGAAAATGCCTCAACCTGAATCCCAACTTGAAATACTAAGTTGAACACTTAACTTTAATTGCACGAATATATTTTTTGGATCAATAGATAGCAAACAACCTAACTTGGTAGAATTTCATCTTCAAAGTAAGAAGCAACCACTCTTTGATCTCTTCTAGGAAACAAAAGTTATTCTATTTAAGAGTTTGGTCTAGGATCACTGCCTATGAGGGGGCTTCAGGGAATGCCCAGTAAGGCTCTTGGGCACAATAGTGCTGGATGGGCCTTTAGCCAGACTGCCACTCGGTCTGCGTATCCAGGGCATTCAGAAGTATTTGTGTAGCTGTTTTGGAAAGAAGGGCACTGGAGGCGGGCCTTTTCTATATTAGGTGGTACAGGTTCAAAATGGCCAGAGAGGATAGCAAGGGGGTAGGAATCCAGAGCTGTGTGTCCTCTGGAGAGAGGGCATTCTGGCTGGATACCCATATGTCCTCTTTGCCCCTCAGCCCTGCTCCCCAAGGCAGGTCAACCACAGCCGCTGGCTCCATTTGAGCCACCTCCCCAACAACCAAAGCTCAGGGCAGCTCATGGCCATGGCTTATCACTTTCTTACATCTGTGGTAATGGAAATGACAAAAATGGGCTGTCTTTATTTTTGGGAAAAAAAAGAAAAAGCAAAAACCAAAACTCAACCAAATAGGTGATAGCAACATTATTTTCAAACACATTGGTTGAAAATTCTAGTCCAGATAACAGAATAGGAATGGTACTTGTGGTCTCCAGACATATTCCACTGTCAGACAAAAATACTTTTCTTCATTGAAGTACGCATTATGTAACATTGTGTATCAGATGACCTTAGCCATAGAGTTGGTCTTTAGAGCTTCTTCTTTTGGTCAACAAAGCCATCCATTACATGAAGGATGCCCAAATAGTCAGCTATAAGCAGTCCTGTCTTGAGGGGCAAAAAGCTAAAGAGAACACAAGAATAAACTTCCTTTATTATCATTCATGAAAGCCTCTTTACCACCTCTACTGAAAAGCAGTGTCACCTCTTGTGGCAGATGAAGTCACTCACTCATGCACACACTATGCAGCCTGAGTGCTACCCGCCTCAGGGTCACTGGGCCTTGTTCACTATATCGGGGGACACTCGCCCAGGGCCTTGACAGGTCTTGTGGCTTAAGTTATTCAATTTACTTCTCATTTCGGTTTCCAAAGCATCACTCCACTGTACAATGACACAGAGGAAGCAGTGAAGTCTTGTCGTGTAGGCATGCGCTTTGGGGGCAGATGAGCCTGGCTGGAATCCTAGCTTTGTCATTTGCAGTGCCACCTTAGGCAATCGACCCTCAGCTCATAGACCTCAGTTTCCTCAACTGCAAAATGAGGTCATCAGTCTGCCTTTCTGGTGCTACTGTGAGGATGAGATGCAATAGCTCCTCAAACCTTGGGCAAGCCCAACTAACACTGTCCATCTTCTCCATCCACGCCTGCCCCTCTGCAAAGCCATATACATGCATGATCATCATCCCAACAGAGCACTCTGCTCCACTGGCCTTTGCATTCAATACTGCAGAGCAAGGAAACAAAGCAGGCACGGGAAACCTGAGACTCATCCTAAGGTGGGGGTAAAGGAAAGGACCCCATGCTCCTTGTTCCCCTGTTTGGGCACCCCAAGATCTCCAGGTGGTTCATCCCTTCCACAGCTTCAAGTCTCTGGTCAAGTACTACCTTCTTTATGAGACTCCCTCCACCCACCAAACACCATTCTTAAAATTAAATCTCACCGGCCAGGCGCAGTGGCTCACGCCTGTAATCCCAGCACTTTAGGAGGCTGAGGTGGGTAGATCACAAGGTCAGGAGTTTGAGACCAGCCTGGCCAACATGGTGAAACCCCATCTCTACTAAAAATACAAAAATTAGCCAGGTGTGGTGGTGCACACCTGTAATCCTAGCTACTCAGGAGGCTGAGGCAGGAGAATCGCTTGAACCCAGGAGGTGGGGGTTGCAGTGAGGCATGATTGCACCACTGCACTCCAGCCTAGGCAACAGAGCAAGAGTCCGTCTCAAAAAAAAAAAAAAAAAATTAAATCTCACTTAGATGTGGTGGCTTATGCTTGTAATCCCAGCGCTTTGGGAGGCTGAGGTGGGAGGATTGCTTGAAGCCAGGAATTTGAGACCAGCCTGGGCAACATAGCAAGACCCCATCTCTAAAAAAATAAAAATAAATTAGCTGTGCATAATGGTGCACAACTATAGTCCCAGCTATTTGGGAGGCTGAGGTGGGAGGATGGCTTGAGCCTGGGAGTTTGAGGCTGCTGTGGGCTATGATCACGCCACTGCACTCTAGCCTGGGTGACAGAACAAGACCTTGTCTCCAAAAAAAATTAAAGAAGTAAAATAAGAAAAACAACAACAACATAAATCTTGGCCGGGCGCGGTGGCCCACGCTTGTAATCCCAGCACTTTGGGAGGCTGAGGTGGGTGGATGACCTGAGGTCGAGAGTTCAAGACCAGTCTGGCCAATGTGGTGAAACCCCATCTCTACTAAAAATACAAAAATTAGCCAGGCATGGTGATGGGCACCTGTAATCCCAGCTACTCGGGAGGCTGAGACAGGAGAATCACTTGAACCTGGGAAGCCGGGGGTTGCAGTGAGCCAAGATTGCGCCATTGCACTCCAGCCTGGGTGATGAGCGAAACTCCATCTTAAAAAAAAAAAAAAAAAGAAAAAAAAAAAGTAAAACTCAACTTGCACCCGTCTACCTCCCACTGTGGGGTTTCCTTTTTTCCCTTTCCTCCTTTATATTTCTTCAGAGAACTTATGGTCTTTTCTTTTACCTTACTTTTTTGTTTGTTTCTTTTCTGCCCCCTCACCCCACAGGAAGTGATTTCCACATGGGCAGGGACCACTGTTTGTCTTGTTCTTTGTTGTAACCCTAAGCGCAGATCCTTGGATGGTGGGTGATTATTGACACACAAAGCACTCTCCGAATATTTGCTGAATGAATGTTTGGTGGAGTGTTTGATGTGATTGCCTTTACTGATTTACTTTACTTTACTGCTTCTTCACCTTGCCTTTAGCTTACTCAGCAGCTATCTAGCCCTCTCTCAAAACATGTCCCATAACTAGTATTGCATAAAACTAAACATAATCTCCACAGTTATTCAAAGTAGAAAAATTAAGTCCCGTGTTCTTACCATTGGCATTACTATACTATAATCTGCTATCTATTAAGCAAAAAGAACTTAGTGTGTTGTGAATGCACACCCTGCCCAATAAACAGTGCATTACACGAATCTACAAGCTAGGACAAACATTGTCTCTACAATGTAAATGAAGAAGCCAAGACCTGGAGAATAAAGGGCATGCTCAGAGTCACAGACTTAGTGAATAGTGGAATCATAAGACTGAATTTCGAATTGCTTGTCAAGGATCCTTTGCTCTGTCCCACATAGCCTCAGTCAGGCATTCTGACCCGTCCTGTGCCAGATGAAGCCTGGAAAAATGATAGTATGCAAGAATGACGTTTGGTTCATTGCACAAAGTAGATATAATTAGCTAATGAGAAAAGAAATTTCTGTACACAGGATGGACAATGGCTGCTGGCCATGTAGTGGATGTGAGATATAATATCTATCTTCAAATAACTATGAATTGTCATTGGCAAGACTGATGGAATTGCACATGTTGCTGGGGGAGAAGCACAAACCAATGAGGGGAAGTTCAAACGAGGCAGATTTCAACTCAAGGTGCTTCCTCACACAGCAGAAAGCCCAGTGAGGAAAGATTTAATTAGATGACCTGTTACAGTCTAGAAAATGAATTGAGATAACAGGAAACAGCAGCTCACCACTATCCTTGTAACTGGGTCAAATGTTCATTCAGTGCCTATGAATTTCAGCACTGAAACTCCATGGAGAGCAGGGAAGGGTGCACAAGAATGTTTTTTTTCCTTTTTTTTTTTTTTGAGACGGAGTTTTTGCTCTTATTGCCCAAGCTGGAGGGCAATTGCGCGATCTCAGCTCACTGCAAACTCTGCCTCCCTGTTTCAAGCGATTCTCCTGCCTCAGCCTCCTGGGTAGCTGGGATTACAGGTGTGCACCACCATGTACGTTTTTTATTTTTTAAGAGACAGGGTCTCACTCTGTTGCCAAGATGGAGTGCAGTGGTCTGATCATGGTTCACTGCAGCCTCAAACCCCTGGGTTCAAGCAATCCTCCTGCCTCAGCCTCCTGACTAGCTGGGACTATAGGTGTATACCAGTCTCAAACTCCTGGGCTCAACCAATCCTCCTGCCTCAGGCTCCTAAGTAGCTGGGACTACAGGGGTGCACCACCATGCCTGGCTTATTTATTTATTATTTTTGGGGAGATGGGAGATGGGGTCTTGCTTTGTTTCCCAGGCTAGTCTTGAACTCCTGGCCTCAAGCAATCCTCTCACCTTGGACTCCCAAAGTGCTGGGATTACAAATGTGAGCTGCTGCTCCCAGCCTGTTCTTTTGCTTTTAAGAGGTGGTTTTAAGTTTTTTCCCTCAAATTCTTTAACCATCCTAAGAGCTCAAATTTATTATGTATTGCTAATTGTACCCATACCACAAATTTCTATAGCACTTGGCTTACTGTCTGGCCTTGACTTTGGGACCCTGTACTTGAGGAGGCATGGATACAATATCTATTCCAACAGGATTATTTTATCATGAGCACAAGAAAATCTCTCCTAAAAAATCATTTCGATCTTTCCATCTATCAGTACATCCACTTCTTTTTCAGAATAATTCAATACTAAGGTGGCAGGAAGGATTAGACCCCATTTTCTTGACTCATGGCGGGCACTGCAACTGTGTAAATTTGGTATTGTGTCAGCAATGGGCACAATGATAGGACTAACAGGACTTAATAGAATTAAATTAATGAATTTTAATTTATCAGGTATTTTTAAAGTGGCTTCTCCTGGTGGGATTTGGAGTAAACTGTAGACTGGCATGTTAGGGAAGTAATAGAAGCTGATGTAATTACCTTTTAAGAAACATCATGAAGTATAACAACTTTGGCATATACAAGTACATTTTTTCTTGTAGAATAGCTTCTACTATTTTTTCAACTGCATATTTTGGTTCCAGAATTGGCAACAGAGAAGGACAGCTAGGATATAAAATGACAACAATTAAAAAAAACCCTGAAGGCCAAATTCACAAATAAAGATAATTTTTCAAATTAGGGATAAAAGGTTTTAAGACGTTATCACTTATTTGTTTCCTTTTCAATTTCATTTATTTTTATATTTACTCCTTTATTATCAATGTGTCAACGCAGTAAGTAGTAACATAACTAAAATATGAAATGAAAAATGATTATTAATACACTGATATTACAATATACATATACGTGAAACCATATTAAACAAATATTCCAAATATTTGTAAGGCAAGTTGTTGAAAACACATTGCCTGTAGTCTCCATGAGATACAGAATTGGGCATCTGTGACTGCTACGGACTGGGTATTTGTGTCCCCCCAAAAATTCACATGTTGAAGCCTAAACTCCCAATGTGACGGCATTTGGAGGTGGGGCTTTTGAGGTGTAGCTAGGTCACCAGTGTGGAGCCCTCATGAATGGGATTAGTGCCTGTCTGAGAAGAGCCTATCAGCACTTTGTTCTTGGACTTCTAGCCTCCAGAACTGTGAGAAAGGCATTTTTCTTGTTTAAGCCACCTAGTGTATGATACTTCATTATAGCAGCTCCTTCTATATGACCAAGACAATGTCTCTCCAATTATTTCTAGTCCTCCTGGAATCAGAGAGGGAGCAGAATGGGATTGGATGGCAGGAAGGGGATGTGGCCTTCAGAGCCTGGGAAATGGAAGCAGATCCAGGGCCTGGGGGAGCTGAGAGACACTGCCTTGATAAACCATTCCCATTCAACTTGGTATCCTTCACACAAACACATACTAAGAAAGACAGAATTCTAAAACCATTTATAAATCATACTGAATCCCAGAACAATATATTTTAAACAACTTAAAAAAAAGAACAAAATAGCAAAACATTTTTAAGAGTGTAGATTCTTTGAAATTAAAGGACATACTTACCCTGTAGTACAACCTTCAAACATTCCAGTTTTTATAAAAAAGGGGCACACAATCGTGGTTTTGATCCCCTTTTGTTTTTGGACAAATGTTTCTACAAATACAGATTCAGCAAACCCAAAGGCTGCAAATTTACTTGCACAGTAATCTGAAAAAGACAAAGCATGATAACGTATATTCCAAAGTTTTAAAATGGCATTACATTAAGGTTTACCCATAACGCTAACAGCGACAGAAAATAAGACAATTTCAGAGTTCTCCTTTTGTGTAATCTTGGTCTACTCCCACTGGAAGAAGTGAGCAGGGAGTGGGAAGGGACATGGTTAACTGAAGATCAGGGTCAGTTGACAATGACCAAGTAGAGCCCAGCACAAGAAGGGCTGCAGAGATCCTGTCTCAGGTCACACTGCTGGACTTTACTTACAAGTAAATGCACTGTGAGCCCCTGTGCTAGTTCTTACATGGTGCCTTGTCTCAAAAAATTGCAATCCCATTGGGGCATGAAGACATTCAAAAGAAGAAATAAAACACTAAGTGATATAGGAATCTAGGCAAGAGAGGCCAGCATGGGTTGTGATTCTCAGATGAAGTTTTCTTCCAACTATAACTCTTTCCTTCACTTCCAGAAAAAAAAAAAGGGCTTGGTAGCTTCAACCTCCACCTCTTAAATACCTTGAAAATGTAGGGTGGGGGCAGAGGAAGGAGTGGAAAGTGGCATTTGTGTCCATTTTGAGCTTTTTGTCTTTAATCATACCTGTTTTAACAAAACATCTGACTATTCAGTTGACTAAGTGAAAAAGTTTGGAGAAGAAATGGTATTGAGGTGCATTAACACTTTCCTTTGCCCCACACATTCAGAGGAGGCATATTGCTATGTTACGGTGCAGCTACTGCAACTGGCAAGAGCCAGTTTATAAGCGCCAGGCGTGGCGTTGTCCAGCCCTAGTGCTGTCCAGACAGTGGGTCAGAGGCTAGAGACTGGGAAGGGGGACGAGGAGTCCAGAGCAGCTTCTAGGGTCATTGGAGTCATCAGGTATAAATGCAGCTGAGTCCCTTGACCCCTGAGATTCTGATGAGCAGATATGGCCCATGATCCAAGGAATCTGCATGCTAAACTGGCACCCCGGTGGTTCTGATGCAGGGGAGTAAAGACTCACACGGTGGGAAATACAAAAGGCTTATACTTATTTCTAAGATGAGCTGCAGGTGTGAGAGTCCTGTATCTCAAGACAGGAATGTTCTGTCTGAAAAGGATTGATAAGGAGCTGTAAATATACCTGAATGATTTCAAAGGCCCGTGACAACAGATATATAAGAGGGAGGTAAGAATAATACCTGATAAGTTCTAAGAAGGAGAGAGGAAGGGAAGTCTTGGGTCATAAGGAGGATAGACTGGTGATATTTGGGGTGACTGGTGGTCCTGAAAAACCTATTCATGTAATAGATATACTGAGCTAAGACTGGTTTTGTGAATCTTGAACTACGCCACTTTGCTTCAAAAGCATTAGGAACCACCCAACTGGCAAACTGGCTTATTTGTTATCCGAATGTTGCTGCTACAGTTCTGTTGGATGAGTTTTAGTAATGCTTGTAAGCCAGGACCTGGGACATTTCCTCTAGGGGATGCTGTGGTAGGTTAGGTCAAGGTTTCTCTTCCTTCTAGAGCCAGCTCCCAAGTTGGGCCTCCTTGGTTGAGGGTCTTGAAGGATCTCTTTGACCCCTCCCCACTGCTACTGTCAAGTCAGTTGGTTGTTACAAGGGAGATGAAAATGCCCACCACTTCCTGCAGGTCTTCAACCAGTGGAAAAAACAAAGCAGTTAACTTTAGGTTTCTTGAGGTGTAGAAACTTTATCCAAACTCACAGCAGTGGGGAGACCACTTAAAGGAAACTTCAGAAGAAGACAGGGTCATCCTCCTTACCATCCTGTGACAGTGTCAGTGTGAACTTTGGCGGACAGTTGTTATGTTGATCACTTGTGCAAAAAATTTATCAGTGAGGCCTCTCTCTCTTTTAAACACTGGGGACTGCATAAGACCTAATGATTCCAAAGGGCATAGTACAATTTCATGTAAGTCTATCTGATGGGCAGTTTTGCTACACGATGAAGTTATCAACCACTTATTGACTATACTTTTTAGTTTATTATCCTTTATCTTAGGGCATCAAGTCAGTGCTAATTATTCAGAGCTATTATGTAAGTTAAAGTTACAGGGAATTTTGCAATTGTAAATTGCTATGTTTTTCTTACCTGCCAGCCCATTTACTCCACTTAATCCAGCTGAACTTGAAATGCAAACCAAATGTCCATGGTCATTAGCAATCATAGCAGGTAGAAAGGCTTTATAAGTCTAAGAATACAAAGGAAAACTTTTAATGTTTAATGCCACATTGTATAATTTTCTCAGATATTTATATACTCATTATGATTAAAAAATCTTTTTTTTTCAGCCTGTAAAATATCTGAAGGTATGGGGATATAAAAACTTAAACATCTGGAAAGTAATCATTTTAACTTATTTAACCTGTTAAATCAGTTTTTTATGGCAATTCCAGTATTATTAAAATAATTTATTCAGACTTATGTTTTTGCTCATATTTGACTTTTAACGACACAATATTAAGACAAGAA
Source organism: Gorilla gorilla gorilla (assembly GCF_029281585.2). Lineage (NCBI taxonomy): Eukaryota > Metazoa > Chordata > Mammalia > Primates > Hominidae > Gorilla > Gorilla gorilla. The sequence goes on along the minus strand of NC_073231.2, from coordinate 64,416,569 downwards.
TTGAAGGAGTAAATCTTTGTTGTGGCAGCCACAACCCCGAACCTCACAAACATGATGCTTTAGATTTAGATTGCCTTCTCTCTGCTTAGCTTGATTTTGAGTTTCAAATTTTCCCTGAACATTGTTCACAGGACACCTGGCTGTTGACTTCAATTTTAAAAGAGCACTTTGTTTTAAACTCATCTCTTATTTTTGTTCCATTTCGTAAAACAGAATATCTATTAGAAAGAGGGCACATCTGTATTCTGTCCAACACCTTCACTCTTGATTGGGGGCCTGGAGAAAGAAGGTAAAAGAGACAGAAATGAGCTTTTAAGGAAGACATCTTCTGCAACAAAGGAGTAACTAATCACACCAAAGACAAGGAGGTGAGAAAAGGGATCTCTTACAAAGGCCAAACCTCACTTGTTTGCCTGCATTGCAATAAGTCTCAGAGAGAAACTAACAGGTAGAGAGAGGTGGGAAATCAAAACAAAGCAAAAGGAAGCAGTGCAGCGAACACTCTGGGGTCTGCCATGAGTTGGGACACTTCTCAGTAGGGACACTGCCTTTGAGAGCCCAGCCTTCAGGTAGCTCTTGGACGCTCTAGCAGTTAAGTCACTGTCTTTGTGCCTGGCAATGTGCAGATGCTCAAAGAATGTACATGAACTTGCCCAGAAGAAGTAAAGGGAGTGAGATGACATGAGGAGTGGTAGGAGCCAGGGAAACACCAGCATTGAAGGAGGAGGAGGAAGAGGAAGAGGAGGTAGAGGAGGAGTTGGAGTTGGAGGAAGAAGAAGGAGGAGGAAGAGGAGGGAGGAGGAGGAGGAGGGAGGAGGAGGAGGAGGGAGGAGGAGGAGGAGGGAGGAGGAGGAGGAGGGAGGAGGAGGAGGAGGGAGGAGGAGGAGGAGGGAGGAGGAGGAAGAAGAAAGAAGAAGGAAGAAGAAGAAAAGAAGAAGAAAAGAGAGAGAGAGACAGACACCATGAAGGCACCTAGGGAAAAACAGAGAGGTAGGAAAAGAACACAAAGCCAGGCCAAGCGCAGTGGCTCACACCTGTAATCCAAGCACTTTGGGAGGCTGAGGCGGGTGGATCACAAGGTCAAGAGATGGAGACCAGCCTGGCCAACATGGCAAAACCCTGTCTCTACTAAAAGTACAAAAATCAGCTGGGTGTGGTGGTGTGCGCCTGTAGTCCCAGATACCTGGGAGGCTGGGGTAGGAGAATTGCTCGAACTCGGGAGGTGGAGGTTGCAGTGAGCCGAGATCGCGCCACTGCACTCCAGCCTGGCGGCAAAGTGGTACTCTATCTCAAAAAAAAAAAAAAAGAAAGAACACAAAGCCATGGGAGTGGAGACTTCCAGGGACCATGGTCTTTATCTTCATTCTGACTATATATGAGTATAAGCAAGCACCAAGGAGAGGCACATTTGGGACAAGATAAATCATTTGCAGTAGTTCCTGTAGGAACATGGTAGCCACTAAATTCTGAATCTTTCCATTTTTCTCCTGAAAACTTTACAAAACACCAAGAATAGCACCAGCACCATTACATTTTTGGTGGAAATAGGGGACAGAAAATCTACAAATTCCAAATTACATTTGAAGGCTGCTAAAGAAGAGTTGGGTGGAAAGGTGTGAGGAGAATGGAGGAGGAGCTCAGAAATCTCCAGCAAAGACTCCCAACAGAGAGCCTTGCCCAGGAATGACGAGCTACGAGCAGGGCTGGAACCAAACAGGTCAAAAGTCCTGTGATCCCAGCACTGTGGGAGGCCAAGGCAGGCGGAACACTTGAGGCCAGGAGTTCAAGACCAGCTTGGCCAATGTGGTGAAACCCTGTCTCTACTAAAAACACAAAAAATTAGTTGGGTGTGGTGGCGCGCACCTGTAATCCCAGCTACTCAGGTGGCTGAGGCACGAGAATCGCTTGAATCCGGGAGGTTGGAGCTTGCAGTGAGCTGAGATCACACCACTGAACTCCAGCCTGGGAGACAGAATGAGACTCTGTCTCAAAAAATTAAAATAAAATGATAAAGTAAAATAAAAATACAACTTTTAATAAAAGCTGGGAGAGGCAGCAAGAGGGTGCATGCATAGTGTGGGGAGGCCTGAGATGGCTGGTCTCAGCAAAGGCCAGAAACATGCAACTTCTGGAATTGAGTGGGTGGCTTTAGAAGTCAGGACTGTGCTTTTAGCGCTGGTAGCAGGTGGTAACCTGGGTTACCAGTGGAACCTCTAATTTCTCTGGTTGGGTACTAACTAAGGTGACTATAGGTTTTGGTTTGCCCATAACAGACCTGATTAACACTTGCTCATTAATAATGCTGAATTTCACTTCCAAAAGTGTCCCAGCTTAGGCAAATTACAAAGCTACCCTGGTCCTGTCTAAGAGCAGTTGCTCGCTATGTAGCCTGGAGCAAATCTTTTAAGTTCTATGATCCCTTATCTCACCGAGCTGTTTTAAGGAAAATATGTGAGCCACCTGGAGTATTTCCTAACATTTGCAGCTAATCAATACATGGTAGCAGGACCATGAGGACAGTTCTGTCCTTGTAGAATTCCCTAAGCAGAGGTCCTGGGGGCTGTAGATTAAGTGGCATCAGGAAAGGATAACTGCGTAGACCAGGACAAGTCCAAAACTGAGAAGTCTCTGCTTTACTTAGAGGCTAATAATATTGTAAAAGAGCAAGAGGAAAATACTTCTAAATGACAGAATAATTTTACATTTATGATGAGAAGAAACAATTATTACCCATAAATGTGCTTTGAAATTCACATCAAATGACTTTTCCATAAGCTCATCTGGACAGTCAAGGAACTTTTTGCCTGTTACGATTCCGGCATTGTTGATTAGGATGGAAACATCGCCGACTTCTTTTTTAACCTGAATTGAATAAGAGCAACACCACCAATGTAGTAATTCCTTATATGGGCTAGGTTTTATTTTCCCAGAGTTTTATGTTTTTTTTATCCTGGTTAATTCATACTGAGTTTATGCACTCTAAAAATACAGCTTGGGGCTAGGCGCAGTGGCTCACACCTGTAATCCCAGCACTCTGGCAGGCCGAGGCAGGGGGGTGACTTGAGGACAGGAGTTTGAGACCAGCCTGGCCAACATGGAAAAATCCTGTCTCTATTAAAATTACAAAAATTAGCCAGGCATGGTGATGCGTGCCTCTAGCCCCAGCTACTCGGGAGGCTGAGGCAGGAGAATTGCTTAAACCAGGGAAGTGGAGGTTGTAGTGAGCCAAGATCACACCACTGCACTCCAGCCTGGGTGACAGAGTGAGACTGCATCTAAATAAATAAATAAATAAATAAATAAATAAATAAATACAGGTTGGTTTATTTCCATTGCTGAGTCTACAATGCACCACAGACCAAGTTTTTTTTTTTTTTTTTTTGAGATGGAGTCTTGCTCTGTCGATCAGGCTGGAGTGCAGTGGCATGATCTCGGCTCACTGCAAACTCCGCCTCCTGGGTTCCCACCATTCTCCCGCCTCAGCCTCCCAAGTAGCTAGGACCACAGGTGCCCACCACCACACCCGGCTAATTTTTTTGTATTTTTAGTAGAGACAGGTTTTCACCGTGTTAGCCAGGATGGTCTCGATCTCCTGACCTTGTGATCCACCCGCCTTGGCCTCCCAAAGTATTGGGATTACAGGCATGAGCCACTGCGCCTGACCTCCAGAGATCAAGTTTTGATGTGCTTTTCCCATTTTTCTCTTCTTAAAATGAGTCCATGTTCAAAATGCTACTTTCTGTTTACAGTTAGAGCTGTTCTTCTACTCAGTGGTTAGTAACTTTGTTCTGTGCTCTGTATGTGGCATTTCATTTTAATCAATATGATGGGACATAAGAATAGCTTCATTATAGCCAAATGTGACATAGATCAAGAACTCACACACATGGAGAAGGGGCTGGATTAGGGAATAAATGGAGGAAAAGAGAAAATACAGTCATAAATCACTTAACAATGGAGATACATTCTGAGAAGTGCATTGTTAGGTGACTTGGTTGCTGTGTGAAGATCACAGAGTGTACTTAATAAACCTAGATGTGTGCCTACTACACATCTTAGGCCATATGGTAGAGCCTATTGCTCCTAGGCTACCCACCTGTACAGTGTGTTACTATACTGAACACTGTAGGCAACTGTTAACACATTGGTTAAGTATTTGTGTATCTAAACATAGAACATTGGGACAGTAAAAATACTGTAATAATCTGTCCCATAATGTGGGACCACCATTTTGTATATGGTCCATCACTGACCAAAATGTCATTATATGGTGCACGACTGTGTATATTTTAAACACACAGCACAGATTAGAATCTGCCTGTCCTGTTTTCATCAACTGGCTGGTTTTCTTCTTTCCAAGCATGGACTTCCTGAACTCAAGGCTAAGCTATGGCCTAGGGATACAAGCTTTCAAAGTTATTGGAGACTCAGCAGAGACAAAACGCTGTCATATCACTCTGAAAGCTTTCTCTTTGATTGCCCGTCTAAGGGCTACTTCTTAAAAACTCTCTGGTATTGGCCGGGCACGGTAGCTCACACCTGTAATCCCAGCACTTTGGGAGGCCGAGGCGGGTGGATAATGATGTCAAGAGATGGAGACCATCCTGGCCAACATGGTGAAACCCCGTCTCTACTAAAAATACAAAAATTAGCTGGGCGTGGTAGCGTGCACCTGTAGTCCCAGCTACTTGGGAGGCTGAGGCAGGAGTACCGCTTGAACCCGGGAGGTGGAGTTTGCAGTGAGCCAAGATCATGCCACTGCACTCCAGCCTGGCGACAGAGCAAGACTCTGTCTCAAAAAAAAAAAAAAAAATTATCTGGTACTTTCCTTTCTATCCAGAATAAAAAGTGGAAATGGTGGGTTTATAAGCATTATTCAGGGGAAGGAGTAATTTCCTTCCCCTGAATTCAGAGGAGCACATAAGTAATTCCGTCAAGACCCCACAGTGATAAAACCTGAATAATAAGCTAGTAATATGACATGTTTGGCTATTTCTGAAGTCAAGCACCGGGGGCAGAACTAAATCACAGTTACAGGGGAAAGGGAAGTAATTATTTGTAGAGTGCTTCATACTAGTTTATCCCATAGCTAACAATCTTCATTGTTTGAACATCAACCGGTTATTGCTTAAGGCTGGCCAGATAAATTGTAGTCAGTGTAAGTCAACATGCCAGGTGATCAGTGCTTAACTTCTAAGTAGCTGAATTTGTGAGATCAGCTGTGCTTGGAAGAGTGGGCCCAGCGAAGGCCTGAGCAAACTTGTCAGGTGTGGATCTCCAGCCTGTACTGGGCAGCCTGTGTTTGGAGATGGTGGTGGCAGAGAGGTAAAATGTAAAGACAAACTTGAAAGTCATAAACTTATCTGCCAGGGACCTGCAAACCTTAGCAAGGAAATCCTGGTTGAACCTAGAAGCTAAGGAGCAACTTTACAATGTAGTCAGGCTGCTCACGGCAGGCTTGGTTGGTTCTTCCCTTCTCAATAAGTTGGGCAATTCTGGGAGGCATAAAGTGTCCCAGGAGAGTGATGAGTGAAGTACTCAAGCCACTATGAGGACACAAAAATCCTTAGGCCAGGCACAGTGGCTCATGCCTGTAATCCCAGCACTTTGGGAGGCCAAGGTGGGTGGATCACCTGAGGTCGGGAGTTCGACCAGCCTGACCAACATGGAGAAACCCTGTCTCTACTAAAAATACAAAACAATTAGCCAGGCATGGTGGCACACGCCTGTAATCCCAGCTACTCGGGAGGCTGAGGCAAGAGAATCGCTCGAACCCAGGAGACAGAGGTTGTGGTGAGCCGAGATGGTGCCATTGCACTCCAGTCTGGGCAACAAGAGTGAAACTCCAACTCAAAAAAAAAAAAAAAAAATTCCTTGTGAGGGACGGGCACGTGCCTCTATGATGGTAAGAAAATCCCTACCATCTTCATGTCAGAGCTTTGGTTTCCTGAAAGCTTTATGTGTGTATCTGTATAAACCCCAAAGAAGAAAATGTAGCTGAGTCTTTAGGATTAATAAAAGATTCTGATTGTCTTATGACTACTTAAGAGTAATACACATTCGAATGTAGGGTACTGTGGTGGAGTGGACACAGCCTAAATTTAAAATCAGACAGAATATGGATTCAAATCCTGCTTCCATCACACACCAGGTCAGTGGCCGCTGGACAGGTTATTTAATGTCTCTGTATCTTGATTCTTTATTCTTAAAGAAGGATGCCTCTATCTCTCCATTAACTTATACTGTAATAGGGGCCAGTATGGTCAGTGCAGTGTAATGTTAGAAGCAGGTACTCAGGTGTCAATAGACGCAAGTGGCAGCTATAGTCTTGCTGCTTACTAACTGTGTTTCTTAGGGCAGCTACATACCTGCCCTAAGCCTTAGTCTCCTTGCTTGTGAAATAGGGATAATAATGGGTTTTACTTTATAAGGTTATAATACATACATGGTAGTTAGCACAGTGTCTTTGCATACAATAAGAATTCAAAAATCCCAATTCCTATTCTCCCATAATCTTGTTTACATTAAAGGGACACTGGAGACAGGCTAATAGGCACTAGAAAGGCAAGTGAAAAAGAGCGTGATGTGTATCAAATTATAATAGTAAACACACAAGAGTTACCTGGTCGGCTACTCTATACACTCCTTCCTTTTGGCTGCAATCGCAGGTATAGGCGTGCACTCTTGTGGCTCCAGCTTCCCGAGCCATCTTACATGTTTCCTCATTCCCCTCCTTATTGATATCCCAGAGAACAAGAACAGATCCCAGCCGGGCAAACTGCAAGGCTAAGAGCCTTCCGAGCCCACTTCCAGCACCTGTGATGAGGACTATTTCACCAGCAACGTTCTTCCGTGGCTTTGGGAGTAAGGCAAAAATCATAGCCTCCAGAAGACTAAACAGTGATTTTCCTAAGAAAATGAACAGTTTCTTTGATGATTGCAGGTTGAAAGACATGTTCTGGCTGACACCTGTGAAGAAAGACAGATTCACATGAAGACTTATTTGTCCATTTCCTCTGAGTTGTTTACTCCACGGAGCTCCTATTTTCTGAAACAGTGAAAGTAACTGAGATATGTGATTTAAACAGCTCTCCTGGTAGCAGACTCCGAATTCAGAAAGGGGGAGGAGGAAGCCACAGGGACTATACTTAATTCAGCTTTCTTACTTGGCCCCAAGCTCAGCATGTTATCTGCATGCCTGCTATGTGCAGTACACAACAGAAATGTTTGTTAACCAGGAACTGTAACCACCACACCCAAATTTAACACAAAGAATAAGTTCATTATTGCTCATAGTTAGCCTTTCTTCATAATAATCATGAATCCTGTTGGCTGATTTTATGTTCAAAGTCTTGACCACATCACAATGTTTATAACATCATTACTACCTCTCTGGCTTTATGTTTTTCTCCTTTGATGTTTGTGCTTTCTCATTTGCATTCTCGTTAATTTTGCATTACTATTTAAAATCTGAGATTTGAGAGGAAAATGTAAAGTCCTATTTGTAGAAAGCATTTGACAGGAAGTAACCAGATGTTCTAGACCTTTTCCGACAGATTTGCAATCAGCACCAGATAGCCCTTCCCTAGGCTCTGAGGTCCCCGCGCCAGCAGCTCTATATCACTTACCACTCTGTGTGATTAAAGGTCACAGGCGAGGCAGACCTGGACTCCTGCCCTGCACTGCCTCTGCCTACCTGTGAACCCCATGGCAGGGGTTCTCTTGGCCTTACACTGGGCCTTGGTCTCTTCATCTATATTGGTCCTGTGGCATAGGGTGTTTTTGCAGATGAAATGAGAATGTTCCACATATGACCACAATGCCTGGCTTATAGTCAGTGCTTTACAGATGTTATCACATTTCTCAGATTCATAGTGCTGCCCACCAAGAAGGCATCCACTAGGTCTGCTGAATGAATAAAAGGCCTCCCCTTGACAAACTCATACAGAGCTTAGTGCTTACATCCTGCTACCAGTTACTCACACTTTAGTGTGAATGAGTATATAAGGTGTGCTTTACTAACCACTAGCTGAGAAAGAAGGGAAGGTCTTATTTCCTTCAGGATGGGAACAGAAGACATATTTAGCAGAGAGCATACTGTGCTGGGGGTGGGAGCCTTCTCTGAATGGTGTGTTTAATTGAGAGGCTCAGACAAAGGCACAGGTGTGAGGAGACAGGAGGGGAGTAATGAAAAAACAGCAGGTCTTCACAGTTTGGCTGAAGTCAGCCTAGTTGCGGTTAATGAGTAAGGGTGGATAGATTCATCTACAGGAGGACTTGGTATGTGGTCACACCCTTAGGAAATGTCAAGAGTTGATGCAACCCAGGCTGTTGTTCCTGGCTTATTGTACAGATGAGACTGAGGATCTAAGAGAAGATGTATGTGACTTGTTCAGGGTCCCTGTGCTGGTTAGCTGGTGAGGGCCAGATTGGTTCATGTGTTATGTTTATTGAGTATACACCCTGTGCTGGTTCTATCTGGGCACTGGGGCTGAGGGGATGGGCAGCCTCTCATAATCTCTGTGCAGGTGAGCCAAGTAATCTAGTTGAAGAGACGTATTCAACAAATAAATAGATCGTTATAAGCCATAGTGTTATAAAGAAAAGTGCAGTGTGCTATGGAGAGGATGATCGGAGAGCTGATTCAGATTGGGCTTGGGAGAGGAAGCAACAATGTCTGCTGGAAAGTGACCCTTTGAGTGGATATCCAAATGATGATGGTGGGAGGTAGGGATATTGAGCAGTAGCTTTCCTGGCAGAGGGACAAAATAGTTTGTTTTAAGGCAGGTTTGACCTGTGTGTCCAGGGCTGTCCAGAGAATAAGAATGCTTGCTCTAAGGAACATGGATGCTCTGGTCAAATGAAGAACGTTTTCATCCATGCTTTGATGAAATAGACCTCAAACTCTCTGTGATCTTTGCTCTGATTTACATTCACAGAGTAACTTTTGGATGATTGATCAGGCCTCTGAGGCACTGCAGAACTTGAAAAGGTGTCCTGAAAGAGGACTCTCATATCAAATACATGGAGCCTGTACCTGTGGATCTGCAAGGATGAGGGTCAGACTGTGCACACAGTAATGGGAAACCCTAGGCACCCTTCTCAGACAGCAGCCTGGGCATCGCCAACTTTGGAAAATCCAAACCAGGAGTAGTTGGTCAGACCACCACACTCCCTTTTATATCACTATGTGAATTCACATAGAGGGACAGAGGTCTACTTCTCCCATCACAGGGCTCCAGCACCTCAGCAGTGGCCAGAAGTCTCAACATCGACCTGGGTGACATGAACGCTCTTAATGTCAGGACATTCTAGATTTCAGTGTTCCATTGTCTCAACGTTGGCTTGATGCAAAACCTAAAATATGTCCATCTTTTAACCCTGTCTTTGCAGATGTTTACTAGATTTCTAAGAGCTTGTCAGCCTGAGTTACCCCCCTTCCCCAGTTGAAGTTTAGGGTGCCTGCTGGGTACCCACATAGGCAATGAGGTCTAGAGATTAAAGTTTGGGTTGGAATTCCATATATCACTGATTTTCCCTTCAACTTTGGTAGAAATGATTTAATCTCTTGTGCCTCAGTTTCCTCCTCTAAAAAGGGAGTTTCTAATAGTGCATAGGAATACTTACCACACAGAGGAGCTGTGAGAATTAAACCAGTTTATATAGGTAAAGCTTTAAGGAGCATTATGTGGTCACTACTAGCTTGTGTGAAACCTTCGAACAAATTAGAAAAAAAAAAAAAAAAAAGGCATTGCCCTGCACAAAGTCCTCTGCGGGGTGCAAGGGGCTGGGGAGGGGGTGCAAGAGGAGCTGTTTGGATTTCAACACCTGCCAGCTTACATGTCTCCCCCTCTGCTCCTCAATCCCCATAATAATGTGGCACAGCCATAAAACATGGAGGCCTTTCTAGAACAGTGCCAGGCACAGAATGACAGCAAAATAATTAATGGCTAGAACTTCCACTGGTCCTGTTAAGCATATGAATTAATAATCCCTGGCTATATCAATCAAATATGATTATAGTATACTTACAAACAAGAGTGAATGTACGGTTCCATTTTGCTGCAGACTTTCCTAGAATGTTACGGAGCGTATACAATTTAATCCGGCAGAAGTCTTCTAGGTGTCCCTATCTCGCGGCCTACCCAATCCAAACAGGCGCCCTCGGCTTCCCAGACCAGTGCGCGGCAGCAAGTCGGCTCTGGTGAGGGCACCCGGACGAAACGGGAGGGCAGACAGACTGACAATCACAGCTTGGGTTGAAAGGGGTGATATGGGGGCGGTAGGGCCCGGAAGGTGGATGCACTGAGCAGTAGAGAGCAGGGAATCTGGGCAGAACGGACCGAAGAAGAGGGTCCAGGGAGGCATCCTGCCCTCTGCTCCGGGTGGGGAGGGAGGCTGGCAGCTCACCCCCGGGGGCGAGGGGTCTGCGTTAGCCGTAGCCACGGGAGCCCGGGCTTCTGGGACGCTGCAGCCGTGCGCTACCCGGTGGAGCTGCGTTCTCACCAGCTCGCGGGTGGGTCCTGCCGCGGCTCGGCGACCCGCGCCCCCTTGCGAGCGACCCAGCGTGAAACCAGCCCAAAGGGCCGCCTCGCCCGACCCCCGCCAGCGCGACCTCCTCCGGGAGCCAGCACCCAGGACCGACGACCTCGGCAACTTACCCAGGACACTCTCCCTAGCTGTCCGCGGAGAAGCCGGCCTCGTCTGCCCCAGGCACCCGAGTCCCTGGCTCGGAGCTCAGTGAGGTTCAGGTGTTTATCCAGGCGCCGCCCAAGTCCAAGGGCGGGACGGCCGCGGCAGCGCCAGGGGTGGGGCCGGCCGTAGCCCCAGCGCACGACGTGGGCAGCACTCCCATCTTCTTTTTCTGGACCTGCAGATTTAAGAAGCTGGAAATTCTATGGTGGAAACTGGATGCGTGCGCCGGATTTCTCTTAGGCTTAACGTTTCAATGCCTAGGCTGTACCCCAGATTATTAGATGGGAATTTCTGGGTTGGCAGGGGCCTAGGCATTAGCTAGAAAAGTTTCCCAGGTATTTGCAAGGCACAACCCCGAGGTTGGGAACCTTGGAATTAGAGAACAGAGCAGTATAGGCGTCCACGGGGCAGGGGCCAGGTCGTGTGTCTGGAGCCTGCAGTGCGGGGAGTTCTCCAGCAGCATCTGACTGCTCCACATGGGATCTTAAGTCAACAGCTTCCTTGCCCCTTGGAGGTAAAGGATGTGGGCGTGGGCTCGGAAGTCCCCGGGAAGTGGGTGGGGTGCAGGCAGGGGCGGGAGTGGGTGCGGCGCTGGCAGGCGGCCTAGGAGAAGAGGGCAAGGAAATTTGTTCTAACAAGATGAAGCCGAGAAATGAGGCTAGCGTAAGAGTCACCAGGCACTCTGACCCAATCAAGATATATTAAGCATCTGGGTGTACAGCGATCCAGAAGATACAGCGATGATATATCTGTCAAGAAAAAAAAAGGATAAACATTCATTAATAAATCAATAAAAGAGTTAATATAAGCACAAGACACCACTGAGATGCTAATAATAGAGGGTGAACTTTTCTGGGGGCAATGAGGGGCAGAAATGACAATAAAATATGCGATGTTGAAAGAAAAACAGGGGAGTCATGATGAGATTGGGTTTGAAATTTATCCCGGGGCTGAGTAGGACAGGAAAAGTGGTGAGGGGTCGAAGAGCAGCCTTAGCCAGCCCATATCTGGGACAGATCTGGAGTAGAGGAACTGCACATTTGTTCTTTATTTGGGTGACAGAAGAAACAGGCAGGTCGTATAAGCTTGGAAAAGTAGGTGCAGGGGAAACCCTCGACTGTCTTTTCAGTACTTAAGAGGTTACTTGTGTGCTTTAGGCAGCAGCAGCGAGCTGTGGCAAGCTATGCGAGGCGTGTGGGAAGGTGAGTGGGTAAATGTGCGTGCATTGGTTTCAGGTCAGCCGTCACTACACAGCGACACTGCTGTGTGGGGCTCTGGGGAGTTGCAGGGCTTCTGAGGGAGAAGGGAGACACATTCATGAACAGTGCGGGTGATAGACATGCACCCCAGGTGCCTCCAGAGTCCACAACCAGCCTGCAGGAGGAGAGGCAGTTGGACTCAAAGGGCCTTCCAGAATGGGCTAAGGTGTGGAGGTGAGCAGCACCTGGGAGTGAGAGTGGACTGAGGCAGAGAAACGTCGGTTAATGGGCCCTTGATGGTGCAGCCTGCCTGCAAGAGTTCAGATGAGTGGACACTGGGAAACACCAGCCTCCTATTATCTTCATGGCTTCTCTGAGCAGAATCCTGGGCTGTCACTCTTCTTTCTGGTCAGAAGCCCTGGGTGGACCTCAAGAAAGAAATTTGGAGCATTATTAGAAATCTCATCAGTACAAAAGATGAGAGTGAGTAGTGAGGGATGCACCGGTGACGCAGTGAAAGAAGCCAGAGGCCCTGCTGGTTGGAAAGGGTCCTGCTTTGTCTTGATGTGGGGGAAACTCAGAGGACTGACCATAATCCTGAAAGCTGGGAAAGGATTTCTAAAGGGTCTCTTTTGGCAAAGGCTAGGAATGGACAGTTTATGATAGAACATGTGTCATGGGCTAATAAACATGAAAAAGTGGTTTAATCTTATTCTCAATTTCTTTGATCTTAGGGCCAAAGAGATGCATATTAAAACATTTCTTGCCTTACAAATTGAAAGTTTTTTTTTTTTTAAAGAATGCCTTCATATGGGGGTATAAATTATGCATTTCTGGAAAACAAATATGTGTCAGGAATTAGAAAGGGATATATCCTCTGACCCAATTCCACCTTTATCTTTACCAAATACCCAGGTATTGTCTGTGGCCTTTCAGGAAGGGAAACTGGGTCACTGAGAGTCAGGGATGGGAAAGAGACTTTCCACTCCACTGAATCATGTGAAGTAGTACCTTTTTAGGAAACAAGTATATTAATCAAAATAAATTGATCTTTAATTCCTAAGAAGTATGTGCAGATGGAGTACTCTACAGCCATCTTTAAAAAATCATGTTTTTCAAGGGTGTGAAGTACACTTCACAGAATATGAGTTTAAAAAACACAGTACAAGACTAAATATATTTGCTATGATCCTAATTTCTATGAAAATTTTATGTACATGCATTAGAAACACTGGAAGAGAGTTCACCAACATCTTAACATTTTTTGTAATATAGTAGTGGAATGTTGGTTGAATTTAATTTATTTCTTTGTATCTTTTTGTATTTTCCAAATTTTCCATTATGTGTATATCTTTATCTCATAATAAAAATGTTTCTGTGGCCACACATACACAGATGCTTCCATTCCAGATAGCACAGTGAGCATATGCATTCATATCCTATTTTCTTCCAAAATTCCATTGAAATAAAAGAGAAAATATAAAAATGCAAATAAACAAGTTAGTGCTAGAAAAAAGAAAGGAGCTACCAGTGAGGGTTGACTTCATTAAGCAGATGGATCCTATTTCCAGAAACCAGAGCAAAAGATACCTTAAGCTATGACACACGGAAGGTACTGCAAAAATGAGTCATTCTTCCCAACAGAAAGCCTGAGTAACCACAATTCAGTAAACAAACACAGAGTGTAAATAGGACACGGGACACTCAGATGGAATAAGAGTGTTAATATAAAAAACAACACTCTGAAGGTATTGAAATACAATATTGAAAAATTGTTTTGAAATTTGGGACTAGGCACGGAAATATCATAAGCAAAGTAAGATGATAAACAACAGACTAGGAGAAAATAGTTTTGCATAAAGAGTTGACCATTGATAATTGGTCATAATATATAGCATTTCTATAAACTGATTGAAATAAGTGGGAAAAATTGATAAAGAAATTTATAGGCAAATCAATATAAATTACTGAAAATGCCTAAAAAGATGCAAAATTTCACTCATATTCAGGAAAAGGAAATTGGAAAAGGAATAACCTTTTTTTCATTCATTAATATCCACATATTAAAAAGTCAGATAAGAATTCAGGATTGGGGCTGGGCATGGTGGCTCATGCCTGTAATCCCAACACTTTGGGAGGCCAAGGCAGGCGGATCACCTGAAGTCAGGAGTTCAAGACCAGCCTGGCTAACATGGCGAAAACCCGTCTCTACTAAAAAATACCAAAATTAGCCAGGGGTGGTGGTGGGTGCTTGTAATCCCAGCTACTCACTAGTCTGAGGCAGGGAGAATTGCTCGAACCCGGGAGGTGGAGGTTGCAGTGAGCAGAGATCACGCCATTGCACTCTAGCCTGGGTGACAGAACAAGACTCCATCTTGGGAAAAAAGAAAAAAAAAAGAATTCAGGATTGGCAAGGGTGTGGGAACACAGATATTCTCAAACAATGTGGGGATATTTGTCTTTGAGTCTTTTATGGACAGTAATTGGGCAGTAGCTATCATAACTTTTGACTGCTATTTCACATCTAGGAATCTATCACATAAGAATATTGACACTTCCAGCACTCTGGAAGGCCGAAGTGGGTGGATAATGAGGCCAGGAGATCGAGACCATCCTGGCTAACATGGTGAAACTCCATCTCTACTAAAAATACAAAAAATTAGCTGGGTGTGGTGGCACGCACCTGTAGTCTCAGCTACTCAAGAGGCTGAGGCAGGAGAATCGCTTGAACCCGGCAGGCAGAGGTTGCATTGAGCCGAGATCACGCACTCCAGCCTGGGTGACAGAGTGAGACTCTGTCTCAAAAAAAAAAAAAAAAAAAAAATTGACCCATGTTTATTGAAGATTGTGAGATTGTGATAGCAAAAAATGAGAAGCTACTTGAATGCACAGCTATTCCATTAATCATGATATAGTCATGTAATAGAATTCTCTGAAGCTGAAAAAAAGGATGAAGTTAGAAATATATTTAGTGGCAGGGAGAAATCTCCAGGCTGTGATCAGTGAAAAAAAAGTACAGAATTATTCCACTGAAATTAAATTGATGATTACTGTGCATTGTGCATGCACATGTGTGTTCACATGTGTGTAAAACAGATGGAAATGCACAGAAGAATGGATCTGGAAGGCTACACACCAAACCGTTGGCAGTAGTTACCTCGGGAGGGGCACAGAATTGAGTAAGGGGCAAGGAGAGTCGCCTCCGTTATGATATATATTTCTGTATTGTTTGACTTTTTATAAATGGCGTGCAATATTTTGTTATATTAAAAACAAAAAAAGATGAAAAAATGCCTACTTTTAAAAGACTTGTTGAAAGAACATGTTGCCTTTGGGGATTACTTGGTAAAAGAGTAGAGTAAGTACAGTCAGCAGATGATACTTTCACAAATATATATGTTTAACCAAAATGCATTATTTGGCAGAAGGAGATTGTGAAATCCTCAGAGAAGTACATGATTAGTGTAAAGGTAGACTTATTTGTTCAATGACAGGAAGAGAGCAGTGTTAGGCTGGAACAGAAGTAGTAAACGAACATGTGAAAGAGTAGGATGAATAATATATACTGATACTAAACCCAAGAGTTGAAGGAGAAAGGGGACATGTGCCCTGTCACTTTGTGGGGGAAAGTAACTATATACCAAAGAAATGCAAAAGTTTCAGAAAGCCAAGACTCAAGGAAGACAGTGATAGGACTGGGCACATGACTGAATTTCCCTGTTTACTACATTTTTCAGAAAAACTGGGCATGAAGCCCGACACTCCTCATTCCATCTCTCGCCAAAAAGACAAAAGGATGTGTTGTTTTATGTTTGTTCTAGCTCTTCTATTTATCCCATCGTCATTATCAGCTCTAACAATTTTTTTCCCCTGAATAATCATAGAGTGAGCTACCGCTCATTTATGTAGATTTGACCTGGCTTGTTGTGCCAAGGTTACTTACAGCCAGAGACTTATGGGCCCAGATACAATTTCTCCTATTTTCATTTTCATTCTGCTTTTCTCATCAGGAATTTCTCTTCCTTTCTGACTCTCTCTGTGATCAGTGGAAATACTATTTGTGAAGGGCATTTTTTGCTTATACAGTTATAGAAAAAAAAACTTTTGGTGGATATATGATTAGGATGAGGAGTATGACAGGCATGCTCTCTCGCTTACTCTGTTTTACTGAAGTATAATTTATATGCTATAATGTACCCATTTTAAGTGTATAGTCTGTGTTGTAGTGAATTTACAGGGTTGTGCAGTTGTGCATTACTTCATTCCAGTTTCAGAATGCTTCCATCACACCTGGGAATATTTTAAACAAAATATTTGACTTAGATTTATTGGAGAGTGAAAGTAGCCCCACTCATGGGCCCCATCCCCCAACCCATGTGGTAACAAACTTGTGGTTAGGTGTTCTCCAAGGATTCCCACCTCTCATTTTTATTTTTTATTTAGATCTAAAGACGATAAGTAAGTTTCTCCATTGTTTTCTCTAGAACCCTCCTTCCTGCCCTCACTCACCACCATTTTTCAGGTCAAGCCTCTGACAGTGCAACCTTTCTGGGATTCTGGAGTCATGTGGTTTTCCAGTCCATCCTCTTGGTTTCATGTTTTTGTCTGTTCTCCCCATCACATGAGCATCTGGGATAATGAATATACCCCCTGTCACTACCTCCTGACAATGAGGAGGTGTGTCCTATATGGATGGCAATCTGGCATTAGCTGATAATGCCTTAACTTTCAGGATTATTAGTTTCTTATTATCTAGGGTACATATCTTACTTCTTTCCCCAACAGTTCATTGATTACTTTAGAGGATTAAACAAAAATTTTTATGCATAATTTTTAGATCTATACTGAAACACTTTCTCTAAACATCTAGTAATTCCTACAGCCAGAAATGGCTGTCATCATAGTCATCTTTGTAAACATTTTCTTTGAGTTTTTGTTTTATTTTTTATAGAGACAGTTCTTATTCTGCAAAACTTTTTCACCTAGCTGGAAACTATGAAAAAAAATTAGCAGAGGGCCTATCCAGTTACCAAATACAATAAAGCTATGGTTAGAAATTAGTTCAGAGTTGAAAGAGGCTTTAGTAGTTTAGGGTCCACTTCATTTGAATGACTTGTACAAAGTGCTAATTTTGGCATTATTTGTAATGGCCCAAAACTGGACTGAATACCCGAATAACTTGTTGTATATTTCCACAATGGAATACTATACAGCAATGAAAAGGGATGGACTACTACTACATACAATTTGTAGATGACTCTCACAAACATAATACTGAGCAAAAAAAAAAAAAAAAAATGACCCACCTAAGTACATACTATGTGGTTGCACTTACATGAAGTTAAAAAACAGCAATACTAATCCATGTGATAAAGTCAGAACAATGGTTACCTTTGAGGAGTCGTGACCAAGAGAGGGTAAATGGGAAGTTTCTGAGGTGGCATCCATGTGCTACATCTTGACCTGGGCAGTGGTTACACAGTTATGTTCACTATCTAAAAACGTATCTAGCTGTATACACTTCTATGCATTTTTTTGAATGTATGTTCTATTTCAATAAAAGTTCCTGTATTCCAAGTCCTTCCACCCTCCCGACTGTGAACTAAAGAAAAAATCAGGCTTTCAAACAGCTAAAGTTCATTTTGTTCAGTCTTACTGAGGATTGCAAACTGGGAGTGTTTTACAGAGGGTTTCTACGTGGCTCCAAACCAGTGTTTCAGTCCACAGCTTGTATATCACGTGATGGAGATTCTGCGTGTGCTATTAACTTACATTACAGCAAAATTTCATCAAAGTTTGGGTTCAAGAGTAGATCTGGTTATAGATTACAGAGGTGTAACCATCAATCCTGTCAGATATTATGTACAGAAAGAGTCAAAGGCTAGGACCATTGAACTTATCTTTTTTTTTTTTCCTTGAGTTAATATATTCATTTTCTCTCTTTTTTTTCCCATAAGTTATCGGGGTACAGGTGGTATTTGGTTGCATGAGTAAGTTTTTTAGTGGTGATTTGTGAGATTTTGGTGCACCCATTACCTGAGCATTATACACTCGACCATATTTGTAGTCTTTTATACCTCACCCCTGTTCCACTCTTCCTCCCAAGTCCCCAAAGTCCATTGTATCATTCTAATGCCTTTGCGTCCTCATAGCTTGGGTCCCACATATCAGTGAGAATATACCATATTTGATTTCCCATTCCTGAGTTACTTCACTTAGAATAATAGTCTCGAATCTCATTGAGGTCACTAGAAATGCTGTTAATTCATTCCTTTTTATGGCTGTGTAGAATTCCATTACATATATAAATATAAATATATATATAAATATAAAAATATATGTAAATATATGAAAAAATATATAAAATAAAAATATATAAATATATAAATAAATATATAAATATATACAAAATATATAAATATATAAAAAAAATATAAATATTTATAAATATATATAAATATATAAAAAATAAATATTTATAAATATATATAAATATATAAAAAATAAATATTTATAAATACATATATGAATATGTATATAAATATATATAAATATATATATAATATATAAAAATATGTATAAATATATATAAATATATATATAAATATATAAAAACATATATAAATATATATACAAATATATATCTAAATGTATATATAAATATATATCTAAATGTATATATAAATATGTATAAATATGTATAAATATAAATAAATATATACAAATAATATATATAAATATATAAAAAAATATGAATATATATAAATATATATAAAAATATATATAAATCTATATAAAAATATATAAATACATATAAATATATATAAATATATGTAAATATATAAAAATATATATCTTTATATAAAAAATATATATTCATATATAAATATATTTATATGTGATACATAAATATATAAATATGATATAAATATTTGTTTGTTGGCCATTTGTATGTCTTCTTTTGAAAATTGTCTATTCATGCCCTTAGCCTACTTTTTGATGGAATTGTTTGTTTTTTTCTTACTCATTTGTTTGAGTTCATTGTAGATTCTGGATATTAGTCCTTTGTCAAGTGTATAGGTTTTGAAGATTTTCTCCCATTCTGTGGGTTGTCTGTTTACTCTGCTGACTGTTCCTTTTTCAGTGCAAAAGCTCTTTAGTTTTATTAGGTCCCAGTTATTTACCTTTGTTTTTACTGCATTTGCTTTTGGGTTCTTGGTCATGAAATCCTTGCCTAATCCAATGTCTAGAAAGGGTTTTCCAATGTTATCTTCTAGAATTTTTATAGTTTCAGGTCTTAGGTTTAAGTTCTTAATCTATCTTGAGTTGATTTTTATGTAAGCTGAGAGATGAGGATCCAGTTTCACTCTTCTACATGTGGCTAGCCAATTATCCCAGCATCATTTGTTGAAAAGGGTGTCCTTTCCCCACTTTATGTTTTTGTTTGCTTTGTCGAAGACCAGTTGGCTGTTAAGTATTTGGGTTTATTTCTGGGCTCTCTATTCTGTTCCATTGGTCTATGTGCCTATTTTTATATCAGTACCATGCTGTTTTGGTGACTATAGCCTTATAGTATAGTTTGAAATCAGGCAGAGTGATGCCTCCAGATTTGTTCTTTTCACTTAGTGTTGCTTTGCTTATTCAGGCTCTTTTTTGGTTCCATATGAATTTTAGATTTTTTTTTTCCAATTCTGTGAAAAATGATGGTAGTATTTTGATGGGGATTGCATTGAATTTGTAGATGGCTTTTGGCAGTATGGTCATTTTCACAATATTGATTCTACTCATCCATGAGCATGGGCTATTTTTCCATTTCTTTGTGTCATCTATGATTTCTTTCAGCAGTGTTTTGTAGTTTTCCTTGTAGAGGTCTTTTGCGTCCTCGGTTAGGTATATTCCTAAGTATTTATTTATTTATTTATTTATTTATTTTGCAGCTATTGTAAAATGGGTTGAGTTCTTGATCTGATTCTTCACTTGGTTGCTGTTGGTGTATAGAAGAGCTACTGATTTGTGTGTATTAATCTTGTATCCAGAAACTTTGCTGAATTCTTTTATCAGTTCTAGGAGCTTTCTGGAGGAATCCTTAGGGTTTTTCAAGGTAAACGATCATGTCGTCAGCGATTCTTTTTTTGTGGTGTATCACATTCATTGACTTGCTTATGTTAAACCATTGCTGCATCCCTGGTATGAGACCAGTTGATCATGGTGGATTATCTTTTTGATATGTCATTGGATTAAGTTAGCTAGTATTTTTTAAGGACTTTAGTATCCATGTTTATCAAGGATATCGGTCTGTAGTTTTATTTTTTGGTTGTGTCCTTTCCTGGTTTTGGTATTAGGGTGATGCTGGCTTCATAGAATGAATTAGGGAGGTTCTTTCCTTCTCTGTCTTGTGGAATAGTGTCAAAAGGATTGGTCCCAATTCTTCTTTGAATGTCTAGTAGAGTTGTGCTGTGAATCCGTCTGGTCCAGAACTATTTTTTTGTTGGTAATTTCTTAATTACCATTTCAATTTGGTGCTTGTTATTGGTCTGTTCAGGGTATCTAATTCTTCCTGATTTAAGCTAGGATGGTTGTAATTTTCCAAGAATTTATCCATCTCTTCTAGGTTTTCTAGTTTATGTGCATAAAGGTGTTCATAATAACCTTGACTGATCTTTTGTATTTCAGTGGTGTCAGTTGTAATATCTCCTGTTTCATTTGTTAGTGAGGTTATTTGGATTTTCTCTCTTCTTTTCTTGGTTAATCTTGGTAATGGTCTATCAATTTTATTTATCTTTTCAAAGAACCAGCTTTTTGATTCATATATCTTTTGTATTTTTTTCTGTTTCAATTTACGTTAGTTCTGCTCTGATCTTGGTTATTTCCTTTCTTCTGCTGGGCTTGGGTTTGGCTTGTTCTTGTTTCTCTAGTTCCTTGAGGTGTGATCTTAGATTGTCTGTTCATGCTCTTTCAGACTGTTTGATGTAGGTGTTTAGGGCTATGAGCTTTCCTCTTAGAACTGCCTTTGCTGTATTCCAGAGGTTTTGATAGATTGTGTCATTATTGTCATTCAGTTCAAAGAATTTTTCAGTTTCCATCTTGATTTTGTTTTTGACAATGACCCAATGCTCATTCATGAGCAGGTTATTTAATTTCCATGTTTTTACATGGTTTTGAAGGTTCCTTTTAGAGTTGATTTCCAGTTTTATTCCACTGTGGTCTGAGAGAGTGCTTGATATAATTTCAATTTTCTTAAATTTATTGAGGCTAATTTAATGGCCTATCATATGGTCTATTTTGGAGAGAAAGTTCCACGCACTGTTGAATAGAATGTGTATTCTGTGGTTGTTGGGTGAAATGTTCTGTATGTATCTATTAAGCCAATTTGTTCCAAGGTTGGTTTAAATTCATTGTTTCTTTGCTGACTTTCTGTCTTGATGTCCTGTCTAGTGCTGTCAATGGAGTATTGAAGTCCACCACTGTTCCCGTGTTGCTGTGTATCTCATTTCTTAGGTCTATTAGTAATTATTTTACACATTTGGGAGCTCCAGTGTTAAGTGCATGTATGTTTAGGATTGTGATATTTTACCCTTTACCATTATATAATGTGCCTCTTTGTCTCTTTTAACTGCTGTTGCATTAAAGTTTGTTTTGTCTGATATAAGAATAGCTACCCCTTCTCGATTTTGGTGTCCATTTACATGAAATGCCTTTTTCTACCTCTTTACTTTAAGTTTATATGAATCCTTATGTGTTAGGTGAGTTTCCTGAAGGCAGCAGATAGTTGGTTGATGACTTCTTATTCATTCTATGGTTCTGTATCTTTTAAGTGGAGCATTTAGGTCATTTACATTCAACGTTAGTGTTGAAATGTGAGGTACTGTTGCATTCATTGTGCTACTTGTTGCCTGTGTACTTAGACTACTTTTTTTTGTTTTTGTTTTTTTTTTTGCTTTTAAACTTGTATTTTGTTTTATAGGTCCTGTGTGATTTATGCTTTAAAGAGTTTCTGTTTTGATGTGTTTCCAGGATTTGTTTCAAGATTTAGAGCTCCTTTTAGCAGTTCTTGTAGTGGTGGCTTGTCTGAAAACAACGTCTTTCCTTCATATTTGATGCTTATTTTCACTGGATACAAAATCCTTGGGTGATAATTGTTTTGTTTGAGGAGACTGAAGATAGGTCCCCAATCCCTTCTAGCTTGTAGGGTTTCTGCTGAGAAGTCTGCTGTTAATCTGATAGATTTTCCTTTATAGGTTACCTGGTGCTTCTGTCTCATAGCTTTTAAGATTCTTTCCTTTGTCTTAACTTTGGATAACCTGATTATAATGTGCCTAGGTGAAGATTTTTTTGCAATGAATTTCCCATGTGTTCTTTGTGCTTCTTGTATTTGCATGTCTAGGTCTCTCTGGCAAGACTGGGGAAGTTTTCCTCAATTATTCCCCCAAATATGTTTTCCAAGCTTTCAGAATTCTCTTCTTCCTCAGGAACACCAATTATTCTTAGGTTTGGTCATTTAACATAATCCCAGACTTCTTGGAAGCTTTGTTCACATTTTCTTATTCTGTTTTCTTTGTCTTTGTTGGATTGGGTTAATTCAAAGACTTTGTCTTTGAGCTCTGAATTTCTTTCTTCTACTTGTTCAATTCTGTTGCTGAGACTTTCCAGAGCATTTCGCATTTCTAAAAATGTGTCCAAAGTTTCCTGAATTTTTGGCTGTTTTTTCTTTTTTTGTTTTTTAGACACAGTCTTGCTCTGTCACCCAGGCTGGAGTGCAGTGGCACAATCTTGGCTCACTGCAACCTCTGCCTCCTCAATTCAAGGGATTCTCCTGCCTCAGTCTCCCGAATAGCTGGGACTACAGGTGCCCGCCACCACGCCTGGCTAATTTTTTTGTATATTTAGTAGAGACAGGGTTTCACCACGTTGGCCAGGCTGGTCTTGAACTCCTGACCTCAGGTGATCCACCAGCCTCAGTCTCCCAAAGTGCTGGGATTACAGGAGTGAGCCACTGCGTGTGGCCAGCTGTTTTTTCTTTAAGCTATCTATTTCCTTGAATATTTTTCCCTTCACTTCTTGTATCATTTTTTGAATTTCCTTGCACTGGGCTTTGCCTTTCTCTGGTCCCTCCCTGGTTAGCTTAATAACTAACCTCCTGAATTCTTTTTCAGGTAAATCAGGGATTTCATCTTGGTTTGGATCCATTGCTGGTGAACTAGTGTGATTTGTTTGGGGGGGTGTTTAAGAGTCTTGTTTTGTCATATTACCGGGGTTGGTTTTCTGGTTCCTTCTCATATGGGTAGGCTTTGTCAGAGGGAAGATCTAGGGCTGAAGGCTGTTGCTCAGATTCTTTTGTCCCACGGGGTGTTCCCTTGATGTAGTACTCTCCCCCTTTTCCTATGGAAGTGGCTTCCTGTGAGCTGAACTGCAGTGCTTGTTGTCTCTCTTCTGGGTCTAGCCACTCAGCGAATCTACCCTTCTCCAGGCTGGTACTGGAGGTTGTCTGCCAGAGTCCTGTGGTGTGAACCGTCTATGGGTCTTTCAGCTGTGGATACCAGCACCTGTTCTGGTGGTGGTGGGGGAAGGTGCAATGGACTCTGTGAGGGTCCTTAGCTTTGGTGTTTAATGCTCTAGTTTTTTTTATTTATTTATTTATTTATTTATTTATTTATTTATTTATTTATTTTTGAGACAGAGCCTCACTCTGTCACCCAGGTTTGAGTGCAGTGGCGTGATCTTGGCTCACTGCAACCTCCGCCTCCCGGGTTCACACCATTCTCCTGCCTTAGCCTCCTGAGTAGCTGGGACTACAGGCGCCTGCCACCACACACAGCTAATTTTTTGTATTTTTAGTACAGGTGGGGTTTCACCGTGTTAGCCAAGATGGTCTCTATCTCTTGACCTGGTGATCCACCCGCCTTGGCCTCCCAAGTGCTGGGATTACAAGCGTGAGCCACCGTGCCCAGCCCTAATGCTCTATTTTTGTGCTGGTTGGCCTACTGCCAGAAGGTAGCATTTTCCAGAAAGCATCCTCTGCAGTAGTATGGAGAGGGACTGAGATTATATGCCCTTTGTCTTCTGATACCAGGGTGGATAGGGAAGGACCATCAGCTGGGGGCGGGGCTAGGCATGTCTGAACTCAGGCTCTCCTTGGGTGGGTCTTGCTGTGGCTGCTGTGAGGGATGGGGGGAGTTGTGTACCTAGGAGGATTATGGCTGCCCCTGGAGTCATGCAGGTTGTCAGGGAAGTGGGGGAAAGCTGGCAGTCACAGGCCTCACCCAGTTCCCATGCAAACCAAAGGACCCGACTCACTCCCACAGTGCCCCCACCAACATCCCCAAGTCTGTTTCCAGGCAGAGGGGGAGACCACTTTGAAAACTTGCTGAAGGCTATGTGCCTCCCAGCTGTGAAAGAAGATCTTTAGTTCTTCCCCCCTCCTGTGAAGTCTGCACTCTGGAGTTCTGGCTAGGAGGCTTCCCACCCCATTCAAATTGTTACAAAGTTCAGCTAGAGAACTCCTTCCTGTGGAATTTTACCCCCTGGTCCTCTGGCCACCCTCCTGATGGATCCTGTGGTGCCAGGCAAAAATGGACTGCTTGGGGACCCAGTGAGCTCCCAGTGAGAGGTGAAGCCAGCTGGGCTTCTGGGTTGGGTGGGGACTTGGAGAACTTTTCTGTCTAGCTAAAGGATTGTAAACACACCAATTAATGCCCTGTGTCTAGCTAAAGGTTTATAAATGCACCAAGCAGCACCCGTAAAAACGCATGAATCAGCGCTCTGTGTCTAGCTAAAGGTTTGTAAATGCACCAATCAGCACTCTGTAAAAGTGCACCAATCAGCGCTCTGTGTCTAGCTAAAGGTTTGTAAACGCACCAATCAGCACTCTGTAAAAATGCACCAATCAGCGCTCTGTGTCTAGCTAAAGGTTTGTAAACGCACCAATCAGCACTCTGTAAAAACACACCAATCAGCACTCTATAAAATGGACCAATCAGCAGGATGTGGGTGGGGCCAAACAAGGGACTAAAAGCTGGCCACCCAAGCCAGCAGCGCAACCCATTCAGGCCCCCTTCCATGCTGTGGAAGCTTTATTCTTTTGCTCTTCAGAGTAAATCTTGCTGCTGCTCACTCTTTGGGTCTGCACTACCTTTATGAGCTGTACCACTCACTGCAAAGGTCTGGGGCTTCACTCCTGAAGTCAGCGAGACCACGAACCCATTGGGAGGAACAAACAACTCCGGACATGCCACCTTTAAGAGCTGTAACACTCACTGCGAAGGTCTGCAGCTTCATTCCTGAAGTCAGTGAGACCACAAACCCACTGGGAGGAAGAAACAACTCTGAACATGCCACCTTTAAGAGCTGTAACACTCACTGTGAAGGTCTGTGGCTTGACTCCTGAAGTTATCAAGACCACGAACCCACCAGAAGGAAGAAACTCTGGACACATCTGAACATCAGAAGGAGCAAACTCTGGACACACCATGTTTAAGAACTGTAACACACTCACCACGAGGGTCTGCAGCTTCATTCTTGAAGTCAGCGAGACCAAGAACCCACCAGAAGGAACCAATTCCGGACACACCAGGACCTTTTTGCTGCTTTCCCTATCCCTGTATTTCACTTGGCTCTCTAACTTGACTCAGCTCTAGGTAAAGTTGGAAACTTTACCCACAAACAGACCTTCAGCTTCTCCAGTGGGGGTGTGTCGGTTCAGGAGAGGAGGGTCTCTCTTTCCCAATTTGCAATTGGGGCACTCACAGTATTTAGGGTGTCTCTTGGGTCCTGCAGGAGCAGTACACTTCCTTCAGAGGGTCTGTGGGTCATCTTGGCATTGTGGTTTGTTATCGCAGTTGATCTGGAGCTAAAATTCACAGTGCAAGCCTCCGCATGCTGCTGTGTACAGAGCTGCAATCTAGTCCTGCCTCCTGTCTGCCATGATGCTCGAAATCCACCAAACTTATCTTTTCTAAAAAATGCAGTGATTTAGGCAAGACATGGAAACCTGTGCTCCTTTCTGCTTATTGCCTTTGAGGCATTTTTCATGGGCTGTGCTCAGCCAGAGCCAGGGGTTTGTGAGGCTATGCTGACAAGCAGAATGAGTGAACATGGCCTCTTTATGACAAGGGCTGACTGTGGCTGGCCAGAGGCAGAGGTATGCTACTTTGCCTCACACCACCCGCCCCTGCTGTGCTCCCACAGAGGAGTGCCTCACATGTAGTGGGAGCCTCTAGTACCAAGACAGGCAATCTTTGTTTTTAGACTGAGTAGATTTCTCAAAAGTTTAAGAGCAGGCTCATGTTTTGAAGATGCGAGTCATTCACAGAGAACTTCCATGCTATCAGATGTATAATTATGGCTTTCTCACATATCATGCCACAACTTTATCTTTACGACTTGAAAAATGACAGTAGTCATAACTTCTGGAGAATCACTTCTTTAGATTTGCCAGTGGGAAGGACTGTCCTCCCCAGAGTGGAGCCAATGACATCTGGTCCCTATCAGGACCAGCAGCTGGTGTACATGACCTCTCTTTCTCTGCTGGGGACCTTTCTTTCCCCTCTCTCTGCCTCCACCCAGGAGCTACTCTTGTGTGAGTTTATTGCCCAGCCTGACTTCTCCCAAAACATGTCTGTTCCATAGTAGTGGGGTTTCAAGGATGGATGGGGAAGAAAGAAGAGGAGAGGACCATGAGATAGCAATTACATTGAACCATGGCTCAGCGGGAACCAAGGAGGAAGCTGAACTGCTGACTGTGGCCAAAGACTGGCAGGCAACACCATCATGTGATCTCCTTTGTCTGCAGATATAGTGAATCTGTCCAGGTAGTCCAGTTATGTCACTGTGTGCTGGGGAAAGTGCAGGTGAGTGAAAGTCACATGGAAGTAATGTAACACATTTTGACCTTTTATAGGGTGTTAGAGCTGGGCAGGATTTTGGAAATCCACAAGCTATGTGGTTTTACAGGAGTAACTTGGGAGATGTGGGACCCTCACTGCCAAGTTAACTGGATGAGTCCTGGGTGGAATGTTCTCTGTATCAGGGAGTAGCAAAGGTTAGGAGCTTAGCCTTCGGAATCTGTGTGAGCTGGATGGCAGTTGTGTAGCCTTGTGTTCGAGACCTAGTTCTTCCCCTTGTTTGCAGTGTAACCTTAGATTAGGTCACACAAACCAATGACCATGGAAAAGACCACACAATCTTATGTTTGAGACCAGTTCAACCCTGCTGCTGCTTGACCTCTTGGAGCTTCAGTTTTCTCTGTAGAGTAGGCATGACAACATAGCTATTCCAGTTGTTCCAGAAACTTTGAAAGTTTCTTCTCAAAATAAAGAATTACAAAAAATTTTCTGCAGTATTTTATTTCCCTGGTTGTTTTGAGGAATAAATTATTATTACTATTATTTTTTATTGTACTTTAAGTTCTAGGGTACATGTGCACAACGTGCAGGCTTGTTACGTATGTATAAATGTGCCAAGTCATGTGCTGCACCCATTAACACGTCATTTACATTAGGTATATATCCTAATGCTATCCCTCCTCACTCCCTCCACCCCACGATAGGCCCCAGTGTATGATGTCCCCCATCCTGTGTCCAAGTGTTCTCATTGTTCAGTTCCCACCTATGAGTGAGAACATGTGGTGTTTGGTTTTCTGTCCTTGCGATAGTTTGCTGAGAATGATGGTTTCTGGCTGCATCCATGTCCCTACAAAGGACATGAACTCATCCTTTTTTACGGCTACATAGTATTCCATGATGTATACGTACCACATTTGCTTCATCCAGTCTGTCATTGAGGGACATTTGGATTGGTTTCAAGTCTTTGCTATTGTGAATAGTGGTGCCACAATAAACATACATGTGCATTTGTCTTTACAGCAACATGGTTTATAATCCTTTCGGTATATATCCAGTAATGGGATGGCTGGGTCAAACGGTATTTGTAGTTCTAGATCCTTGAGGAATCACCATACGGTCTTCTACAATGGTTGAACTAGTTTACAGTCCCACCAACAGAGTAAAAGTATTCCTATTTCTCCACATCCTCTCCAGCACCTGTTGTTTCCTGACTTTTTAATGACCGCTATTCTAACTGGTGTGAGATGGTATCTCATTGTGGTTTTGATTTGCATTTCTTTGATGGCCAGTGATGATTAGCATTTTTTCGTATGCCTTTTGGCTGCATAAATGTCTTCTTTTGAGAAGTGTCTGTTCATATCCTTTGCCCACTTGTTGATTGTTTGTTTTTTTCTTGTAAATTTGTTAGAGTTCATTGTAGATTCTGGATATTAGCCCTTTGTCAGATGAGTAGACAGCAAAAATTTTCTCCCATTTTGTAGGTTGCCTGTTCACTCTGATGGTAGTTTCTTTTGTTGTGCAGAAGCTCTTTAGTTTAATTAGATCCCATTTGTGAATTTTGGCTTTTGTTGCAATTGCTTTTGGTGTTTTAGTCATGAAGTCCTTGCCTATGCCTATGTCCTGAAAGGTATTGCCTAGGTTTTCTTCTAGGGTTTTTATGGTTTTAGGTCTAACAGGTAAGTCTTTATTCCATCTTGAATTAATTTTTGTATAAGGTGTAAGGAAGGGATCTTTTGACAAAATTCAACAAGCCTTCATGCTAAAAAGTCTCAATAAATTAGGTATTGATGGGATGTATCTCAAAATAATAAGAGCATCTATGACAAACCCACAGCCAATATCATACTGAATGGGCAAAAACTGGAAGCGTTCCCTTTGAAAACTGGCACAAGACAGGGATGCCCTCTCTCACCACTCCTATTCAACATAGTGTTGGAAGTTCTGGCCAGGGCAATCAGGCAGGAGAAGGAAATAAAGGGTGTTCAATTAGGAAAAGAGGAAGTCAAATTGTCCCTGTTTGCAGATGACATGATTGTATATCTAGAAAACCCCATTGTCTCAGCCCAAAATCTTCTTAAGCTGAGAAGCAACTTCAACAAAGTCTCAGGATACAAAATCAGTTTGCAAAAATCACAAGCATTCTTATACACCAATAACAGACAAACAGAGAGCCAAATCATGAGTGAACTCCCATTCACAATTGCTTCAAAGAGAATAATATACCTAGGAATCCAACTTACAAGGGATGTGAAGGACCTCTTCAAGGAGAAATACAAACTACTTCTCAATGAAATAAAAGAGGATGCAAACAAATGGTAGAACATTCCATGCTCATGGATAGGAAGAATCAATATCGTGAAAATGGCCATACTGCCCAAGGTAATTTGTAGATTCAATGCCATCCCCATCAAGCTATCAATGACTTCACGGAATTGGAAGAAACTACTTTAAAGTTCATATAGAACCAAAAAGGGGCCCACATTGCCAAGACAATCCTAAGCCAAAAGAACAAAGCTGGAGGCAACACGCTACCTGACTTCAAACTATACTACAAGTCTACAGTAACCAAAACAGCATGGTACTGGTACCAAAACAGAGATATAGACCAATGGAACAGAACAGAGCCCTCAGAAATAATGCCACGTATCTACAACTATCTGATCTTTGACAAACCTGACAAAAACAAGAAATGGGGAAATGATTTCCTATTTAATAAATGGTTCTGGGAAAGCTGGCTAGCCATTTTTTTTGACTTTTTTATAATAGCCATTCTAACTGGTGTAAGTTAGTATCTCATTGTGGTTTTAATTTGTATTTCTCTGATGATTAATCATCTTGAGCATTTTTTTGTATATTTGTTGGCCGTTTGTATGTCTTCTTTTGAAAAATGTCTATTCATGTCCCTTGTTCAGTTTTTAATGAGGTTGTTTATTTTTTTCCTGTTGAGCTATTTGAGTTCCTTATATATTCTGGATATTAGCTTTTCTTTGGATGCATAGTTTGCAGATACTTTTTTCCCATTCTGTAGGTTGTCTGTTTACTTTGTTGATTGTTTCCTTTGTTGTGCAGAAGGTTTTTAGTTTAAGTCCCCTTTGTCTATTTTTGTTTTTGTTATGTTTCTTTTGAGGAATTGGTCATAAATTCTTTCCCTAGGCCAATGTCCAGAAGAGTTTTTCCTGTTTTCTTCTAGGGTTTTTATAGTTTCAGGTCTTAGATTTAGGTTTTTAATCCACCTTGAGTTAATTTTTGTATATGGTGAGAAGTGTGGGTTAAGTTTCATTCTTCTGCATATAGTTATCAAATTTTCTCAGCACCATTTAGGAAATAGAGTGTCCTTTTCCTAGTTTATATTTTTGTTGATTTTGTCAAAGACCAGTTGGTGAAAGTTGTGTGGCTTTATTTTGGGGTTCTTTATTCTGCTCCATTGATCTATGTGTGTATTTCTATACGAGTACCATGCTGTTTTGGTTGCTATAACCTTGTATTTTAATTTGACGTCAGGTACTGCAGTGATTTCAGCTTTGTTCTTTTTGCTTAGTATTGCTTTGGCTATTTGGGTTTTTTTTGTGGGGGGGGGGGTTCCATATGAATTTTAGGATTGTTTTCTCTAATTCTATGAAAAATAATGTTGATAATTTGATAGAGATTTTGATGAATCTGTAGAATGCTTTGGTTAGCATTGATCATTTTAACAATGTTGATTTTTCCACTCTATGTGCATGGTGTGTTTTCCTATTTGTTTGTATCATCTACATTTTTTTCACCATTGCTTTGTAGTTTTCCTTATAGCGATCTTTCACCTCCTTGGTTGAATATATTCCTAGGTTTTTTTTTTTTGGTAGCTATTGTAAATAGGATTGCCTTATTGATTTGGTCCTTGACTAGATCATTATTGGTATATAGAAACCATGCTGAATTCTGTATGTTAATTTTGTATTCTGCTACTTTAATGAGTTTATCGGTTCCAAAGATTTTTGGTAGAGTCTTTAGGGTTTTCTAGGTGTAAGATTATATCATCAGTGAACAGGAATAATTTGACTTCCTCTTTTCCAGTTCGTATGACATTTATTTTTACCTCTTGCCTGATTACTGTGGCAAGGACTTCCAGTACTATGTTGAATAGTGGTAAAAGTGAGCACCCTTGTCTTGTTCCAATTCTTAGAGGGAATGCTTTCAATTTTTACCTGTTAAGTATGATGCTGGCTGTGGATTTGTCATAGATGACTCTTATTATTTGAGGTATATTCCTTCTATGTCTAGTTTGTTGAGGATTTTTGTCATGAAGGGATGCTGAATTTTATCAAATGCTTTTCTGTTTCTATTAAGAAGAGTATATGGTTTTTGTCATTAATTCTGTTTATGTGATTTATCACATTTATTTATGTGCCTATATTGAACCATCCTTGCATCCCTGGGTTAAATCTACCTGATTATAGTGTATTATCTTTTTGATGTTCTGTTGGATTTGATTTGCTAGTATTTTGTTAAGGAATTTTGTGTCTATTTCATTACGGATATTGGTCTGTAATTTTCTTTTTTGTTGTGTCTTTCTCTTGTTTTGGTATCAAGGTGATCCTGGCCTCATAGAATGAATTAGGGAGAATTCCCCCTGTTTTGATTTTTTGGAATAGTTTCAGGAACATTGGTATTAGTTCTTTGTATGTTTGGTAGAATTCAGTTGTGAATCTATCTTGTCCTAGGCTTTTTATTGTTGGGAGATATTTTATTACTGATTCAATCTTGCTACTAATTATTGGTCTTTTAAGAAGTTCTGTTTCTTCTTAGTTCAGTCTTAGGAGGTTGTATGTTTTCAGGAATTAATTTCCTCTGGGTTCTCCAGTTTGTGAGCATATACTTGTTCATAATAGTCTCTGATGATCTTTTGTATTTCTGTGGTATCAGTTGTCATGTCACCATTATCCTTTCTGATTATGTTTATTTGGATTTTCTCTCTTCCTTTCTTAGCTAGTCTAGCTAGTGGTTTATCAATTATCTTTAACTTTTTGAACACCAACTTTTCATTTTATTGATGTTTTATACTTTTTTTGTCTCTATTCTATTCAGTTGTGCTCTGATCTTTATTGTTTCTTTCCTTCTGCTGACTTTGGGCATTGTTTGTTCTTGTTTTTCTAGTTCCTTGAGATGTGATGTTAGGTTTTTAATTTGTGATATTTATGCTGGCTTGATGTAGCCATTTAATGCACTAAACTTTGCTTTTAGCATTGCTTTTGCTGTATCCACAGGTTTTGGTATGCCGTGTTTTCATTTTCATTAATTTAAAAAAACTGTTAAGTTTTCATTTTAATTCTTGACCCAGTAATCATTTAGGAGCATTCTGTTTAATTTCAACATACGTGTATAGTTTCCAAAGTTCCTCTTTGCATTGATTTCTAGCTTTATTTCACTGTGGTCTGAGAATATACTTCCTATGACTTTGATTTTTAAAAATTTGTGGCCTAAAAGGTGGTCTATCTTGGAGAATTTTCCATGTGATGGTGGATAGAATGTATATTCTGTAGTTGTTGGGTAGAATGTTCTGTAAAATGTCTATTAAGTCCATTTGGCCTAATGTACAATTTAAGTCTAATGTTTCTTTGTTAATTTTTTCTCTAGATGATCTGTCTAGTGTTGTGAGTGAAGTCCCCCACTACTACTGTATTACTGTCTATCTCTTTCTTTAGGTCTAGTAATACTTGTTTTGCTAGGTTGCTGCTGGTTTTTATTATCTTCTTTATGTGTTCTCAATTTTTTTCCAACATTTATTTTAGGTTCAATGGGTACCTATGCAGCTTTGTTACATGAGTAAATTGCATGTCCCTTGGGTTCGGTCACCCAGGTAATCAGCATAGTACCTGAGAGGTAGTTTTTTATTTCTTACCCTCCTTCCACCCTCCATCCTTAAATAGGCTCCAGTGCCTATTCTTTCCTTCTTTGTGTCCACGTGTACTCAATGTTTGGCTCCCACTTATAAATGAGAATGTTTTCTCTTCCTGCATTAATGTGCTTAGGATAATGGCCTCCAGCTCCATCCATGTTGCTGCAAAAGACATAATCTCATTTTTTTAATATCTGTGCAGTATTTCATGGTGTACATGCACCACGTTTTCTTTATCCAATCCACCACAGATGGCCATCTGAGTTGATTCTATGTCTTTGCTATTGTGAATAGTGTTCTGATGAACATACATGGTATGTGTCTTTATGGTAGAAAAATTTGTATTCCTTTTGGTATATACCCAGTAATAGGATTTCTGAATCAAATGGTATTTCTATTGTAAGTTCTTTCAGAAGTCTCCAGACTGCTTTTCACAGTGGCTGAACCAATTTATCTTCCCACCAAAAGTGCATAATTATTCCCCTTTCTCTGCAATCTCTCCAACATCTGTTGATTTTTGGCTTTTTAATAATAGTCTGACTGGTGTGAGATGGTGCCTCATTGTGGTTGTTATTTGCATTTACTTAATGATTTGTTTGTGTCATCCCTGATTTCTCTCAGCAGTGTTTTATGATGCTCATTGTAGCGACTTTTCACCTCCCTGATCAGCTGTATTCCAAGGTATTCTTTTTGTGTCCATTTTGAACGGAATTGTGTTTTTGATTTGGCTCTCAGCTTTGACATTATTTGTGTATAGAAATGTTACTAATTTTCATGCATTGATTTTTTTATCCTGAAACTTTGTTGAAGTTTATCAGATCTAGGAAACTTTTAGAAGAGACTATGGGGTTTTCAATATATAGTATTATATCCCCTGTGAATAAAGATAATTTGACTTTCTCTCTTTCTACTTGGATGCCTTTTATTTCTTTCTCTTGCCTGGTTGCTCTGGCTATGACTTCTAGTACTATGCTGAATTGGAGTGTTGAGATTGGGCATCCTTGTCTTATTCTGATTATCAAAGGGAATGCTTCCAGCTTTTGCCCATTCAGTATGATGTTGGGCATCAAAATAATAAGAAAGCTCTTATTATTTTTGATGTATATACCTTTGATGCCTAGTCTGTTGAGGGTTTTTGACATGAAAGGATGTTGAATTTTGTCGAAAGCTTTTTCTGCATTTATTGAGATGATCATGCGGTTTTTGTTCTGTGTATGTGATGATTAACATTTATTGATTTGTGTGTGTTGAACCAACCTTCCATCCCAGGGATAAAGCCTACTTGATTGTAGTGGATTAGCTTTTTAATATGCTGCTGGATTAGTTTACTAGTATTTTGTTGATGATTTTTGCATCTATGGTCATCAGGCATATTGGTCTGAAGTTTTCTTTTTTTATTGTGTCTCTGCCTGGCTTTGGTATCTGAGTAATGCTGGTCTCATAGGATGAGTTAGAGAGGAGTCTCTCCTTCTCAATTTTTTGGAATAGTTTCAGTAGGATTGGTACCAGCTCTTCTTTGTATGTCTGGTAAAAATTTGGCTGTTAATCCCAGTGGCCCAGGATTTTTCTGGGTGTTAGGTTTTTTATTACTTATTCAATTTCAGAACTTGTTACTGGTCTTTTTAGGGTTTCAATTTCTTCCTAGTTCAATCTTGGGAGGTTGTATGTTTCCCGGAATGTGTCCATTTCTTCTAGGTTTTCTAGGTTGTGTGCATAGAGGTGTTTATAACAGTCTCTGAGGGTTTTAAAAAATTTATTTCTGTGGGGTCAATGGTAATGTTCCTTTTCTCATTTCTGATTGTGTTTATTTGGATCTTCTCCTTCTTTATTAGTCTAGCTAGAGGTCTATCCATCTTATTTATTCTTTCAATGATCCAAGTTTTGGTTTTATTGATCTTTTTTATGCCTTTTCTCATATCCATTTTGTTCAATTCAGCTCCGATTTTGGTTATTTCTTTTCTTTTGCTACCTTTGGGGTTGGTTTGCTCTTATTTTTCAAATTCCTCTATGTGTGATGTTGTGTTGTCAGTGTGAGATCTTTTGACTTTTTTTATTATACTTTAAGTTTTAGGGTACATGTGCACAATGTGCAGGTTTGTTACATATGTATACATGTGCCATGTTGGTGTGCTGCACCCATTAACTCGTCATTTAGCATTAGGTATATCTCCTAATGCTATCCCTCCCCCCTTCCCCCACCCAAAAACAGTCCCCAATGTGTGATGTTCTGCTTCCTGTGTCCATGTGTTCTCATTGTTCAATTCCCACCAATGAATGAGAACATGCGGTGTTTGGTTTTTTTGTCCTTGCGATAGTTTGCTGAGAATGATGGTTTCCAGTTTCTTTCATGTCCCTATGAAGGACATGAACTCATCCTTTTTTATGGCTGTATAGTATTCCATGGTGTATATGTGCCACATTTTCTTAATCCAGTCTATCATTGTTGGACATTTGGGTTGGTTCCAAGTCTTTGCTATTGTGAATAGTGCCACAATAAACATACGTGTGCATGTGTCTTTATAGCAGCATGATTTATAATCCTTTGGGTATATGCCCAGTAATGGGATGGCTGGGTCAAATGGTATTTCTAGTTCTAGATCCCTGAGGAATAACCACACCGACTTCCACAATGGTTGAACTAGTTTACAGTCCCACCAACAGTGTAAAAGTGTTCCTATTTCTCCACATCCTCTCCAGCACCTATTGTTTCCTGACTTTTTAATGATCGCCATTCTAACTGGTGTGAGATGGTATCTCATTGTGGTTTTGATTTGCATTTCTCTGATGGCCAGTGATGATTAGCATTTTTTCGTATGCCTTTTGGCTGCATAAATGTCTTCTTTTGAGAAGTGTCTGTTCATATCCTTTGCCCACTTATTGATTGTTTGTTTTTTTCTTGCAAATTTGTTTGAGTTCATTGTACATTCTGGATATTAGCCCTTTTTCAGATGAGTAGATAGCAAAAATTTTCTCCCATTCTGTAGGTTGCCTGTTCAGCTGATGGTGGTTTCTTTTGCTGTGCAGAAGCTCTTTAGTTTAAATAGATCCCATTTGTGAATTTTGGCTTGTGTTGCCATTGCTTTTGGTGTTTTAGTCATGAAGTCCTTGCCTATGCCTATGTCCTGAAAGGTATTGCCTAGATTTTCTTCTAGGGTTTTTATGGTTTTAGGTCTAACAGGTAAGTCTTTATTCCATCTTGAATTAATTTTTGTATAAGGTGTAAGGAAGGGATCCAGTTTCAGCTTTCTATATATGGCTAGCCAGTTTTCCCAACATCATTTATTAAATAGGGAATCCTTTCCCCATTGCTTGTTTTTGTCAGATTTGTCAAAGATCAGATAGTTGTAGATATGTGGCATTATTTCTGAGGGCTCTGTTCTGTTCCATTGGTCTATATAGCTGTTTTGGTACCAGTAGCATGCTGTTTTGGTTACTATAGCCTTGTAGTATGGTTTGAAGTCAGGTAGCATGATGCCTTCAGCTTTGTTCTTTTGGCTTAGGATTGTCTTGGCAATGCAGTCTCTTTTTTGGTTCCATATGAACTTTAAAGTAGTTTTTTCCAATTCTGTGAAGAAAGTCATTGGTAGCTTGAAGGGGATGGCAGTGAATCTATAAATTACCTTGGGCAGTATGGACACTTTCACAATATTGATTCTTCCTATCCGTGAGCATGGAATGTTATTCCATTTGTTTGTATCCTCTTTTATTTCGTTGCGCAGTGATTTGTATTTCTCCTTGAAGAGGTCCTTCACATTCCTTGTAAGTTGGATTCCTAGGTATTTTATTCTCTTTGAAGCAATTGTGAATGGGAGTTCACTCATGATTTGGTTCTCTTTTTGTCTGTTTTTGGTGTGTAAGAATGCTTGTGATTTTTGCACATTGATTTAGTATCCTGAGACTTTGCTGAAGTTTCTTATCAGCTTAAGGAGATTTTGGGCTGAGACGATGGGGTTTTCTAAATATACAATCATGTCATGTGCAAACAGGGACAATTTGACCTCCTCTTTTCCTAATTGAATGCCCTTTATTTCCTTTTCCTGCCTGATTTCCCTGGCCAGAAATTCCAACACTATGTTGAATAGGAGTGGTGAGAGAGGGCATCCCTGTCTTGTGCCAGTTTTCAAAGGGAACGCTTCCAGTTTTTGTCCATTCAATATGATATTGGCTGTGGGTTTGTCATAGATAGCTCTTATTATTTTGAGATACATCCCATCAATACCTAATTTATTGAGAGTTTTTAGTATGAAGAGTTTTTTTGTATGAAGGCCTTTTCTGCATCTATTGAGATAATCGTGGTTTTTGTCTTTGGTTCTGTTTATATGGTGGATTACGTTTATTGATTTTCATATGTTGAACCAGCCTTGCATCCCAGGGATGAAGCCCACTTCACCATGGTGGATAAGCTTTTTGATTTGTTGGTCTATTAGGTTTGCCAGTATTTTATTGAGGATTCTTGCATCAATGTTCATCAGGGATGTTGGTCTAAAATTCTCTTTCTTTGTTGTGTCTCTGCCAGGCTTTGGTATCAGGATGATGCTGGCCTCATAAAATGAGTTAGGGAGGATTCCCTCTTTTTCTATTGATTGGAATAGTTTCAGAAGGAATGGTATCAGCTCCTCATTGTACCTCTGGTAAAATTTGGTTGTGAATCCATCTGGTCCTGGACTTTTTTTGTTGATAAGTTATTAATTATTGCCTCAATTTCAGAGCCTGCTTTTGGTCTATTCAGAGATTCAACTTCTTCCTGATTTAGTCTTGGGAGGGTGTATGTGTCGAGGAATTTATCCATTTCTTCTAGATTTTCTAGTTTATTTGCATAGAAGTGTTTATAGTATTTTCTGATGGTAGTTTGTATTTCTGGGGGATCAGTGGTGATATCCCCTTTGTCATGTTTTATTGCATCTATTTGATTCTTCTCCCTTTTCTTCTTTATTAGTCTTGCTAGTGGTCTATCAATTTTGTTGATCTTTTCAAAAAACCAGCTCCTGGATCCATTGATTTTCTGAAGGGTTTTTTCTGTCTCTATTTCCTTCAGTTCTGTTTGGATCTTAGTTATTTCTTGCCTTCTGCTAGCTTTTGAATGTGTTGGCTCTTGCTTCTCTGATGTTAGGGTGTCAATTTTAGATCTCTCCTGCTTTCTCTTATGGGCATTTAGTGCTATAAATTTCCCTCTACACACTGCTTTGAATGTGTCCCAGAGATTCTGGTATGTTGTGTCTTTGTTCTCATTGGTTTCAAGGAACATCTTTATTTCTGCCTTCATTTCCTTATGTACCCAGTAGTCATTCATGCACAGTTTGTTCAGTTTCCATGTAGTTGAGCAGTTTTGAGTGAGTTTCTTAATCCTGAGTTCTAGTTTGATTGCACTGTGGTCTGAGAGACAGTTTGTTATAATTTCTATTCTTTTTCATTTGCTGAGGAGTGCTTTACTTCCAACTATGTGGTCAATTTTGGAATAAGTGGGATGTGGTGCTGAGAAGAATGTATATTCTGTTGATTTAGGGTGGAGAGTTCTGTAGATGTCTATTAGGTCCGCTTGGTGCAGAGCTGAGTTCAGTTCCTGGATATCTTTGTTAACTTTCTGTCTCGTTGATCTGTCTAATGTTGACAGTGGTGTGTTAAAGTCTCCCATTATTATTGTGTGGGAGTCTAAGTCTCTTTGTATGTCACTAAGGAGTTGCTTTATGAATCTGGGTGATCCTGTATTGGGTGAATATATATTTAGGATAGTTAGCTCTTCTTCTTGAATTGATCCCTGTACCATTATGTAATGGCCTTCTTTGTGTCTTTTGATCTTTGTTGGTTTAAAGTCTGTTTTATCCAAGACTAGGATTGCAACCCCTACTTTTTTTCTGTTTTCCATTTGCTTGGTAGATCTTCCTCCATCCTTTTATTTTGAGCCTATGTGTGTCTCTGCACATGAGATGGGTTTCCTGAATACAGCACACTGATGGGCCTTGACCCTTTATCTAATTTGCCAGTCTGTGCCTTTTAATTGGAGCATTTAGCCCTTTTCCATTTAAGGTTAGTGTTGTTATGTGTGAATTTGATCCTGTCATTATGATGTTAGCTGGTTATTTTGCTCATTAGTTGATGCAGTTTCTTCCTAGCCTTGATGGTCTTTACAATTTGGCATGTTTTTGCAGTGGCTGGTACTGTTTTTTCCTTCCCATGTTTAGTGTTTCCTTCGGGAGCTCTTTTACGGCAGGCCTGGTGATGACAAAATCTCTCAGCATTTGCTTGTCTGCGAAGTATTGTATTTCTCCTTCACTTATGAAGCTTAGTTTGGCTGGATATGAAATTCTGGGTTGAAAATTCTTTTCTTTAAGAATGTTGAATATTGGCCCCCACTCTCTTCTGGCTTGTAGAGTTTCTGCCGAGAGATCTGCTGTTAGTCTGATGGGCTTCTTTTAGTAGGTAACCTGACCTTTCTCTCTGGCTGCCCTTAACATTTTTTCCTTCATTTCAACTTTGGTGAATCTGACAATTATGTGTCTTGGAGTTGCTCTTCTCGAGGAGTATCTTCGTGGCATTCTCTGTATTTCCTGAATTTGAATGTTGGCCTGCCTTGCTAGATTGGGAAAGTTCTCCTGGGTAATATCCTGCAGAGTGTTCTCCAACTAGGTTCCATTCTTCCCGTCACTTTCAGGTACACCAATTATACATAGATATGGTATTTTCATATTGTCCCATATTTCTTGGAGGCTTTGTTCATTTCTTTTTATTCTTTTTTTCTCTAAACTTCTCTTCACTCTTCATTTCATTCATTTCGTCTTCCATCGCTTTTACCCTTTCTTCCAGTTGATCTCATTGGTTACTGAGGCTTGTGCTTTTGTCACGTAGTTCTCGTGCCGTGGTTTTCAGCTCCATCAGGTCCTTTAAGGACTTCTCTGCATTGGTTATTCGAGTTATCCATTCTAGTTATGCATCTAATTTTTTTTCAAAGTTTTAAACTTCTTTGCCATTGGTTCGAACTTCCTCCTTTAGCTCAGAGTAGTTTGATCTTCTGAAGCCTTCTTCTCTCAACTCATCAAAGGCATTATCTGTCCAGCTTTGTTCCTTTGCTGGTGAGGAGCTGCACTCCTTTGGAGGAGGAGAGGCACTCTAATTTTTAGAGTTTCC
The DNA here is from genome assembly GCF_029281585.2 of Gorilla gorilla gorilla. Lineage (NCBI taxonomy): Eukaryota > Metazoa > Chordata > Mammalia > Primates > Hominidae > Gorilla > Gorilla gorilla. The sequence continues at coordinate 64,376,838 of NC_073231.2, read as the reverse complement.
GGTTTTTCTGCTCTGTTTTTTCCCCATCTTTGTGGTTTTATCTACCTTTGGTCTTTGATGATGGTGATGTACAGATGGGATTTTGGTGTGGATGTCCTTTCTGTTTGTTAGTTTTCCTTCTAAGAGTCAGGACCGTCAGCTGCTGGTCTGTTGGAGTTTACTGGAGGTCCACTCCAGACCCTGTTTTCCTGGGTATCAGCAGCGGTGGCTGCAGAACAGTGGATATTGGTGAACCGCTAATGCTGCTGGCTGATTTTTCCTCTGGAAGTTTTGTCTCAGAAGAGTACCCAGCTGTGTGAGGTGTCAGTCCACCCCTACTGGGGGGTGCCTCCCAGTTAGGCTACTCGGGGGTCAGGGACCCACTTGAGGAGGCAGTCTGCCCATTCTCGGATCTCAAGCTATGTGCTGGGGGAACCACTACTCTCTTCCAAGCTGTCAGACAGGGACATTTAAGTCTGCAGAGGTTATTGCTGTCTTTTATTTGTCTGTGCCCTGCCCCCAGAGGTGGAGCCTACAGAGGCAGGCAGGCCTCCTTGAGCTGTGTTGGGCTCCACCCAGTTTGAGCTTCCTGGCTGCTTTGTTTACCTACTCAAGCCTGAGCAATGACGGGTGCCCCTCCCCCAGCCTCGCTGCCACCTTGTAGTTTGATCTCAGACTGCTATGCTAGCAATGAGTGAGACTCCGTGGGTGTAGGACCCTCCGAGCCATGTGCAGGATATAATCTCCTGGTGTGCCATTTGATAAGCCCATTGGAAAAGCACAGTATTAGCGTGGAAATGACCTGATTTTCCAGGTGCCGTTTGTCACCCCTTTCTTTGACTAGGAAAGGGAATACCCTGACCCCTTGCACTTCCTGTGTGAGGTGATGCCTCTCCCTGCTTTGGCTCACATACAGTACACTGCACCCACTGTCCTGCACCCTGTCTCTGGCACTCCCCAGTGTGATGAACCCAGTACCTCAGTTGGAAATGCAGAAATCACCCATCATCTGTGTCGCTCACGTTGGGAGCTGTAGACTGGAGCTGTTCCTATTCGAACATCTTGGCTCCACCCATCTTTTGACTTTTTGATGTGGATGTTGAGCACTATAAACATTCGTCTTAAGATTGCTTTAGCTGTGTCCCAGAGACTTGGGTATGTTTTATGTTTGTTTTCATTCATTTTATAATGAAGTTGGTTAGTTGCTCCAAAGTTTACTGGACTCAGCCATGAAACAAAAGGATGAGCTGAGGGATTATGTCTCCTGGCTCCAGAAGCATATAACTTAGCCTCAGTTTCTAGGGGTGCCCTGGATAAGAGTCTTCTTTTCTGTAGATAAAGTGCTGAAATTGCTGAAAATCAGACACAAACTCTTATCATATAAGTGGCTAATCTGCAACAGAAGGTGTAACTCAGCCTTGCCAGGTGTCTACTGTTAAAGTGACATCAATGAGTCAGATTTGGTCTATTTATGTAATCCTATATTTCTCAAAGGTTTTTTTCATTAAAGAATATTTTTTCTTTACTTTTTTCTGACTTAGTTCAAATAACCAGTCTTTGAGCCCTGAGAGCCTTTCCTCAGCTTGCTCATTTTGCTGTTATACTTTTGATTGTGTTATGAAATTATTGTAGTGAGGTTTTCAGTTCTATAAGCTTGGTTTTGTTCTTTCTTAAAATGGCTACTTCATCTTCTATCTCTTGAATAATTTTACTGGATATTTTGGAATGGGTTTCAATTTTCCTCTGAAACTCAATGATCTTTATTGCTATCCTGATTCTGAATTTTATGTCTGTCATTTCAGCCATTTCCTTCTGGTTAAGAACCCCTTGCTGGGGAACTAGTGTGACCATTTGGAGGTAATGAGACACTCTGGTTTTTAGAGTTGTCAGAATTCTTGCACCAGTTTTTTCTTATCTGTGTGGGCTGATGTTCCATTAACTGTGGTGTAATTTGAGTACAGTCACTGACTTTGATTCTAGATATTTTCAGAGGGTCAAGACTTTGTCTAAGACCTTTATGTGTGGTTGAATTCTTGCTCTTAGTTTCACAGAAGGTATATTAGCAAAGCATTTTTGGTGTTGAAGCTTGGGCTGTGATCTAGTACATGGCACTTGAGCATAATGGCTGGTAAATAGGTTCTTGTTTAGTCATGTGGCTCCTTTGTATTTCTTTGAATTTGTAGCCATGCCCCCTCTCAGTCTTCTGAGAGTTTGGGCTCCTTTCCCACTTGAGGCCTGGAAGATCTTGGCTTAGGACTTTCTGGCATGAGCTAAGGCTCTTTGTTCCCTCCCCAGCTTGGGGCCAGCAGGGACAAGAACCTTGACAGTCACAATAGCAGAGGACCTTTCACTTTTCTCTTGGGACTCCACTTCAGAGAAACACTGAGCTGCTGTTAATTGGAAAGATAAGCCTGGGATGGGGCAATTGTTGTGGGCCCAATTCTGGGGGCTCCATCTGGTGATGAGCCAAAAGGATGGGGGCCTCACAGGGAAGACAGACCAGCCTCTTCTTTCTAGGGTGGCTGTGGCATGCTGGAGATGTGAGTATAGCACTTAGGGTCTTTGTTGCTTTCCAGGCTGAGGTCAATACACTGCAATGACAATGACAGAGGGGCTTTCAGTTGCTTCTGGGAGCACCAGCCCAGAGAAGTGTAGAGCTGCTGCCAATGTGAATGTTTATCTGGGTGGGGGGCTGCTGCACTGCAGGCCTGAACCAGGGGTTCTGTCTGGTGAAGAGCAGGGACCTAGGGGCTCACAGGGAAGAGTGACTGGGGTTCTTTCTGTGTGGCAGCTACAGCATGCTGGAGGTCCCAGTGAAGCAACCAGGTCCTTCCTTCCCCAGTCTGAAGGCAGTAAGGACAGTATTGCTGCAACTCCGATGACAGAGGAGCTGTGGGTTGTCTATGGGATTTCCTTCCCAGAGAAATGCATAGCTGCCAGTGACAAAACAAATCTGGAGGCGGCAGGATAGTTGTGCTGGAGACCCAGGTCAACAGGCCCTGTCCAGTGAGTAGTAAGGCCCAGGGACCCATATGGAAAACAGTCTGGCCACTTTTCCATAAGGCAGCTGCAAATATCATTTTCCACCCCTTTACTTTCAGTCTATATGTGTCTTTTCAGGTAAGGTGAATTTGTTGTGGGCAGCATGTAGTTGGATTTTATATATATACATGTATATATTTTGAAATGGAGTCTCGCTCTGTTGCCCAGGCTGATTGCAGTGGCACAATCTCAGCTCACTGCAAGATTCGCCTTCCTGGTTCACACCATTCTCCTGCCTCAGCCTCTGGAGTAGCTGGGAATATAGGCACCTGCCACCACACCTGGCTAATTTTTCATACTTTTGGTAGAGATGGGGTTTCATTGTGTTAGGATGGTCTCAATTTCCTGACCTTGTGATCCACCCACCTTAGCCTCCCAAAGTGCCAGGATTACAGGCATGAGCCACCGCTCCTGGCCGTATTATATTTTTTTATCCATTCCACCAGTCTGTATCTTTTAAGTGGAGCATTTAATCCATCTACATTCAAGGCTAATATTGATATTGAGGCCTTGTTCCTGCCGTATTGTTAATTGTTTTCAAGTTATTTCATAAATTCTTTGTTCCTTTCCTTTTCTCTTTTTGTCTTTGTGGTTTGATGAGACTTTGTTGTGTTGCCATTTGATTCCTTTCTCTATGTCCTTTGTGTGTTTGTTCTTTATAAGAACTGTGAGTTTATATTTCACTGTGTTTTCATGGTGGCGAATATCAACCTTTCTTTTCATATTGAAGACTACTTTGAGCATTCTTGTAGAGTCAGTCTGGAGGTGAGAAAGCCCCTCAGTATTTGCTTGTCTGGGAAAGACTTTATTTCTCCTTCATTGATGAAGCTTATTCTGGCAGCATATAAAATTCTTGGCTGACAGTTTTTTTTTTTTTTTAACATTTTGAAAATCATATCTCATCCTCTTCTGGCCTGTAAGGTTTCTGCTAAAAAGTCCACTGTCCATCTGATCAGGTTTCCTTTATAGGTGACTAGATCCTTTTCTCTTGCTAATTTTAAAATTCTTTTTTCACTTTGACTTTAGGCATTCTAAATGTAATATGCTGTGGTGAAGTCTTTTTTGCAGTGTATTTTACTGGGAATTGTTGAGTATCTGTATCTTGATGTCTGACTCTCCTGCTGGTCTTGGGGGAAGTTTTCATGAAGTATTTTCTTAAATAGGTTTTCTTAACATTGTGATCTCTCTTCATCCCCAGGAATACTGATTATTCATATGTTCTGTCACCTTATGCAATACCAGATGTAGGGAGACCCCTTGAGACTAGTGCTACTGAATAAAAGATGAAATGCTTTTGATTATTGTAAATACAAAGTTGCATGCAGGATTGTGTAAAGACAATGCCAGGTTGGACTGCCAGATGAGCCAACAGCATGTGATGTGCTTTCCCCTGCAGAGAGCCTATGAATGGACGTGCCGTCAGGGAGGTTTCACATCACCAAGATTCCTATCCCAGAAAAGCAGATGTTTATAGTTCTGGGAATGGAATGCGACCCTTGTGGAGAGCCTATAAATGGATGCATGGGGGGGGGGCTCCTTTCCATATGGATAAGATAGGGCTATAAATGCCCTCATCTTGCCACAGCTCTTCTAGGCCTCTTCAGGGTTAAGGCATACTCCCTTCTGAGAATTTCTGGTCTAACCGGTTGTCTAGCTTCATGTCCTGTTTCTATGGATTGTTTTTAATCAGCTTTTGCTGCAGCTGTTACTGCTGATTAATATCTTGCTAATCATAGGTTATGGAAAGACTGTGTTTCTGTTTTAAAGCTCTGTTAGAAATTACTGATGCACACACTATATTATAAATTCTTATCCCTGTATACTGTACTTCTGCATTCAGATGTTATGTTAAAGAATTACTTCATTCCCATGAGACCATCTCACCTCATAGTCAAATGACCCTAAATCCCTCACTAACCTACCCCCGCCCTCACTAAACTTAATAATAAATGCTGGTATATCCAGTGCATTGTTGGCACCGTGGGACCAGAAGGTGGTGACCCACTGGACCCAACTTTTGCCATCTTGTTTGTGTCTATTATTTCCTGACCTGCTGATCCACCTGGGAACAAAGAGACAGCCCCATTGCATTGCAGGCTGCGGGCCAGATCCCGCAATAACCAGACATCTGAAAGTCTTTTTAATTCCTGTTATCTTATTTTTGTCTGGCTGAATTATATCAAAAGATCTGTTTTCAACTTCTGACATTCTTTTGTCTGCTTGGTCTAGTCTATTATTGAAGCTTTTGAATGTATTTTTTCTCTCAATTAACTTTTTTTAATTCCAGAATTTCTTCTTGTTTTTTAAAAATATCTATCTCCTTGGTAAATTTCTCATTCATTTTCTGAATTGATTTTCTGACTTTGTTGTATTTGTTTTCAGATTTGTCTTTCATCTCATTGGGCTTCTTGAAAATCAATATTTTGAATTATTTATCTGGCATTTCAAGGAATTTTTTTGATTGGGATCTGTTTCTGGACAATTATGGTCCTTTGGTGGTGTCATATTTCCCTGCTTTTTCATGTTTTCTGTTTCTTTCTTTTGATATCTGTGCATTGGTTGTAGCAGTCACTTGTTCCAATTTTTTGAAATTGCTTTTGTGGGAGAGAATTTTTCTTGAAAATATATGTGGGTTGGTTGAGTAGAATACTTTGGATTTGATTTGGTTGCCTGCAATAGTGTGATCTTTGTATGACTTCTTTGCCAATACACAGGTCAGTGGTATCTTGGTATCTGTAATTTCCTTGGTGGCTTAGAGTTAGTTGAGATTGTGTTGAAGTTTTGCTGGGAACTTGGATGCCAATTGTGCCAGCCTTTGGGCCCAATAGTGGAAGCAATGGGATGAATATGCCTGTTTTTATGCCACAGGGTGGCTTACACTGGCTCCATTGTTAGTGGGTCCTAGAGGGCTTATTCTTGGGTTTCTAGATGGCTTGCTTAGAAGGTAGTATGGGGATTGGTGGGCCAAGTGTGTAGGTATGTTCTGAGGCTGCTGGACAGCTGTTGTCACAGCAGTAGTGGTGGAGAAACCCATGGGTATCCAAGTGGTCCATGTTGGTGTTCCTCGTAGCTGCAATGGGTTGGGCAGGCTAGTCCCCTGTTCCAAAGCTGCTCATAGTAGGGTGGTGAGTATTGTCCTAGGTGTGCTTAGGAGAATTTCATCCCCTCTCTCCTTGAACTGGCTAAGTGATGGCTGCAGCTGCATTAGCTTGAACTTGGTCCATGGGTGTGATAGAGCCCAGCATTAAACTCTCAAAATGGTGCCAACTGTGGGTTTGTGACCAGAAGGGGCAGAGCCCCCCTTACCTGAGCAGCATGGGCAAGAGGCTATGGGGATTGTGGTTGCTTGAGTCTCACAGCAGCTTGTGGCAGGGCAGTGGGTATTGTCCTAGATATGTAAAGAGGAACTTGATTTTTCTTTTCCTTCCTTGGCTGGGTGGTAGCTGTAGCCACATCAATTCAAACGACCTGAAGAGGGGGTGAAGCCCAGCCTTAAATTCTCAAATTGGCACCTTGGGCCTGTGGCCAGGGAGGGCAGTGTCCTCCTCAGCCAGGCAGCATAGGCAAAAAGCTGTGAGTAGTATGGTCTGCTCATTTTTCATTCTCACAGCAGCCTGTGGCAGGGCAGTGGATACTGTCCTAGATATGCATATGATAGCCTTGTTCCATGTTCCCCTTTGGCCAGGCAGCAGCTTCATCCATGTCAGCCCAAATGCAGCCCAAGTGTGGGGTGCAGCCCAGCATTAAACTCTCAAAATGGCAGCTTGGACCTCAAATCAGGGAGAGTGGGATCCTTGCCAGGCAAGCATGTGAGCAAGAAACTTTGGGGAGTGCAGTCCACTAATGTCTTTGTTTCAATAGGAGCCTATAGCAGGGCAGTGGGGACCCTCTCAGGGGTACATGGGAGCCCCCATTCTCCCCTCTACTTTCTTGGAGCAGTGCATCAGCTGCAGCCATGTCTGTAGATCTTCATTATCTAGGCTCTAAAAATGGCGGCTCTTGGAGGCTGGTCTAGTCACAGATGCCTGTAAGATTGTGTGTTGATTCCCTTTCTGAATCAACATTTCTGTGCAATCTTTAGCGAGCTCTGTATAATCGTTAGAAAGCTCTTTATTTCAGGCCCAAGGCCCAGTGGGCCAAGAGTTTCCCCATAGCTATATCATACAAGCCAAGGGGGTTTCTCTCTTACTGTTCCTTTTCATCCAGGAGACTCTCTTAGCTCTCAGTCAGTCCCTGGTTGGGTAACCTGCCTTGAACCCTTTCCTTCCTTACTTCTAGTGCTTCCTGTCTCTTTTCTGGTAAATCTTAGTGTTCTCTCCTAGATAATATGTCCAAAATGTGAGCATCTATTTACTATTCTGGTTCCTTTTTATGGAGGAGGCACATAGTACCTGTGTCTAGTCAGCCATATTGATCCTCCTCTGTCTCAAAAATATTATACACCACGATCAAGTGGGATTTATCCTGGGGATGGAAGAATGTTTCAACATATGCAAATCAATAAGCCTGATACATCACATCAACAGAAAAAAGAACAAAAACCATATGATTACCTCAATAGATGTAGTAAAGCATTTGATAAAATTCAGCATCCCTTCATAATAAAAACTCTTAATAAATTATTTATAGAAGGAACATACCTCAACACAAAAAGGGCCATACATGACAAACTCACAGCTAACATCATACTGATTTGAGAAAAGCTGTAAGCTTTTCCTCTAAGAACTAGAATAAGACAAGGACACTCACTTTTATCACTATTATTTAACATAGTAATGGAAGGTCTAGCCAGGGCAATTAAGCAAGAGAAAGAAAAGGGCACCTAAATTGGAGAAAAGAAAGTCAAATTGTCCCCTCTTTGCAGACTACATGATCTTATGTATAGAAAAACCTAAAGACTCCATCGAAAAACTCTTAGAACTGGTAAACAAAATCAGTTAGTTGCAGGATATAGAATTGACATACAAAATTTAGTGATCTTTCTCTACATCAATAATGAAATAGCTAAAAAAGAAATTAAGAAAGCAATCCTACTTATAATAGCTATAAAAATAAAAATATCAAGGAAAAAATTTATCTAAGGAGGCAAAAGATCTCTTCAATGAAAACTACAAAAATACTGATGAAAGAAATTGAAGTGGGCCAGGTGCAGTGGCTCATGCCTGCCCTCATGATTCAATTACCTCCCACTGGGCCCCTCCCATGACACATGGGAATTGTGGGAGCTATAATTCAAGATGATATATGGGTGGAGACAGAGCCAAACCATATACTCCTCAAAAAACTAAAAACAGAACCACCATATGATCCAGCAATCCCACTACTAGATATTAGCCAAAGGAAAAGATACAGGTATGTCAAAGAGATATCTGCACACTTGTGTTTATTGCTCCTCTGTTCACAGTAGCAGAGATATGGAATCAGCCTAAATGTCCATCAGTGGATGAATGGATAAAGAGAATGTATATATACACAATGGAATACTATTCAGCAATAAAGAGCAATGAATCCCATCATTCCCAACAATGTGAATGAGCCTGGAGGACATTATGTTAAGTGAAATAAATCAGGCACATAAATTAAATACTGCATGTTCCCATTCATATGTGGAACCTAAAAACGTTGAGCTCATTAAAGTGGAGAATAGGATCATAGTCATCAGAACTGTGAACCCCAAAAATCTGAGACAGGTCTCAGTTAATTTAGAAAGTTTATTTTGCCAAAGTTGAGGATGTGCACCCATGACACAGCCTCAGGAAGTTCTGACAAAATGTGCCCAAGGTGGTTAGAGCAGTTTGGTTTTATACATTTTAGGGAGATGACATCAATCAACATATGCAAGATAAACATTGGTTTGGTTTGGAAAGGTGGGACAACTCAAAGCAAAGGATGGAAGACTTGAAGCCGGGAGGGGGCTTCCAGGTTATAGATAGATAAGAGACAAATGGTTACATTATTTTGTATTTCTGATTAGCCTCTCCAAAGGAGGCAATCAGATATGCATTTATCTCAGTGTGCAGAGGGGTGAATTTGAACAGAATGGGAGGCAGGTTGGCCCTAAGCAGTTCCCAGCTTGACTTTTCCTTTTAGCTTAGTGATTTGGGGCTCCAATATTTATTTTCCTTTCACATTTTCCCCCTTTTCTTTTAAAAAGTCTTTTGAATAAAACATTTTAGAAGAAAATGAGTCTCTGGTCTCAGGTTTCATCTGATCTCTCATAGCTAGGATGGTTTATTTCTAGATGGGCAGGTCCTGAGTTATTAGGAAAGCTCAGTTTTAGCAGGTTGTGAAGTCTTATGTTCTATAAGAGAAAATAGGAGGAGGAAAGGAGAAAAACAATAATGAAGGAAAGGACAGTTCTGGAAAATCAATGTAGGTCACATTACTCTGAAGTCCATACATCAGTAGGTAGGTATGAAAGTGGCTTATGTATGTAAATAGGTTGCTGTTATTATTTTTCTGAAGTTTAAGTTGGCTAGCTTTAGTTTGCAAGACTTTACAAAAGCACAACTTAGTTTTTGGTGACTCCAAATTAGGAAAAATGAAGGAAAAGAGAAAAAAGTGGAAAACATTATTTTGCAGACTTGTAGCCAAGAAAAATCAGAATTTGGTCCAAAGTGTAGAAAATAATAAAAATTGAAAAACATTAGGCAAGACTAGAATCTAACATGAGGTGTACTATAGTTTTTGAAACATAATTTTTCTCTCTCCAGCTTCCCAATTTTACTAAAGACAAGTCATTGTAGGACTGATTTGCCTTATTTTACTTGGCCTGATTATTTGTATATAGTGCAGCAAGATTAATTTTTTTAACAAAGGTTTTAAAATTGACTGTGATCCAACTTTTTCCATAGAAGGAATCTCACATAACACTTTGTAAAAGCTGAACCCAGCCATGGACTTGTACCATCAAATACTTATGAAGGGTTAATTCCTCTTCTCTTTAGGTTCCAAGATAAACTTGGGGTCCTGGGCCTGTCAGAAAGTGACATTCTTTACTTAACACAGGTCAGGAACCCTGTACATGCATTGTGTAGAAAAGATATGAGGCCAGTTTTTCCAAGGGGCTTTTATTGGCTCCATAAGTCAAGTTTGATTTCCTTAGAGGAAAGCACACCATTCCAGTCAAAGCCTTGGTAAAATAACCAGCTTCTCTAAGTGTGTCCTGTTACAAATGAAAACAGATTCTTACTGCACTTAAGCAAATAACTATATTGCCATAAGTTAAGAATACTCACAAATAGTTTCCAAAATCTGTAGAAATCAGGTAGAAAGAAAAAAATATGCTCCAAATTTTGTTCATAGGAGTATTCTAAATTGTTAAAAGCTGTCAGTAGCTCAAAAGAAAGGTTTTCTTGACTTTGAAAAATAAAGCAAAGGATTAACAACATTTTAAGCAAAAAGTTAAAAAGATTACTTCAGTCATTTATTCAGTTCATGCAGTTAATTCCCATTCAGCCTGATACTCATGAACATTTCAGCTCTCCAGGAGTCCTGACAATTTTTTTCTTTGTTCTGATGTCACAATCTTGAAAGTTATCAGAAACCTCAATTCAAGAGCATCTGTTAGTTTTTATAGCTTATTATAAAACCACCTTCTAAAGAGGACATAAACAAGACAATTGTCAGTGGATGACAAAAGTTTTAGGGCAGCAATAATTAAAGACACAATTGACAAGGAAATTTATTACCTCTGTGGCACACAATAATTTAACGTGACAATTATAATAATAATTATTATTATTTTGAGACGGAGTCTCACAGTGTCACCCAGGCTGGAGTGCAGTGGTGCTATCTCGGCTCACTGCAAGCTCCGCCTCCTGGGTTCATGCCATTGTCCTGCCTCAGCCTCCTAAGTAGCTAGGACTAAAAGTTCCTGCCACCACACCCAGCTATTTTTTGTATTTTTAGTAAAGATGGGGTTTCACCATGTTAGCCAGGATGGTCTTGATCTCCTGACCTCATGATCCACCTGCCTCAGCCTCCCAAAGTGCTGGGATTACAGGAGTGAGCCACCATGCCCGGCCAACAATTATAATTATTACTAATAATGTAAACAAGGTCATATCAGAATTACAAAAGTTTCTCATAGTTTTGGAACACATACCAATAACATATTTATACAAGTACAGCCCCCCACCAAAACCAAACACCATTTCATATTTGATAATGCTTCGTATATAATTTTTGTACCAAATAAGCCAAATTATGTTATTTTTGGACTTTAGGGAACCTAATATCTTAAAGGATTAATTAGGTCAGTAAAAGGCATAATTTATAATTTGATTTTGAAAAGTCTGTCAAATATCAAAGGTTTAAAACACTTGATATCACCAAATAGAATCACAGATCACTGTAAAACAAGTCATTCATTTAACCAAAGTGATAACTCAAGGATTTCTAAAAACGTGAACACTCATTTTTTGAGAGAGGAGACTTACTTTTCCAAATGAGAAGCCCTAATAAAAACAGCATGAAGCCAATTAAATTTGTTCTTTAAAATTTTATAAACAATCTATAAAATTTTAATCTTGACCATAAGATATCACTTCCATAAGCCTTTTATAACCTTTATAACCTTTATTAAGGAGTCAGTTACTGCTTCAAGAAAACCTTGTTAATCTGACATAGGGGCCTGTATGCTGGTCTTACATCAGTATGCCTTTGACATTAATGATTAATTTATAGAGAAACTGAATTTATTTTATCAAAAATTGGCCCTTACAATCTCACATGCCCACCTCTTCTGCAATAGTCCCTGGGCCTTCAAGAGTTGAATAGCTTTAACTTCTGGCTCTGTGTCTCAGGAATCCAGTTTATTTTGATTTACATCTTCTACTGGGCCTGCCTTCAGATGAGGCTTTAATTGCTGTCAGTGTTTAAGATTTAGCAGGACTTGGTGTTCTTTTTAGACCCAGCAGTCAAAGCCCTGTAATTTAATGTCACAAGTACTTTAAAAGCCCGCACAGAGAGATATGTAGACATAATAACCTTGATTAAATCCTAGCTACTCAGGAGGCTGAGGCAGGAGAATTGCTTGAATCTGGGAGGCAGAGGTTGCAGTGAGCCACGATTGCACCACCGCACTGCAGCCTGGGTGACAAAGCAAGACTCCCTCTCAAAAAAAAAAAAATTAACCTCAGTTTTTTCCTAAGCAAACCAAAACTTAATAATAATGTCATAGGAATTGTTTCGATACCCTGTAAAATCTGTTAGGCCACTTACCAAAGGCAAAAGAAAAGACATTCTGCACTGCACAGAATATTATGTTGGAAGAAAACATTTCCTTTAGACCTTTAAGAAAACATTGCTAGCATCAGGCCACAACAAACAGAACTCAAGGAAAAAAACTTATATGAGCTGAAAATGAGTAAGGAGAGTGTTACTATTCTGCACCTTTGAAAGGAGGAGAGAAAACTGAAAACACTAAGATACAATAAAAGTTGAACTTTGCTTTTTAAAAAAAACTCTTGAAGCTGGGTGTGGTGGCTCACACCTGTAATCTCAGCACTTTGGGAGGCTGAGGTGGGCAGATCACTTGAGGTCAGGAGTTCAAGACCAGACTGACCAACACGGGGAAATCCCATCTCTACGGAAAATACAAAAGTAGCCAGGCATGGTGATGCATGCCTGTAATCCCAGCTACTCGACAGACTGAGGCAGGAGAATTGCTTGAATCTGGGAGGCAGAGGTTGTGGTGAGCCAAGATCACACCATTGCACTCCAGCGTGGGTGACAAGAACAAAACTCCGTCTCAAAAAAAAAAAAAAACTCATAATTTATTAAGAGCAAATCAATCCTTAAGAAAATTTCATTGTTCTATCCAATTATTTAGTGTATAAGTTTTTTTTACATCAAACCCAATCTCTAGAAAGACCTATAATTTCCCTTTAGTTATAGACAACTTGTTTCTTGGTTTTTTAAAAAGTATATCTGCTTATTGTGACTTACACAGACCATTCATGACATGCTTGGACCTTCTGGTTCCTTCTGAACATCCCTCTTTCTTAAAAAGCCAGTCATTTTATTCCAGCACTAAATCTGTACAAGATTATTTCTCATATAAAATTATTTCTCCTTCAGCTTTCTTACAAAAAAACTCTTTATTTTTATAAGTTTTTAAACTTCTCTCTTATTTTCTGGTTCCTTTCACCTTGTTTTATACATAACCCTTAAATAAGCTTTGAGGCTGGGTGTGGTGGCACATGCCTGTAATCCTAGCACTTTGGGAGGCCGAGGCAGGTGAATCACATCAGATAAGGAGTTTGAGACCAGCCTGGCCAACATAGTGAAACCCCGTCTCTATTAAAATACAAAAATTAGCCAAGTGTGGTGGCACACACCTATAATCCCAGCTACTCAAGAGGCTGAGGCAAGAGAATCGCTTGAACCTGGGAGGCAGAGGTTGCAATGAGCTGATATCATGCCACTGCACTCCAGCCTAGGGGACAGAGTGAGAATCTGTCTCAGAAAAAAAAAGAGCTTTGAATTAGACAAAAATTTTTCACCTTTTTAAAAAAGGACACAACTATTTTTTAGAAAGAATGTTTTTCTACAAATATATTTTATTGGAAAATACCCAAATAATGAAATAGCTATTGTTTAATTTACTATAACTTTAGTTTCTAAATTATGACAAGTTTTTCTACAAGTATTTATTCCATTACATTTACCTACTTATTTTATTTTAATCATTTACCTAGATTATTTATGAAAACTGCCATAGTCATTATTTAAAGTTATGAAACTGCCATTGCAAAATTATAACTGAGACAGTGAAAAAGATTTGATGTAACTGACTCCATCTTGCTTCTAACCTCCAAGCTGTCCTTGTTGATTTTTGGGCAAATTTGGGAGGAACTTGGTTTATAGTTTCACTTTGAAACAAAGGTGATAACAGTTCCTTCCCAAAACAAACCTTACTGCCTGCAGACTAGACTGCCTAAAGCCACAAGATTAGCAGTTATGGTAATCTTACTAAATTCAAAATGTAGCTATTTTTATTAAACTAATATCAATGTCTTATTTATTAAAGATTACACAGCAAAGATCATTCTGTCTTGAGCTGTGTTTATAGCTTTATAACCCCTATGCCAAATTTTGACACCTTATAGTATTTAGCAGGAATAAGTATGAAATTGCTTAATTAATAAATGCAAACAAAAATGTATGCTGGCAATTCTTAAGACATTTTCTAATATAATTATACTTTACCAATAATCTTAAAGCTAGCTTATTTATTAAAGATTTTAGTTAAGTTGCATAAACTTGAAAAAGCATTTGACTAGTCTTTTCTTTTTTCCACATAAAGTATTTGATTCAAGTGCTTTTATTTTCTTAAGCCAATTAATTAGAGCTTTCTTCTTTTTTTTTTTTAGCTCTTTTTGACTGATTTTTGTTTCCTTTTTAAAAATTATTATTATACTTTAAGTTTTAGGATACATGTGCATAACGTGCAGGTTTGTTACATATGTATACATGTGCCATGTTGTTGTGCTGCACCCATTAACTCATCATTTAGCATTAGGTATATCTCCTAATGCTATCCCTCCCCACTCCCCCCACCCACAACAGTCCTCGGTGTGTGATGTTCCCCTTCCTGTGTCCATGTGTTCTCATTGTTCAATTCCCACCTGTGAGTGAGAACATGCAGTGTTTGGTTTTTTGTCCTTGCGATAGTTTGCTGAGAATGATGGTTTCCAGCTTCATCCATGTCCCTACAAAGGACATGAACTCATCCTTTTTTATGGCTGCATAGTATTCCATGGTGTATATGTGCCACATTTTCTTAATCCAGTCTATCGCTGGACATTTAGGTTGGTTCCAAGTCTTTGCTGTTGTGAATAGTGCCGCAATAAACATACATGTGCATGTGTCTTTATAGCAGCATGATTTATAATCGTTTGGGTATATACCCAGTAATAGGATGGCTGGGTTGAATGGTATGTCTAGTTCTAGATCCTTGAGGAAACACCACACCGACTTCCACAATGGTTGAACTAGTTTACAATCCCACCAACAGTGTAAAAGTGTTCCTATTTCTCCACATCCTCTCCAGCACCTGTTGTTTCCTGACTTTTTAATGATCGCCATTCTAACTGGTGTGAGATGGTATCTCATTGTGGTTTTGATTTGCATTTCTCTGATGGCCAGTGATGATGAGCATTTTTTCATGTGTTTTTTGGCTGCATAAATGTCTTCTTTTGAGAAGTGTCTGTTCATATCCTTTGCCCACTTTTTAATTAGAGCTTTTTAAAGTATATTTTCAGTACTGAAACATTGTGTACACAACACATAAATGCATAGACATGTTAGGCATGCCAATAGAAGTCCATCTTATAGATTCAGCTTTACAAGTAGCAGGATACATTCTTGGCTGAGTGAAGCAAAAGCTGATATGTCAGGTCTTCTGACACCTGAGTGAGGGGTTGTGGATCAGTTTATTTAGAAGAAAATGGCCCTTCAAAAACCACTGCTGGGTGTCAACTGAGCTAGGCAAAAATATGTTAATGCTCCTGCAGCATGAAAGAAAAGTTAAACTGTGCTTTGAATACTTCATTTAAGAAGGCAGAGAGGTATCAAAATTTTAGAAAGGTTTTACTCACAAACCTGTTAAAAGATAAGTTTCATTTTCTTACAAATATTGCTTGTTTAGAATGTTCTATTTCTGTATTAAATTTTTTTCTCACTTTTTTTCATCTCAAGTTAAACTATGCTTTTTATTTGCATGAACATAGAAATATTATGTCCCTAATACTAAGATAGATCTGAAAAAATGAGTGCTCACTTTTTGGTTAACTGAATATGTGCTTTAATTTACTTGAAATTTCAGTTTTTGATGTTACCATTACTCAGTAGGTCTGGAGCCCAGTGGAGATAAAGCTAGACTATTGTATGGTGATTACAGCTCAAGAACTATTCCCAGCCCAGAGGTGAGATTGTTAGGAATGTTTGCCACATAGGTGGCATATGTTGTGCCCATTTCTCATGAGGATAAAGGATTTTAAAAGAAAGGTTATGTCATGTATTCAAATATATCAGTTAAAATGGCACTCTGTTGAATTAAGTATGAAAATGTTTCATTTTCAAACCAATAGTGTATATAATTCTAATTTGTACTTTTTTTTAGTGGAGTAAAAGAGCTAAAAGTTTGACATATTCAGATGCAAAAGAAATGATAAGTTACAGATATGTTTTATCAAATATTCAGGTTCAATCCCACTAAGGGTCTTGAAATGAACATCTAATTCTATCAGGAATGAATAGGCAACACAAATATGCCTTTACTTTGTGAGGCAAACATTATTTTTCTTAATTATGAAACTAATATGTACCTTTAAAGCTGATGTTTAAAAATTATCAAAATAAAAAACTGACTTATAAGGTCATTATTTATAATTATCTCTCTTCCAAAGGTATTATATATTATCTATTTTAAAATTAAATTAAGGTCAACTTGCATTAATATGTTTTTATAAACATATTATGTTCAAAGTCCATTGAAAAGACTGTAATGTCCTGATTTATAATGCTAAAAAGTGATAAGAAAAACTTGATAGATAACTTGAATGCTTAGAAAAATAATTGGTGTGTAAACTATGTCCAGGAAACACAATTGACACTTTTGAAAGCTTCAGTAATCCTTGGTAGACTGCAATCCTTTAAGCATTAGGACGAATTGCGAATAGTTTATCCTTATAACACTTTTTGATTCTCATGTTTGAGTCTTGAGCTACTGGTGTTTCCCTTCAGTTTCAGTCTGAAGTTCATTTGCTTTCTTTCTCCCTTTGAAAGAAGCCATGCAAGTGTCCACTCCAAGGTACTCACCAAAGGCAATCAACATTTTTGGAGATATTATTCTAGAAGAAAAGCAGAGAAAAAAATTATGATCCTTTAAGAGGAGTCAAATAAACTACTTTGCAAAGAGTAAGTGCAAATTATACAAAGTTCAAAATGTCACTTAATGGGAGGGCTGAAGAGAAAAGTGCTGTGTCATCCCCAAGTGCCATCACCGTCCTCAACACCAATGGCTCTCAACCCTGGCTACACCTTGGAATCACCAGAGCTTTGAAAAGCCCCAAAATTCAAGCCACAATTTATCCCTGTATCACACCCCCTGAGTTCTGTGGAAAGACTATATATATCCTTATTTACTAGACTAACAAAAGGTAGCAAAACTAGAAAAAAAACTGGACCAGTTAAAGCAGAATCTTTGGAGGGTAGGGGCCAGGAATCTGTAGTTTTAAATGTTCCCTGGGTGATTACAATGTGCATCCAAGATGAAGAACCATTGTTTTAGTTCCTTGAGGATAGAGGCTGTATCCAGCTCAGTTATGCTCAATTCAGCTCGATGTGGCAAATATTTATGGCATGCTAATTGCACGTTAGGTATTGTCCTAGGCTGGGGCAAGGAGCAGGAAACAATTCAGACAATATTTTCTGTTCTTAGGGATCATGCAAGGTAGCAAGTAACCACGGGTGAAAGGAGTGCACCAAAAACCGGGGTCAGGTGTGATGGAATGTACAATGTGGGACTTTGACCTAGCTGAGCAATCAAGGTAGCTAAGGATGAATAGGAAATATGTTAAATAGATATAAATAGTAAAGAAAGTGCTTTATTAATCAGTAACATAATTTTGTAATAGTGAATCTCTGCTTGTGCTTTCTACTCTGCTACTACTTAGAGCAGAGGAGGAGTATTTCTTGACGGTAAGACCTTAAGCTCTGTAATCAAACTGGAAACTTCAGTTTGAAACTTTGTTGCAGCACATATTATTAGTTGTTTAACCCTGCAAAAATTACTGTCTTTAAACCTCAGATTTCCTAAATTGATAAAATTCACACAAAGCTATTAGCACAGTAGCTGGCATGTAGTAGTCACCCCATAAATGCTAAATCTGGACCTGGGTGGAATCCATGAACAAATACCTGGAATTCATAGCATGGGCCTTGTATGAAGTTGCTGGAGCTATTTCGCAAAATAAAATGAAGAACTTGTAAAATACCCTTAATATTTTTCTGGCAACATACTTGTGTTTTTTTGTCCCTTGTTTTCAAAGTAGAGCTCTACACTAACCAAACTAAATAGTTGACCAAAACCAAAAACATAAAAAACAAACAAAAAACCCCAAATAATTTGTTACTTATTTGTGTTGAAACGAAAAATGTGTGTTTTGCAAGACCTAAATAATTGTTAAATTTAGTCAGTGCCTAAAGCAACCAAGACACAGCAATAGTCCGATAAGTTGTTTTTGCACTATTAAGGTTCTTCCTCTTACCATTAAGTAAATATATAAAGTTGCTTTCTATGCAAAAGAGGTAGCAGTGATTGGACAATTTGTTCACAATAACCAGAATGATAGTGAGGTCATTATTAACTTACTGTTTAAGAATCAATCCGATATATGCAAATTTGGGTATCATTAAATAAACTTATTCCTCTAAAATAGCATTTAAAATTGTTTTGGCCACATACTCCTGCTCCAGAATTGGTAACAGAAACAGATACCTGGAATAACAATAACAAATAGTGATATCATCAGACTGGTATCTTTTTGCTGTCATCATAGGGCATTGATTATGAAATTTCAGATATGGAACTATAACATACAGCTTTAAACAGTCAAATGAAGGCCAGGTGCAGTGGCTCACGCCTGTAATCCCAGCACTTTGGGAGGCCGAGGTGGGCAGATCACCTGAGGTCAGGAGTTTGAGACCAGCCTGGCCAACATGGAGACATGCCATCTCTACTAAAAATACAAAAGTTAACCGGGTGTGGTGGTGGGCGCCTGTAATCCTAGCTATTCAGGAGGCTGAGGCAGGAGAATCGCTTGAACCCGGGAGGCAGAGTTTGCAGTGAGCCGAGATCGCACCCCTGCACTCCAGCCTGGGCAACAGGGTGAGACTCCATCTAAAAAATAATAATAATAATAAAAAACAAACAAACAAACAAAATCTAGTCAAACAAAATGTAAATCTTAGGAATTGCCTTGTGTTTTCTCTTATGATCAGTAATAGGACTAGTGCTAATATATTTAATTTCCTGGAGTAAACTTCCTGCTTTTGTTGATTTTCTGCTGTGTGATGGTCTAAACATGGAAGTAATTGCTTTTAGATTTTTTTTGTTTGTTTTGATACAGAGTCTCGCTCTGTCGCTCACACTGGAGTGCAGTGGCACAATCTTGGCTCATTGCAAGCTCCACCTCACGGGTTCACGCCATTCTCCTGCCTCAGCCTCCTGAGTAGCTGGGACTACTACAGGTGCCCACCACCACGCTCGGCTAATTTTTTTTGTATTTTTAGTAAAGACAGGGTTTCACCGTGTTAGCCAGGGTGGTCTTGATCTCCTGACCTCGTGATCTGCCCGCCTCAGCCTCCCAAAGTGCTGGGATTAGCTTTTAGATTTTTTGCTTCTTTCTTCCCTCTCTGTCCCTCCCAAACATCCCATAGTTGTTTACTATTAAGAAGCAAAATTGCAGCCAGGCACAGCCCAATTGCTAATGCCAGCACTTTGGGAGGCTGAGGTGGATGGATCACCTGAGGTCAGGAGTTCAAGACCAGCCTGGCCAACAT
Source organism: Gorilla gorilla gorilla (assembly GCF_029281585.2). Taxonomy (NCBI): domain Eukaryota; kingdom Metazoa; phylum Chordata; class Mammalia; order Primates; family Hominidae; genus Gorilla; species Gorilla gorilla. Next base: position 64,357,245 of record NC_073231.2, on the reverse strand, counting down.
GGTGAAACCCCATCTCTACTAAAAATACAAAAATTAGCCGGGTGTGGTGGCCCATGCCTGTAATCCCAACTACTCGGGAGGCTGAGGCAGGAGAATCACTTGAACCCAGGAGGTGGAGGTTGCAGTGAGCAGAGATTGCCTCACTGACTCCAGCCTGGGTGACAGTGAGACTCCATCTCAAAAAAAAAAAAAGTAAATAAAGCAAAATAGCAAAAATTATCTTACCAAAAAAAAAAATCTCTTGATCATGTGTAATGTGTCAGTTTAGGTAGATCATTGTTACAACATTAAGCAGAAATAGATGTTTGTGAAATCAATAGTTGAAATGGATCAGAATATAAATAAATATCACATAAGGTATTACTTTGACATTTTATACTTTTATATTATTCTGCTTAATTAGTTGAACCACACTTCCCTCAAAAATTCTGTTTATCTCAGCTGATTTTGGGAATCTGATCAATTTTCCACAACTGAATGTTGACAGTTAGTCTTTATATTTTATTCTCCTAAAGTTTTCCAGAACTATAGCCTAAAGAGCTCTAATGATTATTTAAAAATAGAATCTACAGATCATTGTTTAATTCTCTACCATTTTAGGATTGTGAATCTTTCTTTTTCTGGAGACTGTTTTTTTTTACGTTGGTTTATCTAAGGACACCAATTTTATACAAGTTATCATTTAACATCACTGACTTCTCTGGCTACCATGCCCCCTTATCCTGGCTGGTCATATTCTTTCTGTGATCTTCACACTCGAGCTTTTAATAAGACTTAGTCACATATTAACAATTCTTACTAATATTATTTTAATAATAATGTTAGAAACAAGTAAATAGCTTAAAAATGTATATAAGTATACTTACATTAGATATAACTACATATGTACATATACATAAGTTTATTATAAATGTTACTGAGATAAAACATATATAGTACATGATTTATTACTACTAATAAAATATACATTACTTTTTGTTATAAACACCATATAATCAATTACTTTTCACAGAATGTTTTGTTAATTTTTGTTGAATTCTTGCATAACATATATATTCTGTCACATGGATGTGACACACTTTGGTTAACCATTCATCAGTTGATGGATATTTAGATGGTTTTTACCTTTCAGCTGTTATGAATAATGCTGCATAAACATTTGTGTACAAGTTTTTTGTGGGGACATGTATTTTCATTTCTCTTGGATATATACCTAGGAGTGGAATTGCTAGGCCATGTGGTAATTCTATGTTTAACATTTTGAGGAACTATCAAAGTATTTTCCAAAACAGTTGCACCAATTTACAGTACCACCATCAATGTTTGAGGGTTCCAATTTATCCATATCCTTACAACACTGTTATTGTCTGTCTTTTTTATTATGCCTTCCAAATTAATGTGAAGTTATTCATTGTTTTTAAATAACAGCTTTATTGAGAAATAATTCATGTACCATAAAATTCACTGCCTTAAAACATAAAATGTGGTGATTTTTAGTATATTCAGTAAATCGTTCATCGCTATCTAATTCTAGAATATTTTCATCACTCCCCCAAAAAACTTCGTACACATTAGCAGTCATTTTCTCCTTGGCCTTTCCTTTGGTCCCTGGCAATCGATAGTCTACTTTCTGTTTTTGTAGATTTGCCTATTCTGGCTATTTTGTATAAATGGAATCATACAATATGTGGCTTTTTGTGTCTGGCTTCTTTTGCTTAAAATAACGTTTTCAAGGGATATCCATGTGGGAGCATGTTTCAAATTTCATTGCTTTTTATGGTTGAATAATATTTAGTTGTATCAACATACCACATTTTGTTTATTCATTCATTCATCACTTGATGAACATTTGGGTTGTTTTCCCAATTTGGATATTGCTGCTATGAACATTTGTACAAAAAATTTCATTTTCATTTCTCTTGGGTATATGGCTAGGAGTTCAAATATGCTAACTTATTGTTTGGCTTTTTGAAGAATCGTCAAACTGTTTTCCAATGCGGCTGGAGCATTTTATAATTCCATCAGCAATGTATAAGGATTCCAGTTTCTCCATATTCTCATCAACACTTGTTATTATCTATCTATTTGAGTTTAGCCATCTTAGGGTGTTTGAAGTACTTTCTCATTGTGCTTTTGATTTGCATTTCCCTGGTGACTGATGATGGTGAATATCATTTTATGTACACGTTGACCACTGACCGCTTATATCTTTTTTTTTTAATGGAGTCTCACTCTGTAGCCCAGGCTGGAGTGCAGTGGCACAATCTCGGCTCATTGCAACCTCCTCCTCCTGGGTTCAAGTGATTCTCATGCCCCAGCCTCCTCAGTAGCTGGGATTACAGGCCTGCACCACCACATCTGGCTGATTTTTGTATTTTTAGCAGGGATGGGGTTTCACTATGTTGGCCAGGCTAGTCTCAAACTCCTGACCTCAGGTGATCCACCCACCTAAGCTTCCCGAAGTGGGATTAGACGCATTAGCCACCACGCCTGGCCATCTTTATTTGAAGAAATATCTGTTCAGAGCTTTTGCCATTCTTAAAAGTTGGGCTTTTAAAAATTGTTGAGTCATTAGGAATTATTTATATATTCTGGACACAAGTCCCTTATTAGCTCTAAGACATGCAAAAATCTTTTCTCATTCTTTGAGATGTATTTTTACTTTACCGATGTTGTCCTTTGAAGCATAAGAGTACTTAATTTTGATGAAACTAGTTTATTTATCTTCTGTTGTTGCTTGTATTTTGATGTCATAGCTAACAAACCATTGCTTAATTCAAGGTCATGGAAATTTACATCATTTTTCTTTAAGAGTTTTATGATTTTATCTCTTACAGATAGCTTTTGGATTTATTTTGAGTTAATTTTTGTATATGATGTAGGGGTTGAGGTTCAACTTCGTTATTTTGCATATGGCTATCAAGTTGTTCCAGCACTACTGGAATTGTCTTGACACCCTTGTTGAAAAGCAATTGAGCAAAAATGTAAGAGCTTATTTCTGGACTCTCAGTTCTATTCTGTTGATCTATATATGTCTATCCTTAAGAAAGTTTGACACTGTCTTGATTAGTATAGTTTTATAGTAAGTTTTGAAATGGGGAAGTGTGATTCCATCCAATTTTCTTCTTTTTCAAGATGGCTTTGGCTTTCTGAGTACCTTGCATTTCCACATAAATTTTAGAATCCACTTGTCGAGGCATGCAAAAAAAGCAGCTAGAATTTTGATAGGAATTACATTCAATCTGTAGATCAATTTGGGGAGTATTAGTGTCTTAACAATATTAAGTCTTCCAATCCATGAACGTGGGATTTATTTTTATTTAAGTTTTCTTTAATCTCTTTTGAAGATGTTTTGTAATTTTCATAGGATAAGTTTTGTACTTTTTTTGTTAAATTTGTTCCTAAGTATTTTATTATTTTTGAAGCTATTGTTAAATGGACTTGTTTCACTAATTTCATTTTTGGATTACTCATTTCAGATGTATGGAAATACAAATGAGTTTAGTACATTGATTATGAATATTGATCCTTTGATGAATTCATTTTGTAGATGTAATTGTGTGTGTCTGTGTGTGTGCACATATGTATTCTTCAGGATTTTCTATATACAAGATCATGTCATCTGAGAATAAAGATAATTTTGCTCCTTTTTTCCAATCTGAATATCTTTTTTTAATATTTTGTCTAAATGTTCTATTGAACAGTAGTTGAATCAGAGTGGTGAATATGGATAGCCTTGTCTTGTTCTTGATCTTGTGGGGAAAGCATCCAATCTTTCAGCATTAAACATGATGTTAGCTCTGGCTTTTTCATAAATGCCCCTTATCATGTCATGGAAGTTCCCTTTTATTTCTACTTTCTTGGTGTTTTTATCTTGAAAGTGTGCTGGATTTTGTCTAATGCTTTTTCTGTGTGTTTTGACATGATCATGCAGCTTTTGTTGTTCTACTGAATGATGTACTGTATTAAATTATCTTTAAATATTAACCCAATCTTACATTCCCAGGATAAATCCTCTTTAATCATTATGTCTTAATGTGATAGGTTGCTGGATTCAGTTTGCTGGTATGTTATTGAGGATTTTTGTGTTTATGTTCATAACAGGTATTGATCTTTGGTTTTATTTTCTTGTGATGTCTCTGTGTAGTTTTAGTATCAAGGTCATCCTGCCCTCATAGAGTGAGTTAGGAAATGGTCAGTCCTTTTCTATCTTTTTGGAAATTTTTGAAATTTTGGTAGCTATTCTTCTTAAAAAGTTTTATAGAATTTCCCATGAAGCCCTCTGGATCTGGGATTTTTCTTGTGGGAATGTTTTTTAGATTACTAATTTAATATCTTTAAGTCTATTCAGATGTTTTTTCCTTCATGAGTCAGTTTTGTTAGCTTGTGTCTCTCTAGAAATTATTCCATTTCATCTAAGTTATCTAGCTTCTTGGCACATAATTTTTCATAGTATTTCCTTATGGTCCTTTTCCTTTCTGCAGCATTACCAGTAGTGAGGTCCTCTTTTTTATTCCTGATTTTAGTAGTTTGAGACTTCTCTGTTTTTTCTTTCTTGGTCAGTCTAACTAAAGTTCTGTTAATTTTGTTGATCATTAATGTTGTTGGTTTCATTGATTTTTCTTAGTTTTCCACTCTTCTTCATTTCTGGTTCTCTTCAGCTCTTCCTGTGGATTTGAGTTACTATCTGGTATCGTTTACTTACTTCAATATAATTTTGTCCCCACTCATGTCCTTTGTGCTGTTATTTTCAAAAATATTACATTTCTATATGTAGTAGGCCAAATAAAACTATTATGTACCTTTTATTTATACAATTGTATTTATAATCAATGAAGACAAGAAAGGAAAAGAAATAGGCATTTATACTGTCTTTTAAAAATTACCTACTTTGTCACCTTTACTGTCACTTTATTTCATGTGGATTCAGATTACTCTCAGGAGTCACTTGTTTTCATCTTGAAGAATTTCCATTAATATTTGTTGTGAGGTAGTATGCTAAGCAACAAATTCTCTGTTTCGGTTTGCCTTCCTTTTGCTTTCATTTTTGGAAGAGACTTTTGCTGGATATAAGATTCTTGGTGGGTAATTTTTCCCCCAGTACTTTGAATATGTTATACCACTGCCTTTTGACTTTCATTATTTCTGTTGAGGTGTCAGCCATTAATCACATTTGAGTTCCTTTGTACATGATGAGACTTTTTTTTTTCCTTTTGCTGGTTTCAAGATATAGCTTTGTTTGTGTCTTTTAACATTTAAATTTTAAATGATTGTCTTTGCTAATTTTGACCAGCTTAATACGTGTCTCTTTGGGGAGAGCTTTCCCCTATACATTCTGTCAGCTCTTGACCACTTGTTTTGGAACTTTCTATTTAATTTTAAAGCTTCACTAGACTCTAAATAGTTTCATTGCCTCTAAGCCAGGCTTTCTGTTGGCTGTCTCCATGTCCCACAAATAAAGTTGATTCATGTCATTTGGATTGTGTCAGTCTCTTTTTTAATGATCGTAATGACTACACTCGTCCTCATATCCAGTTTACACTTTCCAATATACTCACTGACTGGATCCCTATGTAAAAGCTCTCATATCACATTTGCATCCTAGTTTGGACTGTTCTAGATAAATTTAACCTTCATACCAAAATGTCACTCTGCATTATTTACCCCCATATATTAATCAATTTTACAAAATATTTTATTTCAGAGGTTATTTATACCTTTATATTCTCTTTAGGAAAAAATTATCTTCTCAGTACTACAATACCAAATATTTTCAAAGTTCTCAGTATTAATTTATTTTATATTTTAATATACTGATTAGTATTTTAGGTTTAAATTTTTACTATACCATAAACCTCATAACTATATTATTGTCTTTAAATTGAATAAATTTATAAATGTCATACATATTGAAATTTTCTTTTACTAAATTAGTCATTCACATTGTTTCTTTTGTTTTACTCTCCAATTTCAAAACTTCAAAATGATCAGATGATGACATATAGTGGAAGTTTGTTATAAGAGCAAAGATTACTTTAAGAGTTAACTTACTTGCTTGTACAGCCCTCAAACATTCCAGTGTTGATGAAATGTGGGCACACGATGGTGGTTTTAACTTCAGTTTTCTTTATCATAGTTAATTCAAAAAAGAGAGATTCAGCAAAGCCAAAGGCTGCAAATTTACTTGCAGAATAATTTGAAAAAAAGTGAGGAACTCTTAGTAATAGAGCTTGACAAGTTAATTCTTGGAATTATTTTAAAAATTGAATCTCCTTCCCCTTTCTGTGGCTTGTCCTTGGGGACAAAGCATTCCTGTCAGTCAATTTATGTGGCCAAACACTCCACTCCTACATATCCACACTCTACACCCAACAAAAAGATGGAAATCATATCAGTGTTTCCTAACCCAAGAAGACCAAAGCCAATAGGCATATTCTGGCTGTTTTTTTTCTTTTTTAGAAGAGAATATATCTCCTTCTGGAAACAGAAGAGAATGCTGGAATTATAAATAGAGTTCAATATTCCAGAGATTTCCCCTTGGTGCAGGAACAGCTTCTATCTATCTTGGAAGAGTCCTAATTTCTGACTTCTGTGACACATGGTGAAACGAAGTATTCACCTGATAGTCCATTAATACCAACTACTCCTGCTATACTTGAAATACAAACCAGGTGACCATGGTTAGCTTTAATCATGGCAGGAAGGAAGGCCTTACAAGTCTGGAAGGTATAAATGCATTTTGTCAATATTTCATTCATTTATTACTATATTTGCTTCATAAGTATTTGATGAATTTACTAATTTAACGAATATTTATTTAACACCATAATGTGTTAAATTCTGTGGCAGTAGAAAAGTAGGTACCATATAATCATTGTTTTCAACGAGATTAGAGGTTATTATCTACTAATCTATGTTATTTGATTTCTTTTTCTTTTGAGGTAAACTATACTAATTGAATCAAATGAACATTTTATATTTGTGGTTGGCTAAAAATCTTAAAACCTAGTTTTTCTGGTATGCTGAACTTTTCCATGTAGTTTTTAGCAATTTATATTAAAATTTAATTGCATTTACGTTCCTGGCTTTACCCTAAACAAGATTTGCCCTTGCCCTGATGGTTTGGCAGAATGGGAGGAATTGTTTAAGGAAAAGTGAATTTCAGTGCAAGCTAAACACACCCAGGTAAGTAAAGCACTACCATATCTTAGATCTATTCTTATTTCAGCACTCCTTTTCTCATTCACTATGTAAATCCAAGTTTCTAATATCATTATCTTGTTGGCTGTGTTATTCTACTGGTTCTCTTATAAATGATTTCAACCTAACCTTGACAATGTTCTGATCTGTTTCTATGAGTTTGCAATGTTAACATTGTCAGAATTTGGTATGTATAGTTTTGGAGAGTGCCAAGAAGTGCTCACCTACAAGGGGCCAGTAGAATAGAAAGCGGACACTGGATCAAAGAATGACATATTTGTTTTTGAGATATTCTTTATCTCAGTAACCTTGTCCCAGAGCTGCTGAACTAATCGGCAAGTTTCTGCTTAGATGTGAACAATTGGCCTCATTTGACATTTTCTGTCCAAACGCAGTGGCAATTTATACATCTGTCTTATAGTTGTAACATCTTTGTCTTTCAAAAATTAAATTCTTGTTGCATCAGTCATGACTGTAGACTAGTTAGAAATGACAAGAGCTGGTTATTGTCTTTCAACACAAAAGTGTGAAAGATCTGGCCAGATGCCCAGAGGACATCTCAGTGACTCTCTGGTAGACCCAGTTAGGTTTAAGGACAGGAAGCCTAGGTATGGAGGCCCAGCAGTGGCACCACTATTGATATCTAAAAGTTTATGAAACTTTCAAGAAAATGAAGCTGAGAAATGGATTTGAAGGTGAGTGTCAGTGCTACCTTTGTAAGAAATCCCATGGCTGGGGACAGTGAAACTCCCCAGAGTAAGGGAGAGAAAGCAGTGACCTACAATAGTTTATCATACAGCTGAACACTGGTGAAATTATAAAAAACGATGACGGTGGGAAGTTACCTGTTCACAGGGATGTAGCCACTTTTAGGAGCTTTGGTTTTTGAGACAGAGTCTTTCTCTGTCACCCAGGCTGGAGTGCAGTGGTGTGATCTCAGCTCACTGCAACCTCTGCCTCCCAGGTTCAAGCCATTCTCATGACTCAGCCTCCCTAGTAGCTGGGATTACAGGCACGCACCACCACGCCTGGCTTATTTTTGTATTTTTTGCAGAGATGGGGTTTTGCCATGTTGATGAGGCTGGTCTCGAGCTCTTGGGCTCAAGTGATCCACCTGCCTGGGCCTCCCAAAGTGCTGGGATTACAAGCGTGAGCCACAGTACCCAGCCTAGGAATTCAGTTTTGTTTGCTTTTCTCTATCAACATTTTTTTTTTTTCTGCAAAGGTTTCTGTATGTGTATTTACTTTTGGCTGTGGCTGAATTTGTGGCTAGCTTCTCGTGTGTTCAGTTGAGAAAAAAGTTCTCCCTCCTAGAGGGAAAAGGAATAGGTAATGACAAGGGTCTGTTTGAATTTGCAGCCCTATGTACCAGTAGAGCACTTTTTTAGGACATTCTAGAAGATGAATTGCTCATAGGGACCCATACCTAGTGCTCACTAGATGTATTTCTATTACTAAAGGAAAGAAAAAGGAATATAATTAAGTGTTGAGTCAGCAATTAGTTGCCAAAAATGTATTTTACCTTTTGTAAAATATTTTTAGTGCCTGAGAAATTAATAGAAAATTACATATGGATCTAGGTTTGCACATTACTCCTAATCAAAGTAAATCTGTGAACAATTCAGATTTGTTTGCTAAACAGCTATATTCTGTTAATCAGGATTTCCTGATTTTATCACATGTGGGATGTAATGAAAACAAACATCAGATTTGCTTGATTTCATTTTATTGCATTTATGTAAGACTTGTTTTTTTTTCATGGAAAAGCCAAATTAATAAACTTTCTAAATTTTTCAATACTGGTTTATGGGTCAGACAGATTATCTTTGTTTCCACAAAATATTTCTGGTTACAAAGAATACAAATATGCATACAGTTAGATTGAACTATAATGAATGATGACTTTACTTTCAAAAAAAGATTGATGTTTTTGAACTTTAGTTTTGCAAGTTGCTTTCACTTAGTTACTGAACTTGCATTGCCTTTTATAATTTTTCAATGTCATCCCTTTGACCACCTTTTAATATCACCAGTGATTGTATTGCTCTGTAGTGTAACTTAAATGGCTTGAATATTTTAGGATAATATTAAGTTGGGTAAATTTATGAGAAATTTTTGGTTACCAATACAATTAAAAAAATTTAAATTCATAGAGAAAAGGTATTGAGTCACTCAGCACCATTTTGACCTGTTTTTTGTAAAGCTTCATTTGAGATAGTAAATTCAATGTAGTATACACCTTAACTTTTAATATGATAAAGTTGTTTATATTTTAAAGTGATCATTGAAAGCTAAAAGTGATATAGTTACATAGTGATACATTTTTTGTGTGTGTGTTTAAGCTCGTATACACATATAAGAGCATATTAAAACTAATGAACAAAAGAAACTTCAGTATGATAAAGATGATGGACCTGATAGCTTAAAATCTCTTGGAATATTCCAGTCTGTTGTAAACAAGAGGTATTGGAAGGTTATTTTTGACCTTTGTGTAGTCTGCCCAGAGAGCATGGATTCTTATCTTGTCAAAATATTCTTACTCTGAGCACTTGAGACCTAATTAACTTTTTGTTAAATCAAATAACCAAAACTTGCCACATCTGAAAGATCTAAAATCCCTTAATAATTATACTGTGATGTGCTGTTAGGTGTATTTAAAAATCAAAACAAAACTATTGTCACTCTGGCTCTTAAGGCAGCCAATTACAGCTATTCCATAGTTTTTGTTTAGAAAAATAAGTCTATAGAGGTGTTTTTGCATTCAAAGTAATCTTTGGTACTTCTTAGGTGACCAAATCACCCATGGTCTGTTCCCTTGGCCTGATTTCATGACATGGCAATTAGCAGCAGCAGGGTGGCTAGAGAAAATGAGGTACACTGGGTATGTTCCACATTTCTTCATTAGCTGAACCCTATTTAGGACCTGCCCTGAGAAAATGTGGGGAAAAATTGTCAACTCCAAAAGAGAAACTCAACATTTTCTTGGATGAATTCATTAACACAAATATATTTAACCAGAGATTGCACACTTGCCAGGACAGTTAGAAAGACCCTGAGGATTTGTAGTGCTCTTGCTATAATAAGTAACCAAATTCTTATAAAATAATTATGTCTTATACCCCAATACCAGTTTCTAGTTTCTTAATTTGGTATCTTTGGTTATTGAAATGAATTAACTAAAGCCATTCAGTTTTGTCATCAGTAGGTAATTTCTAGTCTTCCTGTTCTTGCCTGGAGGCTTCTAGAAGTACAAACTGGAAACTGTGCCTTGTCAAGACAGCCCAGAAGGACACACTCAGGGTCGCAGTGTGGCCTGGACCGTGCCAAGGATCGACTCATTGGAATGGGCTTCCCAGTGTGGGCTGACGTTGCCACAGTGAGGAGGCCCCTGCAAGGTCATGTCTGGGGCTGAGCCAGGTCCACAGAACCTGTTTAGTCCAGGAGTAGATGGCTATGTGAAAGCAGGCCCTGACCAGCATCAGGCAGAACAGAATTAATGGTATATGTCTGGGTCACAGCATCAGTGAGGGAAATTTAATGTGGTCAAAGTTCTATTTTCTAATGGGCATGTGAGCAAGCCCTTTTTCCTTCTTGATGTGTTTTCAGTTCTCTCTTCAGGAAGCTAACGCAAAGCGGAATGAAACTTTTTGAATGCTATCTTAATTCAGGGAAAAATATCTTATGGGGATCTTGATTTAGATTATAAAATGAGTAAAGATTTGAAGGAATGTAAGGATGATAATAATTTTAGTACTTGAAATTCAGATAAATGTTTTCACAATAGGTTAAGCTTAGAAAAATGTGTGGAATGAAATTTAACTTATTCTAATCATTGTACATTCATATACAATCAAACTAATTTTACAGATAATATGAAAGCTATTAATTGCCCTTGTGCACAAACCTACTGATGGCAGTCGGTAGATTCTATTATAATGACTTACTGAGATCCTTTATCTTTCATGGCGATGTGCCTATCTGTACATGTTCAATAAGTAGAGCCAGGCCTTCTTTTTCCAGGATATAATGAATAGTTTGATAATGCAACCAGAGCACAGGTGTGACCCGTTTAAGAATAAGTTTAATTTAATCATGTATGACAAGCCTATTCTTTAGGGATGATGGTTGCTATTCATATATTGAACCAGCTGCCTCCTCAGGAAATTGAACTGATACCTGCTTTATGGGTCACAAGTCCCCTTCCAGCCTTACAGGTATTAAGGGAGGTCACTTCCTGGTAGACCAGGAGCCTTGGCAGGTTTGGGAGACCTCAAGAAAAAAAAGCAAATCTCTCACTAGAAGAACTGCAGTACAATTTCTCCCCAGAAGTACTGCAGGCAGCACCTGGTGGAGATATATTTATTGGGTTTGGTCTCATAGCCTTGGAATAGATGAGCTAGTAAGAGCAGTAGAACAAAATTTTAAAAATCTCTCTAATTCTTGAGATGAATCAAGATTCTTTCCATCATCTTCAGATGGAAGTTGATTTCCTGGTTTCAGTGGTTGCTCAGTATCATCTGTCTCTAGGTTTGCTGACACACAACCAGAAGGCTTATATGTGTTTATTAATAGCTCTTACCACTACCTATGGAGCTGATTCAAGGCAAACAACAGAGCACATACACAACATAAAGATACAAGTTCAGAGGCTACATGAAGCCTAAAGAATGAGAAGGAGCTACTATGTGAGTGAGGAGAAAGAATATTACTGTTGGAGAGAGAACAGCTTGTGCAAAAACCCTCAGGTGGGAAAGAGCTTGATGTTCTCTGGAGTTTAATCAGGATCCTTGGCATGTAGAAAATTAGCAGAAAGTAGCTAGCTGTGTTGGCTCACGCCTGTAATCCCAGCACTTTGGGAGGCCGAGGTGGGCAGGTCACAAGGTCAAGAGATAGAGACCATCCTGGCCAACAAGGTGAAACCCCGTCTCTACTGAAAATACAAAAAATTAGCTAGGCATGGTGGTACCTGCCTGTAGTCCCAGCTACTTAGGAGGTTGAGACAGGAGAATGGCGTGAACCCGGGAGGCGGAGCTTGCAGTGAGCCGAGATCGCACCACTGCACTCCAGCCTGGGTGACAGAATGAGACTCCATCTCAAAAAAAAAAAAAAAAAAAAGTTAGCAGAAAGTAGAATGAGAGGTGAGGGACAGATAAGGGAGGCCATGACAGGCAACTGTATGTTACTCTAAGTGCATTTGGAAGTCTCAATATTTTTGAGCTGTGGAGTGAGATGATTATTGATGAATCTGTTGAAAAGGTCACCTTGCTGCCATATAAAGATGGGTTGGGCTGGGCGTGGATGCTCACACCTGTAATCCCACTTTGGGAGGCCGAGGCGGGCAGATCACGAGGTCAGGAGGTCGAGACCATCCTGGCTAATACGGTGAAACCCCGTCTCTACTAAAAAGACAGAAAATATTAGCCGGGCTTGGTGGCGGGCGCCTGTAGTCCCAGCTACTCGGGAGGCTGAGGCAGGAGAATGGTGTGAACCTGGGAGATGGAACTTGCAGTGAGCCAAGATCCCTCCACTGCACTCCAGCCTGGGTGACAGAGTGAGACTCCATCTCAAAAAAAAAAAAAAAAGATGGGTTGGAAGTCACCAGTCACCAGTGTTGAGGGTGGAAGGCCCTGAGGAGCTGTTGGTGAGAGATGAGGATGGCTTGATCCAGGGGCTGGCAGCAGAAAGGAGAGACATGCACTTGGGCATGTTGTGCAGGGACAGCCAAGATTGCTGGTGTTGAGGGAAGGGGAGGAATCAGGATGATTTATAGATTTGTGATGTGATTGTAATGGATGTACCCTAGCTCCATTTAACAAGATGACATTTCCCCTTTCTGAAGGAAATGTTTGGGGTAGGGTGGTACAGGGAAGGAAATCAATGGTTTTCACAAATGTTTCTGGAAAACATATTATACGGCAAGCACTGTGGTAAGTGCTCAAGGAATATTGGTTAAAACAGGTTAGTGGGGGTTCCCATTATCTTCCCAGTGACCAAGGAAGAAGACCAAGGAAATAGTTCTTAGTTCCATGGAGAATGGTATAAAAGTGTACAGTGGAAAGAGGGAGGAATCAGGAGACATGTAAAGGAAGCCCATTCCAAGGTCCTATTTTGGGAGACACAGAGAACTAGGGCCATACCTGTCCCCACTTCCCCATGTCTCCCAATGCCCTGGTTTCAGCACCTGTTTCTCCCACAGGCCCCATTTGCCGCTGATCCCTGTTCATTCCCTGGCAGCATCAAGTATGAACCCTCTTAGAGGAAACATCTCTGGTAACTCTTCTCTCTTTTAGCCTCTACCCACTTTCTAGAGTTGCACTGACCAAGGAGGTAGCCTGTAGGCATGTGTGGCTGTTTAAATATGCATTTAAGGTTGGGTGCGGTGGCTCACAGCTGTAATCCCAGCACTTAAGGAGGCCAAGGCAGGTGGATCACCTGAGGTCAGGAGTTCGAGACCAGCCTGGTCAACATGGTGAAACCCCATCTCTCCTAAAAATACAAAAATTAGCCGGGCATGGTGGCGGGTGCCTGTAGTCCCAGCTACTCAGGAGGCTGAGGCAGGAGAATCGCTTGAACCCAGGAGATAGAAGTTGCAGTGAGCTGAGATTGTGCCACTGCACTCCAGCCTGGGCAATAGAGTGAGACTCTGTCTCAATAAATAAATAAATAAATAAATAAATATGCATTTCAATAGATTATATGATATAAAGTTAAAAGTTTAGTGCTTAATCCCATTAACCACACTTCGAGTGCTCAGTAGCCACAGATGACTAGAGGCTTTCATATTGGGAAGCACAGATGAAGGCCATTTCCCCCATCAAAGACAGCTCTACTGGGCAGCATTGTGTAAACCACTCCAGGCCTCAGGAAAGACACTCCTGAGTCATGAATTAACTCATTCTTTTTCTGTAATTTTTCACTCTATACTTCTTCCTTCTGTAAGCATAGGCCACCATTTACCAGTTGCCTGACCTTGGGGAATTCATTTAAATACTTTGGGCCTCAGTTTCCTTATTTGTAAAATGAGAGTGAAAATGGCATAATGGCTGCAAGTACTCAACAAATGGTGGTGATTGTGATTCATCCCCCCCTTAATTCCTCTATTAGAATGCCCAGTCCTGCGTGCTCATAAACCACTCTAAAAATAGCCCATCTCTGCACAAGCTCCTTTTGCACTCCTGGCCATATTAAATCTCTCTTGTATAATTGCTGTCACTTTCAGTTTGTATTTAGGTGGGAAGATTTCTGACAGCCTAATAAGTCTTGGGAACAAACTGCAGAGGGTAGAGGGAAAAAAATTTCTCTGATAATTTGGAAGAAAACAAGATCGGGAAAAGCACAACAGATAAACCCTGCAAGGATTGAGACCCCACATCTTTCAATGGAAAATCCCCAAATGGTATGTTTATAAAGAAATGCATGAACAAGTGTTTATAGGACTGCATGGAATTTTCGTACTCACCAACAAAATAAAATGATAAAGAAAGAGGTTTACCCAGAAATGAGAGATGGCATTTACAAGAAAGGATTTTTCCACCATGTGATCTGGAATACCGAGGAAGGGCTTTCCCGTGACTAAGTCAGCATTGTTAACGAGGATGGTCACGTCACCAACTTCTTTCCTAACCTGGACAGAGGGAGGCAAGCATTGGTTCAGTTGAGGCATTGCATTTTGACATTTATTTTCTCAAGTTGCGATTTTTTTTTCTCATTTTCTTCATGTAGTTTCTCTGAAGCTAGATTTTTTTTTTTTTTTTTTTGAGACAGAGTCTCATTCTGTCGCCCAGGCTGGAGTGCAGTGGCGCACTCTCGGCTCACTGCAAGCTCCGCCTCCTGGGCTCACACCATTCTCCTGCCTCAGCCTCCCGAGTAGCTGGAACTACAGGTGCCCGCCACCACGCCCAGGTAATTTTTTGTATTTTTAGTAGAGACGGAGTTTCACCGTGTTAGCCAGGATGGTCTCTATCTCCTGACCTTGTGATCCACCCGCCTCAGCCTCCCAAAGTGGTGGGATTACAGGCGTGAGCAACCGCGTCCGGTCGAAGCTAGATATTTTTATCTTGCATGTAGAAATTCTTCAGCTTAAAAAAAAAACAGATTTAGCCAGATGCTGGATTTTTTGTGTGGAGACGACCTGCAGCATATTTTCCTCACCTCCCATTTCTGTTACCTGACTGCCCGTTCCTGGGTCACTAATGGCAGTGGAGTCTGAGTGACACTGCCTGCCTGCATGTCTCAGGACGGCTCCCTTCAGATGGCCTTCAGGTTTTCCCGCAGCACATCAGCAGGTGTCTGATGCCTGCTTCTGTGGGCGTCATCTCCCCTACTTCTCTTTGAGGAGGAAGGCAAGACATATCTCATCCCCTCAAGCCGGATGAGTTTTGCATGAACACATCCTAAACATGGATGCCTTTGATCCGCTGCCAATGGACTTCCATGTTTCTGTGCTCTTCTATCCAATGGACCCCGTAGAATCGAATTACTCTCTGTGACTGATGTTGCCTTGAGTTCCTCAGCTGTGCCGCTATTGTGCCTCCTAAGTCCTTATCATTTTCCTTCACCCTTCCCTCCTAAATTGCCCACCTCATCTGCCTGCACGAACCCCAATATACCACAAGCGCTGATCAGAGAAGAGTATGCTCCAGGGAACACCTGAGGGACTGGTTTCCTCTCTTCACCGTTTTGACTCACATTATTATGACTTTGTAGGTGACATTGAGAAAGGTGACCCAATGGCAAATCATGAAGTATGTTTAAACAGCAATTAAGACTTTCCTCCCCTGAAATGGATCTCTCAGCTGATACAACTATCTGTTTCTTTTTTTCTAAACAAGGAACACTACCTGCCCTGACTTTGTTTTCTAATTCCTGGTCCATGCACTGCTAGTTGAGCCTGCCAGATAACACGATTTGGAGAATAAGGTAAATATTGCTGCTGATGTAGTAGATTGGAATGAGCTAGGAAAGGAATAGTTAATACTGCTGAGCTGATGCTGGGCTGAGGAATTAGACTCCTCTACTAGGGAGAGAGGCAGGGCAGAGGCAAACATCCACAGGAGACTAACTTTTAAAGAAGGGCATCCCATTGGCTTGGTGAAGCAATCAGTGTGAGCAAGTGCTCAAGACCAATGAGGTGGTAACAGGGACCCAAGAAAGAGGTAGAATCTTCAGCTTAATACATTCCTGAACACTTAAGAAAAGCCCAGTGGCTGCTGTCATGCAGTTTAAGAAGCCTTGAGCCTTAGGGACAACAGGGACAAGAGAAATTTTATTTAGATCATGGGATTTAATTTTCACTTTATCTCCAAGAGGCAGTCTAGGGAGGCATCATTATCCTAGTATACAGATGAGGAAACAGGCTCTGAGAACTTAACATCTTGCCAAAAGACCCATAGCTTTTGAGAAGAGCAACAGTGATTCACACCCAATTTAAATATACACAAAAAAGCTGTTTTCCCCCCAAATTTACTACTCTTTCTAGTAAAAATGATTATTGCTGTAACAAGCCAGTCTCATGTGTGTGCACATGTGCACACACACACTCACACACATACAAATAAATATTAATCATTGATTGGACCTGGACATTTGAAAATAAATTGTGAACCTACTTATTTTAACAAAAGCAATTTATTAATATATTGGTTTTCTATGAATGTTACCTCGCTCTAATTTTGGGAAGTTAATTACCATGCACCTTTAGAATGCTGTTATTGCTATTCACCTTTCCACGAATTTCAAGGAGTCTGGTAAAGCCTGTGGTTTGTTGAAAGTCTTGAAGGACAACCCTAGTATTTAGGTTTCTTGGAAGTTGCTACATAATGGAAATAATACAAAAAACACATATAAAGTAGTTGGCTGAGAACAATTCTATTTATAGGAGTGCGGAAAAGAACATTTTAATATGAAAAGATAATTTTAGGTTAAAGTTTTAGTCTGGTTTCTACTAAGTAACAAGAAAATGTTAACCAAGAAGGAAAGATTTGTTAGGGGTTGGCAATGGGGCAAGAAGGCAGGAGATTACAATACTTTTGATCAAAGAAAGAGGATTATGAAGTGGTCTTTCGATTATGCACATATTGTTGATATCCCTTTGGGAATGCAGCATGGGGTCTGACCTAGGCAATGGGGTCCCTCACTTGTCTGTTCTATGGCCTGGGTAAGTTCCTTAAACTCTCTCTGCCTCTGCTCCATCACTAGTAAAATGGAGAAAATGATAGTACCTACTTCGTTGTGAAGATTATATGGGATAATACTTTGGAAGAAAACACTTTTTCCAGGGTCCTGATCTGGCCAGTTAGTGGTACTGGGACTGGAGCTCTGTTAGACTACTTCCCGAGCTCATCCCGGATATATTCGTCTACTAACTTTTCCAGCCATGTGTCTTTCCTTTTTACAAATGAGGACTAACTTTGATCCCACTTGCTTTGTGCTAAAATATGCCTAAGGATCTACAATACAATACTTGCATTAGCTCGTGATGAATTATAAAGAACAAATCCTATGGGACCACCGAATAAAGAAGAAGGCAATAGAAAATGAAGGTCAAGGGTGAAGAGGGTGCTTCAGAAGGTTAAGTGTCACAAAGTAGGACTCAATCAATATTTTTTGAATGGATCAATAAGTGAATTCCATATATAGAGCTTAGATTGATTGTCAAAGGGAAGGAAAATCCCTTGGAGATTCTGTTATCAAAGTGTTTGCACCCCTTTGGGCCATAGCATAGTGGATAAGAGAACAGACTTTGGCTTCAACCTGCCTGGGTTGGAATCTTGGCTAATCATTAGTTTTATGATCTTGGGCAAATTACATATTCATTCGGTCCTCAGTTTTCTCGTTTGTAAGTGGGGATGATGATAATGATGTATACCTAAGAAGGTGATATTGTGTTGATTAAATGAGTTGTGATGTGTGTAATGTGCTTAGAATAGTAACTATTTGTAATATAGTGGGCTTTTGGTTTTTTTCTAGTGCTGTCTTGACCAATCTGAGGCCACGGCTAGAGGCTGATCAGTTCCCCTTCCTGAGCAGCCAGTTAAGTCCACATATCCAAACACTTCACTTATTGAGTCCTCACACTCTGGGCTGCTCTATGCCCACCACAGTTACACCAGGGCCAGGTACCAGACAACCAGGGGCAGCCTCCATGCCCTAGAGCCCCCTGAAGTTATTCAAATTAACCAGTCCTGAACATGCTTACCCTGCCTTGCCCATTCCTTCCTGAGGAAAACACATAAAGGCCCCCACCACTGGCCCAACCTCCCTGCTTCATGAGTGACCCCAGTGCTCCCCTTCATGGTCCTGTAGGCTGTGCTGTGTTCGCCCCCGGGGACTGTGAGCAAAACAAAATGGAAATGCTCGATTCTGTTTCTTTCTCTCCATCTGCGTCTGGCCTCACCACACCGTACTCGAGGTAACATGGTTGAAACGCTACTCAAAAGCTGACCCATTGCTGTTAGGGTACCTGCTAGCTACGTAACAGATGGTAGCTGCAATTTAGAGTATTTGTCAATATTTAATGTGGAGTTAGAACAAATATCAACAGGCTAAGTCTAAGAGGAAATTTGATCTAAAATATGCTAAATGCATATTTATATTTATTTTTATTTTTGTTTTTACTGTATATTTCATATATAGCCTCAGTACATGATGATAATGGATATGATGCATTAGAATCACAAACCACTGGCCCGGTGTGCTGGTGCACGCCTGTAATCCCAGCACTTTGGGAGGCCAAGGTGGGCGGATCACTTGAGCTCAGGAGTTCAAGACCAGCCTGGCCAACATGGTGAAAACCCATCTCTACTAAAAACAATATATAAAAATTAGCTGGGCATGGTGGTGTGGGCCTGTAATCCCAGCTACTGAGGCAGGAGAATTGCATGAACCTGGGAGATAGAGGTTGCAGTGAGCTGAGATGGGCGCCACTGCACTCCAGCCTGGGCAACAGAGCAAGACTATGTCTCAAAAAAAAAAAGGATCACAAAACATAGAAAGTTAAGTTAAAGCTGGATATGATCTTAAAGATCATTTGGTTCAATCCTTTTGTTTTACAGACGAAGAAACAGGGACCTAGAGAGGGCCAGTAACTTGTTAAACATTGCACAACCAATGAGCTGCAAAGCCAGGAGTAGGCCGCTTTTCTACCACCTCCTGCCAGTGAATGAGTCTGCCGGAAACACAGCTGGGCAGCGCTGGGCTCAGGCTTCTCAGATCCCCACTTGCCTTGTTTACACTGTTCTCCCTTTTGAAGGTTACATAGTCTGATTTCTGACATGCAGAATCAAGCAGGAAACACATAGAGAGCTTGAGGGAAATTTATGACAAACTTCTATCTGTAAAAGTGCATACAAGATGCAGTATTTTCTTTGGGAACAGAAGCAGAGAACACCAGTCAGCTTACCTGATCAGCAACTCTGTAGACCTCTTGTCTGTTGCTACAGTCACACGTGTAGGGAAACACTTTCTTACCACCCTTTTCTTTGGCCAGTCGACACGTTTCCATATTGCCTTCTTGATTAACATCCCATAGAACTAAAATGGCTCCAAACCTGGCAAAATGTATAGCCAATTGCCTCCCAAGTCCACTTCCAGCTCCCGTTATAAGTACAATCTCTCCAGCAACATTCTTTTTCTCCTTGGGAATTATCTTGTAAACCAAAGATTCCAAAAAGTAATATAGAAATTTTCCCAAAAGTACCGAGGTGTCTGCAATCACATCCATGTTTATTGACTGCAGAAACGAATGTTCTAATAAGGAAAAACGTAAGTGATAAATCCATGATACTATGGCAACTATTACAGTACACAGATAGCATTTTGCACAAAGAAATTTACCTTTGAGATTTACCTTTCATTCTCCAAAACATACAAGTTAACAACAATTGACACAATCGTCAAACTTAAAATTTATATAAATAATGATTATGGAAATATTTTTTGTTAACAAGTACCTTTCCCTACAGGGCACTTGCTTACACTAATCTAATTTAACCCATAGGTAGGTCACAGATTACTAGGCCAATTTTACAGGTAAAGATATAAAATCTTTGAGCCTTGAGTTGCCCAGTATTATTTGACTAGCAAACTAAGATGTTGGAAGTACATCAAGTGCTCTCAGGGTTGCAGAACAGTTAAGTGGTGCCACTACAATCCCACAAAGGACTTGGACCCAGGGTTGTGTGGCAGGGAGTCTGGTTTTCAGTGGGATAGTGAAGACACTGAGAAAAATGGGCAGGGAGGATTGCATTTGAGTTTTAGCTAGAAGGCTGCCTCCAAGACAGAACAAGGAGAAAGGGTATTACAGCTGCCCCTTGTTAACTTATTGAAAATATTAACTATATTCTAAAAGGCATTCTCCTTGGAAAATTTTAGGGACTTAGAGTGTTCACTCAGAGATTTCAAGCTTACAATCATCAAAAAGATTAAGCCATGAAAAATTCACTCTCTTCTCTAAGCTTATATAGACTTTTCTGATTCAAGCACAACCCTAGAAACATATAGTATATTACAATGATGAAACGAAGCTGTATCTTATCACCTATAAAAAAATACAGGTATTATGGAGAAGGCATTCTGGGCCACAGGATTTTTGTGTGGAGAACAGGAGAGAATTGGGACTTTCCTCATAACTTTTCTGTATAAGAAAGTTTGTTTTCAAGGTAGATGATTTATCTTGAAAGAAATTCAAGTAGCTTGCTATGAAAATCACTAAATTTCAGCAACATATTGTTATGCTTTGGGACCACTTTGAGGACAAGAGTTTTGACATTTCTTCAATCCTGAACTAATAGCTCACACCCTCAGACCACTGAAAGTGTTCAATTTTGGAATAAAAGAAAAAAGTACAAATAAGCCTTAATAGAGAGAGTGCTGGCCAGAAAAGACAATTATTCCCATGCAGGTCCTGGGGCAGCTGTGGCAACCAGGCAGTTAGAAAAAAAAAAATCGTGAAGCATTCCCATGAGCAAACACTTAAGTGCTAAATGGCACCATGTGCTTATTTCATTCTCAGAATAGCCCTGTGGGGTAACTATGAGGCTTAGATGGGGACATAACTTGCTGAGGGTTGCACCATTTGTAGGTAGAAGTGGGATTTGAGCCCAGATTCTATGATTCCAGAACTCCTATTCTTTTGACTACTACACATGTAACTCCCCAAATGACTTCAGTTAACTGGGCCTTGAATCACAAGGATCGTCTTTCATTTTTCAGGCATGTACTGAGTGCTTCAGGTTGAAGAATAGGCCATGAGAATGGAGGAAGTATTAGTACCATGTTCACCCACATTATGCAGGGTGGAATGAGTAGGATTCACTTTGGAGACGTGGACTCAACTGCTGGCCCTGCCACCGACCAGTTGAGGGCTTTGGGCAAGGTTTGCCTTTGTGAGCCTCTGTGTATTTGCCTGCGAAGTTGGCATGATATTTAACTCCCAGGAATGCTATACATTTTCAAATATCAAATGTAACAAAGCATTTTATAAATTGTAAAATGCCATGCAAATATTAGCTTCTATCACTTGCACAGGAGCCTCTTTGATGATGACACTGAGTTTGCAGCCAGCTGGCCATAAAGATGCCAAACACGCAGGCATGGGAAGCTTTTCTCTACTGTTTAGCGTTGTGCCTCAACTATGAAATTGCTGAGGAGGGCATGGGAGACGAGTTTGTTGACAGGTGTAGGGCTCCAGTGAGGGGCCAGGACAGGAATTCAGGCACATGTGTGTGGCACACACAAGCACGTTCCCTCCACTATCTCTTGGCTTTCTCTCATGTCCTTAACCACCTCTTCTCAACTTGCCAAAAGCCACACTAGCGAACAACAATTAGAAAAGAGGAATAAAGAGATGATCCTAGAATGACTTCACACCCCTATTTAGAAATTGCACTAAATCATGCTCAGAGAAACTCATTCTCAGCTGCAGACACTTAGAATGTTCTCCCGAATGGCTAAATAAATGAATCTTACCTGCAGAAATGCTGCACTCTGGTAGCACGGGCGTCCTTACAGGGGCTGAAGCAAACACCACTCGTGTCGGTAGCTCGCTCTTAAATAACTTTGGGTTTACTATTTCTCCCACAACTTCTGAGATCTGTCTGTGTACAAGATAAAGGAGTGTCAACCATGAGAATTTGCCTGGGCTTCACCTGTGCTTGTATTAGTGCAATATATGGCATACGGCCTGCACTTTCAACTCCCAAAGTGGCCTGGAGGAAAGGTGCGTCCTGTGAAGTAATTTATAGGCATAACACTGCCTTTATGTCAGGCTTCCCGTGGGTGTCTTGAAATCTTTATTTCTACACTGAGGACACAAACACCTCCTTAGTTCTGTTAGGAAAATGTGAAACACAGTTGCAGCGTCATCTAAACAATTTGATTGTCAGGATTCAATATTTTCTCCCAATTTGTATTATGAAAACGTATCAATACAGAAAACTTTGGGAAATGGCGCATAAATGTTCTAAGAACCCAAACTTGAACCAAACAGTGAAGCCAAACATTTTACCTTTTTTTTTCAACAGATTCATCAATAATCATCTCACTCCCCAGCTCAAAAATATTGAGACTTCCAAATGCACTCAGAATAACATACAGTTGCCTGTCATGGCCTCCCATATCTCTCCCTCACCTCTCATTCTCTCTACTTTTCTGCTTTTTTTTTTTTTTTTTTGAGATGGAGTCTCATCTATCACCTGGCTGGAGTGCAGTGGTGTGATCTCAGCTCACTGCAGCCTCCACCTCCTGGCTTCAAGCAATTCTCCTGCCTCAGCCTCCCGAGTAGCTGGGACTATAGGCGCGTGCCACCACACCCGGCTAATTTTTTTGTGTTTTTAGTAGAGATGGGGTTTCACCATGTTGACCAGGATGGTCTCGATCTCTTGACCTTGTGATCTGCCCACCTTGGCCTCCCAACTTTGGGATTACAGGCATTAGCCACTGTGCCTGACTGCTTTCTTTTTTTTTTTTTTTTGAGACAGAATCTCACTCTGTTACCCAGGCTGGGGTGTAGTGGCCCAATCTCTGCTCACTGCAACCTCCACCTCCTGGGTTCAAGTGATTCTCCTGCCTCAGTCTCCCAAGTAGCTGGGACTACAGGTGCATGCCACCGCGTCTGGCTAATTTTTGTATTTTTAGTAGAGATGAGGTTTCACCATGTTGGTCAGGCTGGTCTGGAACTCCTGACCTCAGGAGATCTGCCCGCCTTGGCCTCCCAAAGTGCTGGGATTACAGGCATGAGCCACCATGTCTGGACACCATATTTGCTTTCTATCTCCTCCTCTCTATCTCTGGCTGAACCATTTGAAAATAAGCAAATATCATATTATACTGCAAATACCGAGCCCTCATCTCCTAAGAAGGAGTTATTCTATATAACCCCAATAAAATGATGATACCTGATAAAATTAACAATTTCATACTATCATCTAATCCATATTCAAAGTTCCCCATTTGTCTCAAAGATCCAATTAAGAGTCATGCATTGCATTTGGTTGTGATATCTCTTCAGTATCCTTTTGTCTGGAACAGCTCTGCTTCATCTTTCTAAAAAAATTATTGATTTATCTATTCACTGACTTTTTGAGGAGTCCAGGCCAAATGTCATGTAGAGTGCCCCATATTCTCGATTTGTCTTTCTTTTCTCATGGTGTCATTTAACTGGACTTCTGTTCCCTGTATCTTCTTCAAACTTCAAGTTAGAATTAGAGAGTTGATTATACTCAGATTAAATATTTTTATCAAGAAAATGTCATACATGATGTGGAACACTTTATTGCAACACATTAAAATATCTAGTGTCAGGCTGTTGTTCCATTATTAATGATGGCAAATTCAGTCACTAGGGAAGGTGGTGACCACAAGATTTCTCCATTGTTTGGGCACGTTTCCCACTTTATAATTGCTAGAAGTCTGCGGAATGGTACTTGGGCACCATGTGACTCTTGCTTCCCGTAATCTTTCACCTAATGGTTCTTTAAACTATATTCTTTATTTTTTAGAGCAATTTTAGGTTCACAGGAAATTGAAAGCACAGAGGTCCCACATAATCCCCACCTGCCCCAGTCCTCCCAACATCAACATCCCCCACCAGAGTGGTCCATTTGTTACAACTGATGAACCTACATTGACACATTATTATCACTCAAAGTCCGTAGTTTACATTAGGGCTCACTCTTGGTGTTGTATGTTCTATGGATTTTGACAAGTGTGTAATGACATGTATCCATGATTACAGTATCATACAGAGTAGTTTTATTGCCCTAAAAAATACTCTGTTCTCTGCCTATTTATCCCCACTTCCTCCTAACCCTGGGGAACCACAGAACTTTTTACTGTCTCCATAGTTTTGCATTTCCTAGAATGTCATATTGTTGGAATCATACAGTATACAGCATTTTTAGATTAGTTTCTTTCACTTAGTAATATGCATTTAAGATTCCTCTGTGTCTTTTCATGGCTTGATAGCTTATTTCTTTTTAGCACTAAATAATATTATTTTATCTGGATGTACCACAGTTTATCCATTCACTTACTTAAAGACATCTTTGTTGCTTCTGAATATTAACAATTACAAATAAAGCTTCTATAAACATCAATGTTCAGGTTTTTGTGTCAACATAACTTTTCAAGTCCTTTGGATAAATACCAAGGAGCACAACTGCTGGATCATGTGGTAAGAGTATGTTTAGTTTAGTCAGAATCTTCCAGACTGTCTTCCAAAGTGGCTGTAACCATTTTGCTTTCCTTCAGCAATTAATAGGAGTTCCTGTTGCTCTGCGTCTGCATCAGCATGTGGTATTGTCAGTGCTTTGAATTTTAGCCATTCTACTAAATGTGCAATGCACCTCAAGATTTTAACATCTGTTAATGACCCTTGCCTAAATCAGTGATTACACTTGGGCATGAAAATGCTGATTTTCTAGTTTAGCATTCTTTCTACATTTATTAACTGGCCTTCCTCTGTAACAGGTATCATTTTGCTGTATTTTTTTAATAGTCTTTCTTGCAATGGAGGATTCTAAAGAAAAGAATGACTCTCACCACGTGGATTTGTCTTGCTTTGTGCCTCTCAGGGACTCACAGAAAGCTACATGTAACTGACTGTTACTCCATCATTTTGTATGCCTCATAAAACTTAGCCAATATCTTGCATATGACAAGCATTCAGTAATTATTTATTGAATTTAATTTAATTTAAGAATGAGTCTCAAATGCTATTATGGATGTGGTCAATGAACTCTCAGTGTGCTTACAAGTTCCTGGAAAACAAAAATGATATGAATCAAATATATTATGGCAGAAGAGAAATATTTTGAAATACTTTTAAGATTAACATCCCATAATTACTGTTTTACATATCTCTCTCCTCCACTAGACTATGAATTTCTCAAGGGGAAGGACTGGACAAATTAACTTTGTATTTCTGGTACCCAATGAGGGGTATAACTCACAATCAATTCTTCATAAATATTTGCTGAATCCACGAAATAAAGCTGTAAGATTGGTTCATTGTTGGACTATTTTTTTTTCTTCTGTCATTCTAGTATGTCTTTTTAAGCCTGTGGCTTCCTTTCTCAGGTTCACCATGTGGCTGCTAGTGTTCAACAATCACATTTAAGTTCCAACCAGGAAGAAGGGGAAGGCAAAAAGCAAAAAGAGCATTTTCCCCAAAGCCTGCTTCTGCTACTTCTGCTTTTAGCCTCATGACCACTGTCATCTGCAGAGGAAGTTGAGAAATGTCATCTCTTAGCTGGGCATATTGCTCCTCCAATAACATTAGCATTCTGTTACTAGGTAAGCAGGGGTAGTATTCTGGCAAGATCAGTTTGGGGCAAAATTTCCTATTTTTCTATTTTGAAATCCTTGTAGAGTTGTCTTCCCTCTAGTTGAATTCATCCTTCCAATTCCTCTTCTGAGAAAATAATGCTTTGATACACACATCTATATGCACATATATGTACATATATACACATACATAGACACGTACACAAATGCATATATGTATATATTTATGTTATATATGCACATAGAAATATATTTTTCTATACATATGCACATAAAAGCATATATGTATGTATTTATATCCACCATCCCTGTATACACTCACATATACATACACACATATACACACACATACACACACACACACACCTTTTTGTCATAGCTCTCTGGGAGTTCTCTGGGATTGACTGGGATTGATGTTGAGGAAAAGGTGTGAAAGATCAGAACCAATAAGTGCAGGAGAATAGAATTAGACAGGACTCTCTTCTACAATGTCCAGGGGCAGTTTTGATTAGTACAGTACTAGATATTCTTACTCAGGTTTTTGCTTGTTTATTCAGTAATCATGAACTTACACTATAAGCATGTATTCCAAATAATCATTTTGTTTTCTCTTGTAATCACTGATGTCAGGTGCCAAGTGTCTGCCCTGCAATAGTGGGCATGACATTTGGGGAGCCCACTGTCCAGCTGCAAAGGAGGCCTGAGCTTAGCTAGGCCTCTGGACACTGCTGATCAGAAGAGTGAGAGCACAGGTGGATGCGCTATCTATGCACCTTTGTCTGTCTTCGTACCTTTGGCCATGGGAGGTTTGTTCTCAAAACCCCGTTCCTGCCAAAAACTTTTGTGTTTGCTACTGACAGTTTAATCATCAATTCATCATAGCACACCTACATCCCACACAGCCATGAGGAACACAAGACCCAGGTGAAGAAACAGCACTTTATTTCTCTAGAGTTGAATTGTCTTAGCTCTCAAGGCTCCATTTCTACTTACGGCAGATGATTAATCTTACCATTTCCAAGTTATTCCTTATGTCTTCTAGGTTAAAGCCTAGTCTTTTTTGGATAGATAAGTCAAAATTCTACACTCTGCCTCATTCCATTGGGTGGCATTAAGGCATTGCAGGAAGGCACAGGTCTTCTTGGTTGACTTTCTCTGTGGCTTTTGATGTTGATGTCACCCTCCTTTTCACTCTTTGTGGAATTCTACAGCACAGTGTCTGCTGCTGGGATTTCCACCCTGTTCTGCTTTCCAGGGTCCAGGTCATGCATGTCACTCTGCCTGCTCTGCCCATCAGCAATTTCTTTGCTATCCTCTCTGAGTTCCTGCTAGGCCTTTCCCTAAAAAATGTGGTGGTTGGCTAATGATGCCCTGTCCATGTAGTGGCCCATTGCACTTGCAGATTCTGTGTTCCTTCCTTTCCTTGGCTGAGTCTTCTAGGGTATACATTAAGAAGCTCATAAAATGTTTGTGTTTCAAATTTGTGTCTTCCAAAGTCTTGCTTTGCAACTCATATCCCTGTTTTTGACCCTTTGCTCTGGTTAATTTTTTAAATCATATTTTTGCTTGGTCAATACATCTCAGACACAGGACATCCCACTAGGAGCACTACATTGGGTAATGTTTCATAGGACCTTTCTGTGTAATCCCTTGAGAGTCAGTGGGTCATTGCTGGTCACCTGAGCAGGCATACACAGACTGACGGCTGACTTGACTATGCCTCTCAGATTTTACTATAATCTTTCAATTGTTAACTGTGAGGTAACATTTCACATGAAGAAAAACTTAGGAGCGACACTATGAAAGCCTCATTATGCTGACCTCTGCCCTAGCCCTGGAGTAGGAATGCAGAAGATTAAACATCAGAGGCAGAAACATTCAATGAAAGGAGGAATCCAAACCCAGATGAGGTTGTCTCCTGTCCAAAGAGGAGCCAGCATCCTCAGCAAAGCTTTTAGTTCCAGAGAATATAGAGCTTTTGACCCAGACCCAGATGCATTTCAGTGGCTGGGTTAGGAGTCTAGCAAACTTAATAAGGGTTTGGGGTTTGCTCTAAGCAGCTAGGGCTGTGCTTGCTGCTTAATAAAACAGCCAGTAGCCATCTGCTATGGTCTGAATACTCCCCAATATTTTTATACTGGTACTTAATCACCAAAGTGATAGTATTGAGGTGGAGGCATTAAGAGGTGATCAGATCATGAGGGCTCCACCCTCATGAATGGATTAGAGCCCTTATAAAAGGGCTCTAGAAAACTAGCTAACTTGTTTTTCGTTTTTGCCCTTTCTGTCTTTTCTGCCATGTGAGGACACAGCATTTATTTCCTCCAGAAGATACAGAACAAGGCACTATCTTGAAAGCTGAGAGTGGCAGCCCTCACTAGACACTGAATCTGCTGGTGCCTTGTTCTTGGGCTTCCCAGCATCCACACCTGTGAGAAAAACATTTCTATTATTTATCAGTTACTCAGTCTAGGATTTGTTATAGAAGCATAAGTGGACTAAGAGAGAAATTGGTACCAAAAATTGGGATATTGTTAACAACAAATACTTGAAAATGTGAAAGTGGCTTTGGAACTTGGTTTGAAAGTGCATGCTAGGCCGGGCACGGTGGCTCACTCCTGTAATCCCAGCACTTTGGGAGGCTGAGGCAGGTGGATCGCGAGGTCAGGAGTTGAAGACAAGCCTGGTCAAGATGGTGAAGCCCCGTCTCTACTAAAAATACAAAAATTAGCTGGGCATGGTGGTGGGCGCCTGTAACCTCAGCTACTTAGGAGGCTGAGGCAGAGAACTGCTTGAACCTGGGAGGCGGAGGCTGCAGTGAGCTGAGATCGCGCCACTGCACTCCAGCCTGGGTGACAGAGTGAGACTCTGTCTCAAAAAAAAAAAAAAATGCATGCTAGAACAAGGCTAAATTGCTGTGAGCAGAGTGTTAAGGGTGATTTTGGTGAGAGCTCAGCAGAAGAGGAAGAGGTCTTCTTAGAGATTGTCTAAGTGGTTGTGATCAGAATGTTGGTAGAAATATAGACAGGAAAGGCCATTCTGATAAGGTCTTAGATGAAAATTAGGAATATGTTGTTGGAAATTAGACAAAAGGTCATTTTTTTTACAAAATGGGAAGTAACTTGACTGAATTCTGTCTGTGCTTTGGGGAAAGCAGAACTTGCAAGCAATGAACTGGGATATTTGGCGGAGGAAATCTCCAAGTTAAGTGTTCAGGGTGCTGCATGGCTTCTCTTGATGGCTTATGATAAAATGCAAGAAGAGAAGATGAATTAAATATGGAATTTATAATCCTAAAATACACAGATATTAAAGAGTTGGAAATATCTCAGCCTAGCCATGTAGTAAAAAAAAGAAAAAAAAGGCTTGTTTGGGGGAAAATACTAATGGCGGCTGGCAAACTACAATATTATTCATCAAGACAGTGGGAGAATGACCCAAAAGGCATTTCAGAGATATTTGAGGCTGCCACTCCCATCACAGGCCCAGAATTCCAAGATTTTGAGGGCACAGTGGTTTCAAGGGATGGGCCCAGGGCACCAGTGGGACCTTACAGCTCTCTGTCCAGGCCTTCCTCAAGTCTCTGCTTCATATATTCTGGTGCAGCACTCCCAGGATGCCCCAGCTGTGTCTCAAGCAGGCCCAGATGTTGCTGGGGTTGCCGCTA
Source organism: Gorilla gorilla gorilla (assembly GCF_029281585.2). NCBI lineage: Eukaryota > Metazoa > Chordata > Mammalia > Primates > Hominidae > Gorilla > Gorilla gorilla. Next base: position 64,327,595 of record NC_073231.2, on the reverse strand, counting down.
CAGATGGCTCAAGCAGTAAACCTTGGCAGCATCTGTGTAGTGCCAAATCTTTAGGTGGGCAGAGTATATGAGCTGTGGAGGCACGGCTACCTCCTCTTTGAAATAAATCTCTGTTGCTTGTAAATTACCCAGTCTCAGATAATTTGTTATAATGGACTAAGACATGAAGATCAAGCAATTTCTTTAGCTGAGTTTTAGAAGAAACGTGACACACAATTGGAAACGTTCAAGCATCAAGGCAGGAAGCAACAGTGCATGATACGAGTTCAAGGTGATGAAAACTCTTACTGTGCTGTGCAAATAGCCGCAGGATTTGAAGTGAATGTAAATAGAGCAATAGAAGAAATAGCTGGCTGGGAATGGGAACACTGCTATTATTGGAGAGACTCCAGCTATGTGTTCAGGGGAACTCAGTGAAGGGTACTTACCAACGTAAGTGAGGAAGGGGGTTGTGACAAAAAGGATAAATATGTCCCAGAGGAAATGATGCCATCAAAAAACCTCACATACAGAATTCTCAGAGGTAATTTTATGATGTCAAAAGCACAATGCATAAAATATTAAAAGCTGATCCGAACTTAGAAAGGTGTGGGAAAATTCAAGAAAGCGTAGGAAAGATGCTTTTCCCATATGGTAAGTAACATGATGAGAAGACAAGCATGGGTTGAACTTAATACATGCTTTACAAAGAAATAAAACACTTTAATTCTCAATGTTTCAAGTGTTTTAAATTACATTGTACAAAGTAAATACTAGTTCTACTATTTTTAAGTTTCTTCATACATTTATAACCAATGGTAATAGAGCTTTTAATGTTTTGGCAAAAATTTTTAATGGTTATGGCATAATTGTAATATTTCCCATTTACGGTTGAGATTGTTTTATATGCTTACAACTTGCACTGAAATTTTTTGGGTCATTTTTATGGTCTTGCACTACTTTTGCTATGCTTTCAATGTTTGTTGCCTCCCAAAATCATATTAAAATTCAATTGCCATTGTAATAATATTAAGAGGTGGGACCTTTAAGAGGCAATTCAGCTGCGAGGGGCTTTGCCCTCATGAGTGCATTAATGCCATTATCACAGGAGTGGAATTCTTATAAAAAGATGAATCTGTCCCCCTCTTGCCTCTCTCTTTCACTCTCTCTTTGCCCTTATGCCATGTCAGGATGAAGTAAGAGGGCCTTTGCCAGATGATGATGGCTCAATCCTGGACTTCCCGGCCTCCAGAACTGTGAGCCAATACATTTCTGTTTATTGTAAATTACCCACTCTATGGTATTCTGTTACAGCAGCACAAAATGAACTAAGGCAAATGGGCAAAATGAGGAATGTCATTATGTAATAATATTTCATTGTATGTTTCTATTTTTTTTAAGAGATGGAGTCTCACTGTAGTGTCCAGGCTGGGCATGAACTCCTGGATTCAAACAATCCTCCCACCTCAGCCTCCCAAGTAGTTGGGACTACAAGTGCATACCACTGTGCCCAGTGTGTTTTTTAAATTTTGAAATAATTTAAAACTTATAGAAAATTTGTGAAATTGTTACAGAGAACTCCCCTATCTCTTTCTTTCTATGTATATGTACATATATAATAACACATATATATTTTTCATCCATTATTATTTTTCTTTTTCTGCATGATGTCTCATTGCATTATTGCCATGTAATCCTCCACTGTATGTTTCCACAAAACAAGGACACTCCTGCAAAACCACAATACAACCATTTACATCAGAAGGTGAATATGTAACTCACAGTCTCCATTCAAATTTCTCCAAACACCCCAATGTTGTCTACTATTGTTTGAAAACATCGACTGGGCACAGTGGCTCACATCTGTAATCCCAGCACTTTGGGAGGCCAAGATGGGCAGATCACCTGAGGTCAGGAGTTTGAGACCAGCCTGGCCAATATGGTGAAACCCTGTCTCTACTAAAAATACAAAAATTAGCCAGGCATGGTGGTGGATGCCTATAATCCCAGCTACTTGAGAGGCTAAGGCAGGAGAATCGCTTGAACCCGGGAGGCAGAGGTTGTGGTGAGCTGAGACCACGCCATTGCACTCCAGCCTGGGCAACAAGGGTGAAACCCTGCTCAAAAAAAAAAAAAAAAAAAAAAAGAAAGAAAATATCAATAATATATATTCATATTGATATTATTTGAAAATATAAATGTCAAGATATTTAAAAAATATATATTACCTGGCTCTGCCGCCTAAAAGCCTAGAATTTATTACTGCCCCAGTAGTAACAAATTGGATTGTTTTTTTGCTTGTAGTTGACATTCTTTTTAATCTCCCTTACTCTGAAACCATTCCTCAGTCTTTTCTGGGTTTCCACGGAAACCCAGGAAAATTTTGGCTTTCCAAAATTCCATGACCTTGGCAATTTTACAAAGTGCAGTCCTTTTACTCTGTAGGAAGACCCTCAGCATGGGTCCATCCAATGTGTCCTCATGTCCAGATATAGGTCATTCAAGCATTTTTGAAAGGAATACCCAGAAATGACAATCCTTCCTCCACCTCAACCCTGACCCTGCCATCAACTTCTCATCTCACCTCACTCCTGGCGCCTCTGAGGGGAGGGAGAGGAAGAAGAAGAAGAAAAAGAAGAAGGAGAAGGAGGAGAGAAAGGAGGAGGAGGAAGAGGAGGAGGAGGCAGAGGGGGAAGGGGTGGAGGGGGAGGAGCAGGAGGAGGAGGAAAGTCTTGCAAGCTTTGGAAATGACCTTGCTTTCTGGCACAATAAGGTACCTCAGGCCCACCTTAAACTTCTATATCAGAACTCGAATTAGCTGTTTCTGTAAGAATTTTCATTCCTGGGTCGGGCGTGGTGGCTCACACCTGTACTTTGGGAGGCCAAGGCAGGCGGATCACCTGAGGCCAGGAGTTCAAAACCAGCCTGGCCAACATGACAAAACCCCATCTCTACTACAAATATATATATAAAAAAGATAGCCGGGAGTGGTGGCAGGCACCTGTAATACCAGCTACATGGGAGGCTTAGGAAGGAGAATCGCTTGAACCCGGGAGGTCTCCACCTCCCGGTAGAGGTGAGCCGAGATTGCGCCATTGCACTCCAGCCTGGGCAAGAAGAGTGAAACTCTGTCTCAAAAAAAAAAAAAAGGAATTATTTTTCCTTCCAGCAGAATATCAGACACCAAAATCTAGGATCTTAGGTTGCTCATTACTACTGAAGCAGCAATAAATTCTAAGGTTTGTTTTTTTTTTTAAAGTGGCAGAGCCAGATAGTATATATTTTAAAATATCTTGACATTGACATTTTCAAATCAACTTTAGCATTGAATCATTTTAACTTGTTTTTTATTCTACATACATCTTTTTCCTCTTACATTGAAAATCTTTCTTCCCATAGCTCTTCTTCATTTTCTTTCAATATAAGGAGAATAGTTACAAAACACATAAATATTACTACAAACAGCAAAACTGCTGAGGAAGTTCAAAATTCCCCTGAGTTTCTTTTTATTTCTAGAATGCCTTCCACTATAAGCACATGGTTAAAGTACTATGTTCTAAAGGAAATTGAGATACATGTTCCTGTGTTATTAACTTGATATACACACAAGTACATTTGTTTCAGTTTGTTTAAAATTAAAAATATTCTTTTAAGATTTAGTTTTAGTTATTGTTTGGAATAGGTAATTCATATTAATTATTCAAAGAACAAAGTTATATAGCCAGGTACTCATGGTGGATATCCTTCTATTCCAGCCATAACTACCCCATCCCATTTTTCGTGCTTTCTCTCTCTTTCTCTACGAATATATACATATATATATATACATATATATACACGTCCATATGAATTTATACACACACACACACACACATACACACAAACACATGATTTTGATGTACCTAAGTTTATCTTTTAACCCTACCGAACTCTGACATGGCCTGGAATCCTTGTCAACCCCTCCTAGAGATTAATCACACTTGGCAACTGGGGTGAAATCTAGTTGCCATCTCACAACATCGAGCAAAGCTATGCTCGATGTTGGCTTTCCCAATTACATGAGCTATTCAAATCCTTGTTGATCCAGCTGCATTCGGCACAAGACAGGGCAGAGACTACTCAGTGGTCTATTGCAAGTTCCAGGTGCCAGGAAATGAAGTATCTGCCTTGTTTACAATTGCATTCCTGGCACATATTATGTGCTTAATAAATATTTTCTGAATATGTGAAATAACAGTCACCATGAAGAGAAGTCTGCTGACCTGAAAACTTAGCTTCTAATGTGTTTGGGTTCTGCTCAGCATGCCCCATCAGATGTGGACACCAAGAAGCTCTCTACAAAGATTAGTGTGGGTCCTGGATGGTCAGTGGTGCTGAGGTGTTCCAAGTTAAAAGTCAACTGACTTCTCTGGCAGTAAGTTCATTGGGCTGCATATTTTCTACTCAGGTGAAGGGAGGGAAAAGATAGTGGCTCTCAAATTGTGGTCTCAGCAGTGTGGTCTCAGCAGCAACAGCATCCCCTTGGAACTTGCTGGAAATACAAATTATTGGGCCTCACCCCAGACCTATGGAATCAGAAACTCTGGGGAGCAGCCCAGCAATTTCAATTTGAACAAGGCCTGCAGGTGATACTGGTGCACACTCACGTTTGAGACCCACTGGGCCATAATCTACAGAGGACTGAGGATCTGTGCCAGGTGCAGAGAGAGAAAGGTGTCTGGCCAGCATCAGAGCATAGGAATGCAGGTGAGAGGGCTCAGGTCCTCCGACTGAGGTGTCAAGGAGGGATTCCAAACCTGTAGAAGGCGGGAGAGAACAAAACATGTCTTGAGCCTCTGCCTGAGCTTGGCATACTGTGTAGCAACAGGGATTCAGGTGGAAGGGTAGGAAATAAACAAGATCCTGGATTATGTTACAGAATCTTGTTTACAAATACAAACAACAACAACAACAAAAAAGTCGTGACCCAACTTTTGGAAGTGTAGCTTCACAATGGATTAGCTAAGAGTTTGACTTATTTTTATTTTACCTGAACCACTTGTCATGGGTTCGTTAGTTTACCCATGAATGTGTGGCAGGCAGAAGTCTAAGAGGGCCGCAAGGTTCCTGCCTGTGGTGTGCACACATCTTTTCCAAGTCATTCAATCAAACAAGAATCAAGGCATTGCTGTGAGGGGATTTTGCAGATGTTATTAAGGTCCCAAGTTAGTTGACTTAAGAAAAGGGAGATTATCCTCTGTGGATCACATCTAACCAGGTAAGCCCATTAGAGGAGACTGGGCTGACCGGGCTCTTGCTGACAGAAGAGACTAGAAGGATAAGAGGAATTCAGCATGAGGGAGATTCTCCATGCTGATTTGAAGGTGGAGGGAACCATGTGACAAGGAATGACTGTGAGTGGCTTCTGACAGCCAGCAAAGAAATAGGACTTCAGACCTGCAACCACAGGAACGGATCCCTGCTACTCCACATGAGCTCGAATGAGAAACGTAAGCTTCAGATGTCCTTGTCAGCACCTGGAGCAGAGGACCCAGCCATGCTGTGCTCAGGCTTCTGTCCTGTAGACTGTGTGAAATAAATAAAGTTGTTTTAAACAGCTGAGTTTGTGTTACTGTGTAACATCAAACATAGGAGATCAAGAATCCTAAATTAAAGGGAGAAGAGGACTGCCTGGTGGTTATCACACATCCTGCTAGTCTCGTCCTTGCCTCCATCAGCACGGTGAAACCTTCCTGATAGGGACTGGTGACCTGGAGGTTGCACCCTCAGCAGAACTGAGGACCCGCCTGAGCAGGCCAAACGGGCAGCTTTGAAAATGGAAAGGAAGGGCAGGTATCAGAGGCACTGTAGAAAGAAGTGACTATGTGACCACTGTGACTGAGGGATCCAATGGTGGACGTAGTCTAAATGCCTTTGCCTGACATTTAATGTCTTTGTAATTTGATTCTAACTAGTTTTTCTGGATTTTTTCCCAGTGACTTAAGTTCTGTGCCACCTAGCTTACCCAGAGTCCAAGGAGCAAGCTGTTTATATTCCCAACTCTCTCACTCGCTAGCACTTTTCCCAGCCTGGAATGAGCTCTCTTCTCTTCTTCCACAATTGACAATTGACAGTCCCAACTGACAGTTTAGAGACAGAGAGAGGCAGTGGCCCTTCCATGTGTTGTCTCTACTAAATACTGAAAAATGAAGAAATGCCAAATAAGAGTCACCACACCTGTGGCTTTAAAAATTGACTGTTACATTTTTAACCCAGAAAATACACTGTAGTATAATTTTGATAATGACACAACTACAGGATTTATTTTTTAAAAAAGCATTAACTCATGATGCTTGCTATGTATTCTATAATGAGCATAGTCTTCTTCCAGAACTTTGAGTGGACTCTACGACAATGTATGTAAGATTTAGTAATGTGAGGCCCAGGCCTGATTCCCACCTCCCAGAGCCCTCTTGGCCCCATCCTGCCTAAACACCACATTCTTAGACGAGTGGGTCCTCCATCCCATCACAGCTCTGATTCCATTTTCTCCATCGCAGTGCACAGTGACAGCACTTTTCCTGAGTTATTGTCTGATCTGTTTATTTTTGCCTTCTATTGATAATCAATTTTAAGTACATATGCCATTTGTGTGCTATCCATTCAGCTGATTTTTAAGCCATTCATTTATTTAACCAACATTTTTCTTTTTTAAATTTCCAACTTTCATTTTAAGTTCAAGGGTACATGAGCGGGATGTGGAGGTTTGCTACGCAGGTAAATGTGTGCCATGGTGGTCAGCTGCGCAAATCAGCCCACCACCTAGGTATTAAGCCCAGCATGCATTAGCCATTCTTCCTCCCACTCCCGACCCTATGGCAGGCCCTAGTGTGTGTTGTTCCTTCTCCTTGTGTCCATCCATGTGTTCTCATTATTCAGCTCCCACTTATAAGTGAGAACACGCAATACTTGGTTTTCTGTTCCTGCATTAGTTTGCTGTGGATGACGGCTTTCAGCTCCATCCATGTCCCTGCAAAGGACATATCTTTCCTTTTTATGGTTGCATAGTATTCTGTGGTGTATATGTACCACACTTTCTTTATCCAGTCTATTATTGATAGGCATTTAGGTTGATTCCATGTCTTTGCCATTGTGGATAGTGCTGCAGTGAACATATACGTGCATGTATCTTTATAATAGAATGATTTATATTCCTCATGGTGTATACCCAGTAATGGGATTGCTGGGTCTGATGGTATTTCTGGTTCTAGGTCTTTGAGGAATCGCCACACTGTCTTCCATGTGGTTGGGCTAATTTATGCTCCTGCCAATAGTGTAAAAGCATTCCTTTTTCTCCACAACCTCACCAGTATCTGTTGTTTTTTGACTTTTTAATAATAGCCATTCTGACCGGTGTGAGATGTGGTTATCTCACTCATTGTGGTTTTGATGTGCATTTCTCTAACGATCAGTGATGTTAAGCTTTTTTTTTTCATGTGTTTAACAAACATTTTTCAAATACCTGTTTTGTTGAAAGTTGTATACTAGGCTCTAGGGATTACAGCTATGACAAAGCACCGAGGATTATTTTTTTCATAGTAAGTCTAGTGGGAGACAGATAGAAAACAACGAATTGAGTAAAAATATTTAATTCCAGTTATATGTCATGGAGGAAAAATGCATTGCTCTCAGAGAATCCAAAATAGGTCTTACCTAGAGAGATTGATGTGCTTTGTTACCCCATAGTGTTTCACATTATAGGGATACAGTAGCTATTAATTAATTGCTTAATGAGCAAACCAGGATTTCTGCCATTCATAAAGTACATAAAACCTTACTCTTTGCATGAAATAGATGAAAAAAATCACAGTAGATTTAAAGATAAACACTTTGATAGTTTTTTATATTTCAAGTTTATTGTGGATAGATACCTGGTTTCCTTTTACCTTTTGGAACTTACTGAAATATATCCATGGTTCTGAAATAGAGTTGTAGGACAGTAATGGATCTTTTGAAGTTATTTGGCCTATTGCCAGAATTTTGACATCAAAGTAAAGTTCAACAGTGAGCCTAACACTAAGAAACTACATTGGCTAATAAAATGGCCTGGAAGACTTGATAGAACACTTACCATTTGGGGCTGTTGTGAAATTTTCTTAATTGTACAAGCCATCTTTGAAATTTTTACAACATAATAGGTACAAGGTTAATTGTAACAAATGTAGTTTGCCCAGACTATTTAGACTAGATTAAAAGTGATAGCAAAAAATTAATAAAAGTGATTTTGAAGAAATATTTTTAGTTGAATATAGAAATGCAAATCGGATCCACTATCATAAAATTTACAAAGGTGTTTCTCCCTTATTAGATATTAGGTTTTGTTTTTACATAACATCCTATTTTATGCAGAGCACAACATGCAGCCAGTCTAGGCCTGCAGAGCTCGTGAAACTAAAATAAAGACATCCATTTCAATAATGCCCCAAATGAGATTGATGGCTATCATCGCTCCCCAACTGATCAAAAGGAATTGGGGCTTCGGGAGGTCATGCATAAGTCACACAAGTGACCCAAAGCTAGACCCTGTCCTGGTACTCTTTCCACAACATCACATCTGAAAAATTTATACAATTAAATATATATATATATAAGTAAAAACATACACATAAATAAAACCAACTCTAACAGAGCAAAATCCATTTAAGAGAAGTAGGAGTTGCAGAACACAGCTTCCTTTATTGATTCTGTCAAACTCCAAGGACTTAGGGGTGCTAGAGAGTTATACTTTATTAAAATAATCCACGAAAATTACTGTGTGTGTGTTTTCATTAATAAAATATTGTCTCTTTCCTGGAGTTGAGTCTTCCTTCCTGTAAGCAGATTTGAATGTTGTTATAATATATTTTGAGGCACTCTAAGAAGGGAGGAAAGGACACAGAGTGGAAATGGTCACAATTCTGGTTGTCTGAGGAATGTGAAATCCCTCTGACCCTGCAGTGATTTCACCAGTCCCATTTTTCTGCTTGTAGTTCTGCAAATGGCCAACCATACTGAACAGCTTGGTCTGACTGCAGGTGCCAGTCTCCCCATGGAGCTGCTTCTGAGATCTTTTTTTCTTCTGCAATCTCAGGGATTTTTATCTGCTCATTACTACATGCTGGGTCTCAGCAACCACACAGGGTCTTCAAGTCGAGTTTAATCAAGAGACTATTTACGGAGATGTGGACAGGGCATGAGGAAACTGCATGGGAGAATGAGGTGACCAGTGGCTGGTGACAGAAGGCTGCCCTGGGTCTGAAGGAGCAGAGGCAGGGAGCATTACCAGAACCGAAGGCAGAGAGGAAAGATGGAGAGGAATCTGAGACCTTTAGTTCGGGGGCCCAGTTAGCCAGTGACAACCCTGCAGGGAAGAAGCTGGAGGTATAAATAATTCATAACTTACTCTTTAATCTGCAGGTATGTCCACTCAGTCAAACCCAACAGGAAGCCAGAGAGCAATGCAGCCCATCCATGTAATCTATTTAGGTAGCTTCTGGCAGGTGTGGAGCCAAGTAGATGCTGTTTATCAGACAGTTGCTCACAAGCCTGTAACACAACCTGGCCACTTTAAGAAAGCCAAAGCGTGGCCATCAGTTCAGGCAAAGCTTGACTTTGCTTCAAGACAATGGGTTTTGAGCTCTTAGTAGAATTTGCTTTATTTCAGTCTCCAACTTCAGCAGTCCCTCAGCCCTCCCTCCCTCAATATCTGCTGAGTGAGCTTGATGTTGGTTTTGTAACCTAGAACTTACACTTTGAATATCTTTTCAGGTGGACACAACCTAGAAGAATGTCTAATAACTATTTGTTAGAGAAATGAATAGGCATAACTCGCTTGACCCTGTCTCAACTAATCGTCTGTTGAACTTGTCTCTGGTTTGGTCAGCATGTTTGTTTTCTCACAACCCAAGTGCTCTATTTGATTGACAGCCCTCACTGCCTTCCAAGGCTAGAACCTGTTCCTATCCTGTTGGGATGGGACAAGAGGGAACTTCTTGGCAAAGTGCACTTGAGAATACCAAAGTTTGGAAACATTGACTTTTCCACCTTCTTTCCTACTCTTTTAAGAATTTTTGGGGAGGAGCCAAGACGGCCGAATAGGAACAGCTCCGGTCTACAGCTCCCAGCGTGAGCGACGCAGAAGATGGTGATTTCTGCATTTCCATCTGAGGTACCGGGTTCATCTCACTAGGGAGTGCCAGACAGTGGGCACAGGTCAGTGGGTGCGCGCACCGTGTGCGAGCCGAAGCAGGGTGAGGCATTGCCTCACTTGGGAAGTGCAAGGGGTCAGGGAGTTCCCTTTCTGAGTCAAACAAAGGGGTGACAGACGGCACCTGGAAAATCGGGTCACTCCCACCCAAATACTGCGCTTTTCCGAAGGGCTTAAAAAATGGCGCACCAAGAGATTATATCCCGCACCTGGCTCGGAGGGTCCTACTACTGCTAGCACAGCAGTCTGAGATCAAACTGCAAGGCGGCAGTGAGGCTGGGGGAGGGGCGCCCGCCATTGCCCAGGCTTGCTTAGGTAAACAAAGCAGCCCAGAAGCTCGAACTGGGTGGAGCCCACCACAGCTCAAGGAGGCCTGCCTGCCTCTGTAGGCTCCACCTCTGGGGACAGGGCACAGACAAACAAAAAGACAGCAGTAACCTCTGCAGACTTAAATGTCCCTGTTGGACAGCTTTGAGGAGAGCAGTGGTTCTCCCAGCACGCAGCTGGAGATCTGAGAACAGGCAGACTGCCTCCTCAAGTGGAGGCACCCCCCAGCAGGGGCACACTGACACCTTACACAGCAGGGTATTCCAACAGACCTGCAGCTGAGGGTCCTGTCTGTTAGAAGGAAAACTAACAAACAGAAAGGACATCCACACCAAAAACCCATCTGTACATCACCATCATCAAAGACCAAAAGTAGATAAAAAGACAAAGATGGGGAAAAAACAGAACAGAAAAACTGGAAACTCTAAAAAGCAGAGCGCCTCTCCTCCTCCAAAGGAACGCAGTTCCTCACCAGCAACAGAACAAAGCTGGATGGAGAATGACTTTGATGAGCTGAGAGAAGAAGGCTTCAGACGATCAAATTACTCTGAGCTACGGGAGGACATTCAAACCAAAGGCAAAGAAGTTGAAAACTTTGAAAAAAATTTAGAAGAATGTATAACTAGAATAACCAATACAGAGAAGTGCTTAAAGGAGCTGATGGAGCTGAAAACCAAGGCTCGAGAACTACGTGAAGAATGCAGAAGCCTCAGGAGCCGATGCGATCAACTGGAAGAAAGGGTATCAGCGATGGAAGATGAAATGAATGAAATGAAGCGAGAAGGGAAGTTTAGAGAAAAAAGAATAAAAAGAAATGAGCAAAGCCTCCAAGAAATATGGGACTATGTGAAAAGACCAAATCTACGTCTGATTGGTGTACCTGAAAGTGATGGGGAGAATGGAACCAAGTTGGAAAACACTCTGCAGGATATTATCCAGGAGAACTTCCCCAATCTAGCAAGGCAGGCCAACGTTCAGATTCAGGAAATACAGAGAACACCACAAAGATACTCCTCGAGAAGAGCAACTCCAAGACACATAATTGTCAGATTCACCAAAGCTGAAATGAAGGAAAAAATGTTAAGGGCAGCCAGAGAGAAAGGTCGGGTTACCCACAAAGGGAAGCCCATCAGACTAACAGCGGATCTCTCGGCAGAAACCCTACAAGCCAGAAGAGAGTGGGGGCCAATATTCAACATTCTTAAAGAAAAGAATTTTCAACCCGGAATTTCATATCCAGCCAAACTAAGCTTCATAAGTGAAGGAGAAATAAAATACTTTACAGACAAGCAAATGCTGAGAGATTTTGTCACCACCAGACCTGCCCTAAAAGAGCTCCTGAAGGAAGCGCTAAACATGGAAAGGAACAACTGGTACCAGCCGCTGCAAAATCATGCCAAAATGTAAAGACCATCAAGACTAGGAAGAAACTGCATCAACTAACGAGCAAAATAACCAGCTAGCATCATAATGACAGGATCAAATTCACACATAACAATATTAAGTTTAAATGTAAATGGACTAAATGCTCCAATTAAAAGACACAGACTGGCAAATTGGATAAAGAGTCAAGAACAATTAGTGTGCTGTATTCAGGAAACCCATCTCACGTGCAGAGACACACATAAGCTCAAAATAAAAGGATGGAGGAAGATCTACCAAGCAAATGGAAAACAAAAAAAGGCAGAGGTTGCAATCCTAGTCTCTCGTGAAACAGACTTTAAACCAACAAAGATAAAAACAGACAAAGAAGGCCATTACATAATGGTAAAGGGATGAATTCAACAAGAAGAGCTAACTATCCTAAATATATATGCACCCAATACAGGAGCACCCAGATTCATAAAGCAAGTCCTGAGTGACCTACAAAGAGACTTAGACTCCCACACATTAATAATGGGAGACTTTAACACCCCACTGTCAACATTAGACAGATCAACGAGACAGAAAGTCAACAAGGATATCCAGGAATTGAACTCAGCTCTGCACCAAGCAGACCTAATAGACATCTACAGAACTCTCCACCCCAAATCAACAGAATATACATTTTTTTCAGCACCACACCACACCTATTCCAAAATTGACCACATACTTGGAAGTAAAGCTCTCCTCAGCAAATGTAAAAGAACACAAATTATAACAAACTATCTCTCAGACCACAGTTCAATCAAACTAGAACTCAGGATTAAGAAACTCACTCAAAGCTGCTCAACTACATGGAAACTGAGCAACCTGCTCCTGAATGACTACTGGGTACATAACGAAATGAAGGCAGAAATAAAGATGTTCCTTGAAACCAATGAGAACAAAGACACAACATACCAGAATCTCTGGGACGCATTCAAAGCAGTGTGTAGAGGGAAATTTATAGCACTAAATGCCCACAAGAGAAAGCAGGAAAGATCCAAAATTGACACCGTAACATCACAATTAAAAGAACTAGAAAAGCAAGAGCAAACACATTGAAAAGCTAGCAGAAGGCAAGAAATAACTAAGATCAGAGCAGAACTGAAGGAAATAGAGAAACAAAAAACCCTTCAAAAAATTAATGAATGCAGGAGCTGGTTTTTTGAAAGGATCAACAAAATTGATAGATCGCTAGCAAGACTAATAAAGAAAAAAAGAGAGAAGATCAAATAGACACAATAAAAAATGATAAAGGGGATATCACCAACAATCCCACAGAAATACAAACTACCATCAGAGAATACTACAAACTCCTCTACACAAATAAACTAGAAAATCTAGAAGAAATGGATAAATTCCTTGACACATACACTCTCCCAAGACTAAACCAGGAAGAAGTTGAATCTCTGACTAGACCAATGACAGGATCTGAAATTGTGGCAATAATCAATAGCTTACCAACCAAAAAGAGTCCAGGACCAGATGGATTCACAGCTGAATTCTACCAGAGGTACAAGGAGGAACTAGTACCATTCTTTCTGAAAGTATTCCAATCAATAGAAAAAGAGGGAATCCTCCCTAACTCTTTTTATGAGGCCAGCATCATTCTGATACCAAAGCCAGGCAGAGACACAACCAAAAAAGAGAATTTTAGACCAATATCCTTGATGAACATTGATGCAAAAATCCTCAATAAAATACTGGCAAAATGAATCCAGCAGCACATCAAAAAGCTTATTCACCATGATCAAGGGGGCTTCATCCCTGGGATGCAAGGCTGGTTCAATATACTCAAATCAATAAATGTAATCCAGCATATAAACAGAGCCAAAGACAAAAACCACATGATTATCTCAATAGATGCAGAAAAAGCCTTTGACAAAATTCAACAACCCTTCATGCTAAAAACTCTTAATAAATTAGGTATTGATGGGATGTATTTCAAAATAATAAGAGCTATCTATGACAAACCCACAGCCAATATCATACTGAATGGGCAAAAACTGGAAGCATTCCCTTTGAAAACTGGCACAAGACAGGGATGCCCTCTCTCACCACTCCTATTCAACACAGTGTTGGAAGTTCTGGCCAGGGCAATTAGGCAGGAGAAGGAAATAAAGGGTATTCAATTAGGAAAAGAGGAAGTCAAATTGTCCCTGTTTGCAGACGACATGATTGTATATCTAGAAAACCCCATTGTCTCAGCCTAAAATCTCATTAAGCTGATAAGCAACTTTAGCAAAGTCTCAGGATACAAAATCAATGTGCAAAAATCACAAGCATTCCTATACACCAACAACAGACAAACAGAGAGCCGAATCATGAGTGAACTCTCATTCACAATTGCTTCAAAGAGAATAAAATACCTAGGAATCCAACTTACAAGGGACTTGAAGGACCTCTTCAAGGAGAACTACAAACCACTGCTCAGTGAAATAAAAGAGGATACAAACAAATGGAATAACATTCCATGCTCATGGATAGGAAGAATCAATATTGTGAAAATGGCCATACTGCCCAGGGTAATTTACAGATTCAATGCCATCCCCATCAAGCTACCAATGACTTTCTTCACAGAATTGGAAAAAACTAAAGTTCATATGGAACTAAAAAAGAGCCCACATTGCCAAGTCAATCCTAAGCCAAAAGAACAAAGCTGGAGGCATCACACTACCTGACTTCAAACTATACTACAAGTCTACAGTAACCAAAACAGCATGGTACTGGTACCAAAACAGAGATATAGATCAATGGAACAGAACAGAGCCCTCAGAAATAACGCCGCATATCTACAACTATCCGATCTTTGACAAACCTGAGAAAATCAAGCAATGGGGAAAGGATTCCCTATTTAATAAATGGTGCTTGGAAAACTGGCTAGCCATATGTAGAAAGCTGAAACTGGATCCCTTCCTTACACCTTATACAAAAATAAATTCAAGATGGATTAAAGACTTAAACGTTAGACCTAAAACCATAAAAACCCTAGAAGAAAACCTAGGCATTACCATTCAGGACATAGGCATGGGCAAGGGCTTCATGTCTAAAACACCAAAAGCAATGGCAACAAAAGCCAAAATTCACAAATGGGATCTAATTAAACTAAAGAGCTTCTGCACAGCAAAAGAAACTACCATCACAATGAACAGGCAACCTACAAAATGGGAGAAAATTTTTGCAACCTACTCATCTGACAAAGGGCTAATATCCAGAATCTACAATGAACTCAAATTTACAAGAAAAAAACAAACAACCTCATCAAAAAGTGGGCGAAGGACATGAACAGACACTTCTCAAAAGAAGACATTTATGCAGCCAAAAAACACATGAAAAAATGTTCATCATCACTGGCCATCAGAGAAATGCAAATCAATACCACAATGAGATACCATCTCACACCAGTTAGAATGGCAATCATTAAAAAGTCAGGAAACAACAGGTGCTGGAGAGGATGTGGAGAAATAGGAACACTTTTACACTGTTGGTGGGACTGTAAACTAGTTCAACCATTGTGGAAGTCAGTGTGGCGATTCCTCAGGGATCTAGAACTGGAAATACTATTTGACCCAGCCATCCCATTACTGGGTATATACCCAAAGGACTATAAATCGTGCTGCTATAAAGACACATACACGCGTATGTTTATTGTGGCATTAATCACAATAGCAAAGACTTGGAACCAACCCAAATGTCCAACAATGATAGACTGGATTAAGAAAATGTGGCACATATACACCGTGGAATACTATGCAGCCATAAAAAATGATGAGTTCATGTCCTTTGTAGGGACATGGATGAAATTGGAAATCATCATTCTCAGTAAACTATCGCAAGAACAAAAAACCAAACACCGCATATTCTCACTCATAGGTGGGAATTGAACAATGAGATCACATGGACACAGGAAGGGGAATATCACACTCTGGGGACTGTTGTGGGGTGGGGGAAGGGGGGAGGGATAGCATTGGGAGATATACCTAATGCTAGGTGACGAGTTAGTGGGTGCAGTGCACCAGCATGGCAAATGTATACATATGTAACTAACCTGCACAATGTGCACATGTACCCTAGAACTTAAAGTATAATAATAAAAAAAAAAAGAAAGCAAAAAAAAAAAAAAGAATTTCTACCTTCTCTCCAAGATTTCTACTTTTGGAAGCATAGTTTCAGTGTAGCCAATTTTCTCTCACAACAAACGTAATTGAGGTAATAGTATCATCCCATTAACACCCTAAAGTTTAGGTAACTTGCGTAAGTTTACAATGTTGGGATGCCAACATTGCAACAATACTCTTATCTATTGCAAAAGAGAGGAAACCTGCCTCAGCCTTCTGAGTAGCTGGGATTACAGGCGCCTGCCACCACACCCGGCTAATTTTTTGTATTTTTACTAGAGATGGGGTTTCATCATGTTGGCCAGGCTGGTCTCAAACTCCTGACCTCAGGTGATCCACCTGCCTCAGCCTCCCAAAATGCTGGGATTACAGGCATGAGCTACTGCGCCCGGCCTGAAAACAGTTTTGACTCTACCACTATTTTTACCCACTGAATTTTCTGCCTCTTCTCTTCCTCATTATTTTTGTCTGGAAATTTTATTTTGCTTTAAAAATACATAAAATTTGCTTTTTGAAACCGTCAGTACTAAATTAATATTAATGTTTCCAGAACAGAAAAGAGCTAAGTCTAAAAGAGTCTCTGTGTTGATTATACTTAATTTCTTGTTTACCTGTTTCTGGATTTATCTTATTTCTTTTCCCTCTTCTTTTCTTCTCCATTTGCTATTCTTTCTGCTGAAGTATATCCTTTAGCATATCTTCTAGAAAGAGTTACAAAAGTTCTTAATGTTTATATTATTCAAAACATCTTCCTTTTTTTACACTCTTAAATGCTGGTTTAAAAGGATGTAAGATTTGGGCTTGAATCTATTCCCCCACTCCATATCCCTCTTTTCCTCTACTGCCTTTAAAAGATAATTTCCTACCGCTTCTAGGATGTATTGTTTCTATTATAAAATCTCCAGTCTGCCTGTTATTTCTTTGTATTTAATTTTTCTTTTATCTCTGGTAGTTTTTAAGATTTTTCTCTTTCTTGATGATGTTACAAGTTTTACTATAGTGTACCAGGTATGGATTTGCTTTTATGTAAACTGCTTGGCACCGTCTTCATGCTTCCCATCTTTGGATTAAAGTTTGTCTTCAATCCCATAAAATTTGTAGCCACTATTTTAAAAAAACAACAACTATATTGAGATATAATTGACATGCTATAAAATTCAGTTTTTTAAATTGTGTAATTAAGTGGTTTTCTAGTATATTGACCAAGTTTTGTAACCATCACAACTATTAATTCCGTGACATTAAAACACTTTTTAAAATTATTTATTTATTTATTACACATAGCATCTGTCTCTGTTGCCCACGCTGGAGTACAGGGGGACAATCATAGCTCACTACAGCCTTGACTTCCTGGGCTCAAGCAATCCTCCTGACTCAGGCTCCTGAGCAGCTGGGACTAGAGGTGCACACCATCATGCCTGGCTAATTTTTAAATTTTTTGTAGAGATGGGGTCTCACTATGTTGCAATGGCTGGTCTTGAACTCCTGGCCTCAAGTGATCCTCCTGTTTTCGCCTGCCAAAGTGCTGGGATTCCAGGAATCAGTTACTGTACCTGGCTTCAGAACATTTTGATCACCCCAAAAGAAACATAATAACCATTAGTAGTGACATTCTATTCCCTTTGTCTCTGAGCCACTGACCATCACTGATCTGCTTGCTGTTTCTATGGATTTATCTATTCTGGATATTTGCTATAAATGGAATTAAATTATACAATATGTGACTTTTGTGTCTTATTTTACTTAGTATGATGTTTTCAAGTTTCACCCATGCTGTAGCATGTGTCAATATTTAATTTCCTTTTATTGTCAAGTAATATTTTATTGTATGGATATACTACATTTTATTTATCCATTTATCAGTTGATAGACATTTGGGTTGTTTTCATTTTGTGGATATACTACATTTTATTTATCCATTTATCAGTTGATAGATATTTGGGTTGTTTTCATTTTGTGGCCATTATGAATAATGTTACCATGAAAAGTCATGAAACCGTTTTTGTGTGGACATATCTTTTCTTTCTTTTTTTTTTCTTTTTGAGACAAAGTCTCCCACTGTCGCCCAGGCTGGAGTGCAGTGGTGCGATCTTGGCTCACCGCAACCTCCGCCTCCCAGGTTCAAGCAATTCTCCTGTCTTGGTCTCCTGAGTAGCTGGGATTACAGGTGTGTGCCACCTTGCCCGGCTACTTTTTTTTTGTATTTTTAGTAGAGACAGGGTTTCACCATATTGGCCAGGCTGATCTTGAACTCCTGACCTTGTGATCCGCCCACCTCAGCCTCCCAAAGTGCTGGGATTACAGGCGTGAGCCACCGTGCCTGGCCTATATCTTTTCTATTCTCTTGGGTATATATTTAAAAATGAAATTTCTGGGTTTTATGGTAACTTTATAACTAACTTTTTGAGGAATTGCCAAACTGTTTTCTAGCAGTGTGTAAGAGTTTCAACTTCTCCACATCATTGTGAATAGTGGTAATTATTCATCTTTTTTATTATAGCCATCCTCATGTTCTTCAAGGGCTACTATTTTTTTTTTTTTCACTATTTCTTCTCTGCCATTCTTTGTAGTCTCATCTTAGGGAACAAGCCACTCGATCAATTTTTGTCACTTAAAAAATCTTCATTTTGTTGTGGGTTAATTTCTCATCACTATCTTTTTATTAATGAATGCAGTCTTTAATTCTGTCTAGAGTAGAATAAATCCTGTTTAAACACACTTTTTCCAATGACTGTAGACATAATTTATTGCTAACACATTTTAATTTTATGATTTCTTGCTTCTTCTTAATGAATGGCCTTCTTGTCTTTATCGCTTTGAAAATACTGAAACACTTGTTTTAAACTTTCTGTTCAGATTCCTTTAATATTTGCATTTCATCAGGATTGAAGTCAATGTTGCATTTTTGGCTCTTGTTTTTGATATTATTTTCCTTATGTAATTTAGAATTTTATAGTGTTGCTCATATCAAATAGATATATTTGTTTTTCTCTCTTTCCTCACTTTTACCTGTTTAGTAGTTTTGCACTTTTGGTTCAGAAATACATTTTACATTGGAGGTTTGGGGTTACTTCCCCATAATGGTGTAAATAATATTGCAAATCTAATGGTAAAGCTGGCAAGTGGCTTTGGCCAGATCTTATTCCTCAACTGTGTCTTCTTACGCTTCCTGTTGCTTTCAATACATGCAAGAGGACTGTCTCTATCTGAGGTCATTGGCAGTGGGGCTGTCTCTTACACCTTGCCACTTGTTCTCAGCTATCATGAAGAAGGAAAGAAGGCTGCCTGCATCAGACAGGCACCAGCCTCAGAGCCCGGGAGCCCACAAGCCCACCATTCAGCTCTAACTTAGTGTGGTGCTTACCTATTCTGTTTCTTGGCTGCGCATGGGTTCATTATCTCTAGGCATAATTATGTCTTTTAAATTAAAACAATTTACATATCTTTGCTATGAGTTTGGACGGGAACAAGGGCTCATAATGATGCTTCTTGAATGCCTATGACAAGCAAAATAGACACAGTTCCTACTTGCCTGGGGCTTTCTACTTGTTGAGACATGAATTAAGAAATAGTTATAAAGTGAACCAAGTGCTGTGACAGCCCAAAATCCAACAAACCGCCAAACAAAAAAGAGTGTTGTATGAGAGCTATGATGAAGAAAGGGAATCCAAGCAGGGAGGAGTGCGGATGTGGACCTCTGGAAGTCATCAATAATAGAGTATACCAGTAAGTAGCTTTTTAGAGCAGCTGACTGGTAGTGCTTGGCTGATATAGAGTGAAATGTTTTATTTTAGTGGTTTTAAAATTCTGATCAAAAGTCTGTAGAGTTTTTCCCTTGCTAGAATACCTTGATATTAAGACCTTGAACAGCAATAAATCAGTCATATAAAATCCAGTTTTTGTTTCATTTGAAGACTTCCAGGTATAGTAGATGCTCAACTTGACAAATATTCCTGTGATGCTTCAAGGAGGAGGGCAGGATTCAATTTAGAGATCTCTAATCACATAAAACCATTTCTGCTTGGTACTCTTTTAACAGCTCAGTATTCTTCTGTCCAAAGGCTCTACGCCTTCCATTTGCTACAGCAGTCATTACTAGACCATGCTACAATTTGGGGAGGCTGATTGGGCCAATAATTTAATGCATAAGTTAGTGGTTGCCACATTTTGAAAATGAGATTCCTTATGCACAAAGGAGTTTCCACATGATGTATTCCAACTCTCAAATGCCTCCCCTTTTTATGCTTTATTGTCCAAAGGATGATTTAATATTAAAGTTGTCAGTTTACTATCAGGAGACAGGCTTGTTTTCTATTTCGAGTAGCTTCCCACATATAACAAAATTATGTGATTCCAGGAGTTTTCAGAAAGTTAAATTCACAAGATTTTTCAAGAGACTTGCAATTTGAGGCATTACATATATAGCTTAAGATACACTGTGATGGAAAACTTTAACTTCTTAGTTACATAGTACAATATACAGAAAAAGGATTATTTGGTACATTCCATTAAAAGTTATCTATATCTCAGTAAGAAAAATGCAATCAGATAAATGGTAAAATACATAAAAATTTATAGAATGTTCAGGAAACAAAAAATGAAGCTCAGACTCACTAGTGCAGAGAGACTTAACACAAATTAATGCAAGATACTATTTTACCCATCATTGTGGCAAAATTAAGTAACTGAAATTATTTAACACTGTCAAGAGTCTGAGGAAAGGACACACATGTATTGTAGCTGGGAATATAAATTGGTACAGTACTTTAGAAGTATGTGGCAATAACTACAAAATATTAAACATACATGTCCTTTGATCCAGCAATTTTAAAAAAAATTTATGTATTTATTTTTAACGTTTATTTTAGGTTCAGAAATACATGTGAGGGTTTGTTATGTAGGTAAATTGCATGTCACAAGGGTTTAGTGTACAGATTATTTTGCCACCCAGATAATAAGCATAGTACTAGATACGTAGTTTTTCAGTCCTCACCCTCCTCTCTCCCTTCACACTCAAGTAGGCCCTGGCGTCTGTTGTTCCCTTTTTGGTGTCCATATGTACTCGATGTTTAGCTCCCACTTATACATGAGAATATGAAGTATTTGGGTTTTTGTTATTGTATTAGTTTGCTTAGGACAATGGCCCCAGCTCCATCCATGTTGCAGCAAAGGACATTATCTTGTTCTTTTTTATGGCTGCGTAGTATTTCATGGTGTATATACACCACATTTTGTTTATCTAGTCTACAATTGACAGTCATTTAGGTTGATTCCATGTCATTGCTATTGTGAACAGTGCTGTGATAAACATACGCATGCATGCGTCTTTATGGTAGAACAATTTATATTTGGGTATATATCGAATAATGGGATTGCTGGGTTGAATGGTAATTCTGCTTTGAGTTCTTTGAAAAATCGCAAAACTGCTTTTCACAATGGCTGAACTAATTTATGTTCCTTCCAGTAGTGTATAGGCATTCCCTTTTCTCTGCAACCTTGTTGCCATCTGTTATTTTTTGACTTTTTAGTAATATCCATTCTGACTGGTGTGAGATGGTATCTCACTGTGGTTTTGATTTGCATTTCTCTAATGACTAGTGATGTTGAACATGTTTTCATATGCTTGTTGGACTCATGTATGTCTTCTTTTGAGAAGTGTCTGTTCATGCTCTTTGTCCACTTTTTAATGGGGCTGTTTTTTGCTTGCTGATTTGTTTAAGTTCCTTACAGATTCTGGACATTAAGCCTTTGTTAGATGCGAAGTTTGCAAATATTTTCTCCCATTCTGCTGGTTTACTCTCTTGATAGTTACTGTGGTCAGATGCATAGTTTGCAAATATGTTTTCCCATTCTGTAGGTTGTCTGTTTATGGCTGTGCAACAGCTCTTTAATTAGGTCCCATTTGTCAATTTGTTGTTGTTGTTGCAATTGCTTTTAGTGTCCTCCTCATAAAATCTTTGCCAGATCCTATGTCCACAATGGTGTTTCCTAGATTATTTTCCAAAGTTTTCATAATTTTAGGTTTTATATTTAAGGCTTTAATCCATCTGGAGTTGATTTTTGTATATGGTTAATGAAGACGTCCAGTTTCAATCTTCTGCATGTGACTAGCCAGTCATCCCAGCACCACTTATTGAACAGGGAGTCCTTTCCTCACTGCTTGTTTTTGTCGACTTTGTGGAAGATCAGATGGTTGTAGATGGGCAGAATTATTTCTGGATTTCTATTCTGTTCCATTGGTCTATGTGTCTGTTTTTGCACCAGGATCATACTGTTTTGGTTACTGTGCCTTGTAGTATAAATTGAAGTTCAGTAATGTAATGCCTACAACTTTGTTCTTTTTGCTTAGTATTGCCTTGGCTAGTAAGGCTCTTTTTTGGTTCCATATGAATTTTAAAAGAGTTTTTTCTAATTTTATTAAGACTGTTGTTGGTAGTTTGATAGGAATAGCACTAAATCTGTAAATTGCTTTGGGCACTGTGGCCATTTTAACAATATTGATTCTTCCTATCCATAAGCATGGAATGTTTTTTTCATTTGTTTGTGTCCTCTTTGATATCTTTCAGCAGTGTTTTGTAATTCTCATTGTAGACACCTTTTACCTACCTGGTTAGCTGTATTATTTGGTATTTTATTGTTTTTGTGGATATTGTGTATGGGATTGCATTCTTGATTTGGCTCTCAGTTTGGATGTTGTTGATGTATAGGAATGCCACTGATTTTTTGTCTGTTTGTTTGTTTGAGACAGAGCCTTGCTGTGTCACCCAGGCTGGAGTGCAGTGGCACGATCTCAGCTCACTGCAACCTCTGCTTCCCGGGTTCAAGTGATTCTCCTGCCTCAGCTGCCTGAGTAGCTGGGATTATAGGCACATGCCACCACACCCAGCTAATTTTTATATTTTTAGTAGAGACAGGGTTTCACCATGTTGGTCAGGGTGGTCTCAAACTCCTGACCTCGTGATCTAACCCCCTCAGCCTCCCAAAGTGCTGGGATTACAAGTGTGAGCCACCATGCCCAGCGCCACTGATTTTTGTATGTTGATTTTGCATCCTGAAACTTGCTGAAGTTGTTTATCAGATCAACGAGCTTTTGGGCAAAGACCAAGGGGTTTTCTAGGTATAGAGTCATATTGCCTGCAAACAGGGATAGTTTGACTTCCTCTTTTTTAATTTCAGTGCCTTTTATTTCTCTTGCCTGATTGCTCTGGCTAGGACTTCCAGTACTATGTTGAACAGGAGTGGTGAGGGAAGACACCCCTGTCTTGTTCTGGTTTTCAGGCGGGGAACATTTCCAACTTTTACTTATTCAGTATGATGTTGGCTGTGGATTTGTCATAGATGGCTCTTATTATTTTGAAGTATGTTTCTTCAATGCCTACTTTGTTGAGGGTTTTTAACATAAAGGTAATCCAGCAATTCTACTTTTAAAAGTTAATCCTATGGAATATTTGCAATATGTATTACTACTACTACCATTACTACACACACACACACATACACAGACACGTGCCTTTTACATAGAATGGGATATACAGTGCATATGTATTTAAAAGGATGTTTACTGAAGCACTGTTTGTAACGTGAAAAAATTAATTACTAGTGGAGTTGTTAAAAAAACCCAAAGCATATATATGACACAATTCTATGCAGTAGTTAAAGAGCATCAGGTAGACTCACATGTTGATGTGGAAATATTGCCAAGATATACGAAGTGGAAAAAAAAAAGTGGCAGGAAGATGGCCAAATAGGAACACTTCCAGTCTACAGCTCCCAGATGAGCGACACAGAAGACAGGTGATTTCTGCATTTCCAACTGAGGTACTGGGTTCATCTCACTGGGGCTTATTGGACAGTGGGGGCAGGACAGTGGGCACAGCCCACCAAGCATGAGCCAAAGCAGGGTGAGGCATCGGCTTGCCCAGGAAGCACAAGGGGTCAAGGAATTCCCTTTCCTAGCCAAGGGAAGGGGTGACAGACAGCACCTGGAAAATCAGGTCACTCCCATCCTAATACTGCGCTTTTCCAATGGTCTTAGCAAACGGCACACCAGGAGATTATATCCCCTGAATGGCTCAGAGGGTCCCACAGCCACGGAGCCTCTCTCATTGCTAGCACAGCAATCTGAGATTGAACTGCAAGGCAGCAACGAAGCTGGGGGAGGGGTGCCCACCATTACTAAGGCTTGAGTAGGTAAACAAAGCAGCCACGAAACTCGAACTGGGTGGAGCCCACCGCAGCTCAAGGAGGCCTGCCTGCCTCTGTAGACTCCACCTCTGGGGGTGGGGCATAGCCAAACAAAAGGCAGCAGAAACCTCTGCAGACTTAAATGTCCCTGTCTGACAGCTTGGAAGAGAGTAGTGGTTCTCCCAGCATGCAACTTGAGATCTGAGAACAGACAGACTGCCTCCTCAAGTGGGTCCCTGACCCCCAAGTAGCCTAACTGGGAGGCACCCCCCAGTAGGGGCAGACTGACACCTCACACGGCCGGGTACCCCTCTGAGACGAAGCTTCCAGAGGAAGGATCAGGCAGAAACATTGGCTGTTCAGCAACATTTGCTGTCCTGCAGCCTCCGCTGCTGATACCCAGGCAAACAGGGTCTGGAGTGGACCTCCAGCAAACTCCAACAGACCTGCAGCTGAGAGTCTCGACTGTTAGAAGGAAAATTAACAAGCAGAAAGGACATCCACACCAAAACCCCATCTGTATGTCACCATCAGCAAAGACCAAAGGTAGATAAAACCACAAAGATGGGGAAAAAACAGAGCAGAAAAGCTGAAAATTCTAAAACTCAGAGCACCTCTACCCTTCCAAAGGAATGCAGCTCCTTGCCAACAACGGAACAAAGCTGGATGGAGAATGACTTTGACGAGTTGAGAGAAGAAGGCTTCAGACGATCAAACTTCTCCGAGCTAAAGGAGGGAGTTCGAACCCATCACAAAGAAGCTAAAAACCTTGAAAAAAGATTAGACAAATGGTGAACTAGAATAACCAGTGTAGAGAAGTCATTAAATGACCTGATGGAGCTGAAAACCATGGCATGAGAACTATGTGATGAATGCACAAGCTTCAGTAGCCAATTCAATCAACTGGAAGAAAGGGTATCAGTGGTTGAAGATCAAATGAATGAAATGAAGCGAGAAGAGAAGTTTAGAGAAAAAAGAGTAAAAAGAAACAAACAAAACCTCCAAGAAATATGGGAGTATGTGAAAAGACCAAATCTACATGTAAGTGGTGTACCTGAAAGTGATGGGGAGAATGGAACCAAGTTGGAAAACACTCTGCAGGGTATTATCCAGGAATACTTCCCCAACCTAGGAAGGCAGGCCAACATTCAAATTCAGGAAATACAGAGAACACCACAAAGATATTCCTTGAGAAGAGCAACTCCAAGACACAGAATTATCAGATTCACCAAAGTTGAAATGAAGGAAAAAATGTTAAGGGCAGCCAGAGAGAAAGGTTGGGTTACCCACAAAGGGAAGCCCATCAGACTAATAGCAGCTCTCTTGGCAGAAACTCTACAAGCCAGAAGAGAGTGGGGGCCAATATTCAACATTCTTAAAGAAAAGAATTTTCAACCCAGAATTTCATATCCAGCCAAACTAAGCTTCACAAGTGAAGGAGAAATAAAATACTTTAGAGACAAGCAAATGCTGAGAGATTTTTGTCACCACCAGGCCTGCCTTACAAGAGCTCCTGAAGGAAGCACTAAACATGGAAAGGAAAAACCTGTACCAGCCACTGCAAAACCAGGCCAAATTGTAAAGACTATCAATGCTAGGAAGAAACTGCATCAACTAACGAGCAAAATAACCAGCTAGCATCATAATGACAGGATCAAATTCACACATAACAATATTAACCTTAAATGTAAATGGGCTACATGCTCCAATTAAAAGACACAGGCTGGCAAATTGGATAGAGTCAAGAACCATCAGTGTGCTGTATTCAGGAGACCCACCTCACATGCAGAGACACACATAGACTCAAAATAAAGGGATGGAGGAAGATTTACCAAGGAAATGGAAAACAAAAAAAACAGGGCTTGTAATCCTAGTCTCTGATGAAACAGACTTTAAACCAACAAGGTCAAAAGAGACAAAGAAGGCATTACATAATGGTAAAGGGATCAATTCAACAAGAAGAGCTAACTATCCTAAATATATATGCACCCAATACAGTAGCACTAAGATTCATAAAGCAAGTCCTTAGAGATCTACAAAGAGACTTAGACTCCCACACAATAATAATGGGATATTTTAACACCCCACTGTCAACATTAGACAGATCAACGAGACAGAAAATTAACAAAGATATCCAGGAATTGAACTCAGCTCTGCACCAAGCGGACCTAACAGACATCTACAGAACTCTCCACCCCAAATCAACAGAATATACATTCTTCTCAGCACCACATCGCACTTATTCCAAAATTGACCACATAGTTGGAAGTAAAGCTCTCCTCAGCAAATGTAAAAGAACAGAAGTTATAACAAACTGTCTCTCAGACCACAGTGCAATCAAACTAGAACTCAGGATTAAGAAACTCACTCAAAACTGCTCAACTACATGGAAACTGTACAACCTGCTCCTGAATGACTACTGGGTACATAACGAAATGAAGGCAGAAATAAAGATGTTCTTTGAAACCAATGAGAACAAAGACACAACATACCAGAATCTCTGGGACACATTTAAAGCAGTGCGTAGAGGGAAACTTATAGCAGTAAATGCCCACAGGAGAAAGCAGGAAAGATCTAAAATTGACGCCCTAACATCACAATTAAAAGAACTAGAGAAGCAAGAGCAAATACATTCAAAAGCTAGCAGAAGGCAAGAAATAACTAAGATCAGAGCGGAACTGAATGAGATAGAGACACAAAAAAAAAAATCCTTCAAAAAATCAATGAATCCAGGAGGTGGTTTTTTGAAAAAATCAACAAAATTGATAGACCACTAGCAAGACTAATAAAGAAGAAAAGAGAGAAGACTCAAATAGATGCAATAAAAAATGATAAAGGAGATATCACCACCGATCACACAGAAATTCAAACTACCATCAGAGAATACTATAAACACCTCTATGCAAATAAACTAGAAAATCTAGAAGAATGGATGAATTCCGGGACACAGACACCCTCCCAAGACTAAACCAAGAAGAAACTGAATCCCTGAATAGACCAATAACAGGCTCTGAAATTGAGGCAATAATTAATAGCCTACCAATCAAAAAAAGTCCAGGACCAGATGGATTCACAGCCAAATTCTACCAGAGGTACAAGGAGGAGCTGGTACCATTCCTTCTGAAACTATTCCAATCAATAGAAAAAGAGGGAATCCTCCCTAACTCATTTTATGAGGCCAGCATCATCCTGATACCAAAGCCTGGCAGAGACACAACAAAAAAAAGAGAATTTTAGACCAATATCCCTGATGAACACTGATGCAAAAATCCTCAATAAAATACAGGCAAACTGAATCCAGCAGCACATCCAAAAGCTTACCCACCATGATCAAGTGGGCTTCATCCCTGGGATGCAAGGCTGTTCAACATATGCAAATCAATAAATGTAATCCAGCACATGAACAGAACCAAAGACAAAAACCACATGATTATCTCAATAGATGCAGAAAAGGCCTTTGACAAAATTCAACAACACTTCATGCTAAAAACTCTCAATAAATTAAATATTAATGGGAGGTAACTCAAAATAATAAGAGCTATTTATGACAAACCCACAGCCAATATCATACTGAAAGGGCAAAAACTGGAAGCGTTCCCTTTGAAAACTGGCACAAGACAGGGATGCCCTCTCTCACCACTCCTATTCAACATAGTGTTGGAAGTTCTGGCCAGGGCAATCAGGCAGGAGAAAGATAAAGGGTATTCAATTAGGAAAAGAGGAAGTCAAATTGTCCCTGTTTGCAGATGACATGATTGTATATCTAGAAAACCCCATCGTTTCATTCAAAAATCTCCTTAAGCTGATGAGCAACTTCAGCAAAGTCTCAGGATACAAAAATCAATGTGCAAAAATCACAAGCATTCTTATACGCCAATAACAGACAGAGAGCCAAATCATGAGTGAACTCCTATTCACAATTGCTTCAAAGAGAATAAAATCTCTAGGAATCCAACTTACAAGGGATGTGAAGGACCTCTTCAAGGAGAACTACAGACCACTGCTCAACGAAATAAAAGAGGACACAAACAAATGGAAGAACCTTCCATGCTCATGGATAGGAAGAATCAATATTGTGAAAATGGCCATACTGCCCAAGGTAATTTATAGATTCAATGCCATGCCCATCAAGCTACCAATGACTTTCTTCACAGAATTGGAAAAAACTACTTTCAAGTTCATATGGAACCAAAAAAGAGCCCTCATTGCCAAGACAATCCTAAGCCAAAAGAACAAAGCTGGAGGCATCATGCTACCTGACTTCAAACTGTACCACAAAGCTACAGTAACCAAAACAGCATGGTACTGGTACCAAAATAGAGATATAGACCAATGGAACAGAACAGAGCCCTCAGAAATGATATCACACAGCTACAACCATCTGATCTTTGACAAACCTGACAAAAACAAGAAATGGGGAAAGGATTCCCTATTTAATAAATGGTGCTGGGAAAACTGGCTAGCCATATTTAGAAAGCCGAAACTGGATCTCTTCCTTACACCTTATACAAAAATTAATTCAGGATGGATTAAAGACTTAAATGTTAGACCTAAAACCATAAAAACCCTAGAAGAAAACCTAGGCAATACCATTCAGGACATAGGCATGGGCAAGGACTTCATGTCTAAAACACCAAAAGCAATGGCAACAAAAGCCAAAATTGACAAATGGGATCTAATTAAACTAAAGAGCTTCTGCAGAGCAAAAGAAACTACCATCAGAGAGAACAGGCAACCTACAGAATGGGAGAAAATTTTTGCAATCTACTCATCTGACAAAGAACTAATATCCAGAATCGTCAAAGAACTTAAATAAATTTACAAGAAAAAAACAAACCACCCCATCAAAAAGTGGGTGAAGGACATGAACAGACACTTCTCAATAGAAGACATTTATGCAGCCAACAGACATATGAGAAAATGCTCATCATCGCTGGCCATCAGAGAAATGCAAATCAAAATCACAATGAGATACCATCTCACACCAGTTAGAATGGCGATCATTAAAAAGTCAGGAAACAATAGGTGCTGGAGAGGATGTGGAGAAATAGGAACACTTTTACACTGTTGGTGGGACTATAAACTGGTTTAACCACTGTGGAAGACAGTGTGGCGATTCCTCAAGGATCTAGAACTAGAAATACCATTTGACTCAGCCATCCCATTACTGGGTATATACCCAAAGGATTATAAATCATGCTACTATAAAGACACATGCACACGTATGTTTATTGTGGCACTGTTCACAATAGCAAAGACTTGGAACCAACCCAAATGTCCATCAATGATAGACTGGATTAAGAAAATGTGGCACATATACACCATGGAATACTATGCAGCGATAAAAAATGATGAGTTCATGTCCTTTGTAGGGACATGGACGAAGCTGTAAACCGTCATTCTCAGCAAAGTATCGCAAGGACAAAAAGCCAAACACCGCATGTTCTCACTCATAGGTGGGAATTGAACAATGAGAACATTTGGACACAGGAAGGGGAACATCACACAGTGGGGCCTGTCTTGGGGTGGGGGAAGGGGGGAGGGAAAGCATTAGGAGATATACCTAATGTAAATGACGAGTTAATGGGTGCAACACACCAACATGGCACATGTATATATATGCAACAACCTGCACACTGTGCACATGTACCCTAGAAATTAAAGTATTAAAAAAAAATCTAAGACCACAAAATCTAACTTATAATACAAATAATGATGCCAATTAGGAACCTAAAATAGATTTGATATTTAACACATATTTAAATTGAGAAGTGAGTGAGCATAACTGAACATTCTAGACTTGTGTATTCAGCATTTATAACTAGAAAAATATGGGAATAAGTCAGAAGTAATCAGTATCCCCAATCTTTGATACTGAAGAATAACACTTTTTAAAGAGTAGTATTACTACACAACCCATTTACTTTCATTTATATTGTAACACAATAAATGTTTATTTTTCATTTAGACGTGTAAGTTTGTCTTGCCCAATGTACTTACCAATCAGCTAGAAACATGGGTCTAGATGAATACTTATACATTAATTTAAGCTTAATTAGAAACTGGTAATCTACACTGATCAGATCTACATTCATTTATTCAATTAATATTTATTGAGTATATAGTGTGCGCCAAGTTCTGTTCTAGGTTCTCAGGATACAGCAATGAGCAAAACAAAGATGTCTCTTCTTGTGACACTTATATTCTAGTTAGGGGCCAATGGTGGAAACAGAAAATAAACCATAAACACAATAAAGAAATTATGTAGCATGATAGAATGTAGTAAATGCTGTGGAAAAATAGTAGAGTGGATTAAAGGGATCCAGGAATGCTGGGACTGAAGGGGGAGAGGTCAGGCAACATATAACATAAATTGTATTAAAGAAGCACAGAATTAGAGAGAACTATGCCCAGCCTAGAACTGAAGAGAAATGTGGAGATAGAGAGTGCTATCAGAGAAGATAAAAAAATTAAGTATGGGATTAAAAAACAGAACTTATAAGGAATACTAGCAATAATTGTATTATTCAGCTTGAAAGAAAAGCTCTGGGAAGACACGACAGTGACTTTTCAATGTTATTTTGTTCAATGTTATGCCCAGCTACTAAGGATGCTACCTGTAGAAATGTTCTTGATAGTAATGTAAACCCACACTATTTAATAAACATTAGCTTATTACAGTTATTAAAAAGGTGGCAGAATAAAGTGTACAAAATTATTTCATTTGTGTTAAAAACAAAAATAAAACTCTGTGTGCATGTGTTCATGAATGCAGGTGTGTGTGTATTCATTAATAAAGACAATATATTTAGATTAAGCACCAAACTGTTAACAGTGGTTACTTCTGTGGGAGTTACAGAAGGTGAAGGATGAATTTCACCAAAACATTGTATAGATCTGCCTTTAAGAATTCTTATGAAGAACAATTATGGCACTTAGAACTACCTAAAATCTGCCTGTCACTTGTTGTTTATTGCCTCACTCTACCCATAGAATGTAAATTTTGAGAAAGCAGGTGGACTTTCATTTTCAGTAGCTTCTGAGCTGAGGGTAGTGCATGGCCTATAGCAGTGGTCCCCAACCTTTTTGGCATCAAGGGCCGGTTTTGTGGAAGACAATTTTTCCATGGACCAGGGTGGGGTGGTTTCTGGGTGATACTGTTCCACCTCAGATCATCAGGCATTAGTTACATTCTCATAAGGAGCGTGCAACCCAGATCTCTCACATGCACAGTTCACAGTAGGGTTGGTTCACGCTCCTATGAGAATCAGATGCTGCTGCTGACCTGACAGGAGGCGGAGTTCAGGCTATAATGCTCACTAGCCTGTCGTTCACCTCCTGCTGTGCTGCTGGGTTCCTACCAGGCCATGGACCAGTACTGGTCCGTGGCCTGGGGATTGGGAACCCCTGGCCTATAGTATATGCTCCATAAGTATTTATTCAGTTAGTAATTTGGGTAATGAAAAGGAAATAATGACTTTCTGGGCAAATTCTCTATTGCCAGTTCCAAATTCACCTAAGTCTCTATCCCGCCAGACAATTCTTTAACAAGAGTAGCCTCTCCTATCACGTCACTGCTGATTTCAAATTGCGTGCCTTCCTCATGGCCCATCCTCTACTCAGTCCTTTCTGGATTCTTTGAAGATCTAGTATTCTACTTGATTGATAAATTGAAAGAGGAATTTTAGAAATTTGGCTCTTTCATTTCGTGTCTACAACTCCCTCTCCCTTCCAGTTTCTTTCTAGATCAATATCAAAATGAGAGTAAGCAAGGTGGCCAGCAAAGAGTGTGCCTGAGGTCCTCCAGAGTTCTCCAGGGAAGAGAGCAACAAGAAACCCCAGGGGCGAGGTGACAGACTAAAGCCTAGTGGCTAAGGGAAGGGGGCGCCTCGCTGACGGCCTGGGATGGAGTGGCTCCTTGAAATGACTCAGTCATCAAAACCTGTGAATCCCTCAGAAGTGGGGTGTGCTCCTCACCTTGCTGTGGAAGGTCCTAGGAGGACCTGCCCAGTTCTCCTAATCCCAAGGAGCCTGCAAGGAGACCAGCAGAATGGTAAGGCTGACTATGGGAGAGGGCTGTTCTAACCCCAACACTCCATTCAGGACTTCTAAACACAAAAGCTGGAAGGAAAAACAGAAAGCCTATCAGTATTTTGCTAGGCAGCAAAAGATAAATTAGCATTGTCATGGAGTAAGTCTATAGTCAGGGTGATGGATAGGCTTGTGTGGATTGTAACAAGGTGATAAAAAATGATTCTTGAAGGTAATTTATAGCTTAAAGAACTCATGCATTTGATGGGTCTAAGGCAATTCACCGCAGAGCAGAAAATCATTCAGATATGTACCCTGAAAAACACACTTGAAAAGCAAAACAGTAAGGATATCCAAATGATCAATTAACATATGAAATGATGCTTGATCTCATTAGTAATTAGGGAAATGTAAATTAAAACAGAATGGCCTACTTTGAAAAGACTGACAATATGAAGTATTGGTGGGCTACACTGCAAGTAGAAGTCCAAAACAGTACAAACTCTTTTTTTTTTTGAGACCGAGTTTCGCTCTTGTTGCCCAGGCTGGAGTGCAATGGCGCGATCTCAGCTTACTGCAACCTCCACCTCCTGGGTTCAAGTGATTCTCCTGCCTCAGCCTCCTGAGTAGCTGGGATTATAGGTGCACACCACTACGCCCAGCTAATATTTTGTATTTTTAGTAGAGACGGGGTTTCACCATGTTGGCCAGGCTGGTCTCAAACTCCCAACCTCAGGTGATCCACCTGCCTTGGCCTCCCAAAGTGCTGGGATTACAGGTGAGAGCCACCGCGCCCAGCCTAGTACAAAATCTTTAAAGCTGTCAGGCGCTATAAACGACCGTTGAATACATGTATACGCTATGATCTGGCAAGTCTGCTCTCAGTTAAGTACCCAGGAGAAATGTGTCATGTGTGCTAAGAGACACAGTGGAGGATGTTTACTGAAGCACTGTTTGTAATGTGAAAAAAACTAATTGCTAGTGGAGTTATTAAGAAAAAACCCAAAGCATATATATGACACAATTCCATGCAGTAGTTAAAATGCATCAGGTAGACTCACATGTTGATGTAGAAATATTGCCAAGATACACAAAGTGAAAGAAACGTGGCAGAATAAAGTGTACACAATCATAGCAGCATTATTTGCAATAGCCAAAACCTGGAAACCATCCAGGCATCCACGAGTAATGAAATGGAACTGTCGTATTTTCATACAATTGAATACTCTGTGGCAATAAAAATAATGAACCATGTCGATATGCAACACCATGGATGAATCTCACAAATCAAATATGGAGCCAAATAGATGGGGGGAAAATTGTGTTTCCATGTCTATAAAATTTAAAAACAGGTGAACTAATCCATGGTTTTTCAAAGTCCTGAGGGTGGTCACCTTGGGCAGAAGGGAAGAATGGTTAACTGGGGGGGCCATGAGTGGGGTTTTTGAGATGCTGGTGATATTCTCTTTCTTGCCCTGGAGGGTGGTTCATGGGAATGTTTCCTTCATAGCAATCCAGTGAGAAGTGCCCTCGTGATATGTGGAACTCTTTGTGTTTATGTTATACCTGATAAAAAAAAAAGGTAAGAGAAGAAGGATAAGCATGAAACATGGATGGTTGTGTTTAGGCTATTGCCAAGCTCCTCTGCAGATGTGAATTTTGCACTCCCTGCAGAGACACACGTGCCTGGCCAATAATGTAATTGTATGTTTTGTTTTGTTTGTAATTTGTCATTCTCAAAGCTATTGGCGAGTGCTGTGAGTTCTGATTTTTGGGATAGGAATTGATAAAGAAAATGTATTCATTGCATTTTTATTAGAAAACACTGAAAGTTTTATATAATTTTTTTTTCAGGTAAACCCAGATGTTTTGATGGATGCAGAAATGATGGTAGATAAGCAGTACATTCTTCTCTCAGGAGCATGAGGAGAGATAAAACTTGTTCTTTGTGGGAGACAGTGAGATTTAAATATGTCAGTATATCCTGCCACTCTCCTGCTCTCAGCCTTGAATCATTTTCTATCATATTGAGAATAAAATCCCAAGCCCTCGTCCCAGGCTTTCACAAGTCCTGCTGCTTGTCCATTAATACACCATGTTTCCATTTTGAGGCATTGCACTGGCTCTTCCTTCCATCTGGAGCCTCTTCCATCAAATATTCATTTGTTGAATGAATGAATTGATCTATGCGGGGGTGCTTCTGTACATTTCAGGAAAAGAAGAAAAACAAACACATAAATAAAAATGGTCAAAGCTTTACACCCCTCCCCTATCTTCTCCTAAGAATCGTTTTAGCTCAAGGCTCAGAGTCTTCATGCGTTTTATTTTTGGATAATCTCTCTCTCTCTCTCTCCCCTCTCTCTTTTTAAGACCAGTTTTAGGTTCACAGCAGAATTGAGTGGCAGGTACAGAGATTTCCTGTATGCTCCTTGTCCGGGCACATGCACAGCCTCCTACATGATCAACAGGCCCCGCCAGAGAGGTCCAGTTGTTAAGGTTGATGAACCTGCACTGACACATCATTATCACCGAGAGGCCATAGTTTACATTAGGGTTCGCTCTTGATGTTGGACCTTCTGTGGTTTGGACAAATGCAGAATGACATGTGGATAATTCTTTGATTACACAGGTTTTCCAGGTTTGTAATAGAAAACCGAAAAAGTGAAGATGAGTATGAGGCGGCTTTGCAAGCAGTTTCTGCCTCGTGGGATATAACTGTCAGAAAAGAGCCCCCTGCCTGGTGACCAGGACGGAGGCTCATGGATGGTATCTAATTTCTGAAAGAGCCAGGGTGAAGTGGGTGTGTGTGGTGGGGTGGGGGAGCCCAAGATCCACGTGGAAGAGCAATCGTGGCTGCTAATCCTGTAAGTGCTGCTGTGCGCTGGCCCTGGCTTAAAGACTCTACACCCTAACACATTTTACTTATCACAACAACTGAATGAGGCACAGAGGAGAAACCAAGGCAGGGAGAGCTGCAGTTCACACAGCTACCTGGGATTTCGATGCAGGCAGCCTGGCCTCACAAATGAACTCTCAGAGGGAGCCCAGAGCGGGACGCAGGCTTGGTGGTGGCAGTGGAAGGCCCGTGTGGGTAGGAACCAGCCCCAGCACCGGGAGAGCGGGGAATGGAGCAGCAGCGCCCTCTGCAGGTTGTGGATTTTCCTTCTTCTTGTTCCACGTGGTTTTCTCTGAGACCCTCTCAAATCAGCTGTGGCTTTGGGTTCATCTCACCCCAAGTCCTAGTCCTAGGTTAGTCCCCACCTTAGCCTGTCTCGTGTTTTCAGAACTCAGACATATGCGCTGAGTACGCACCGAGTGCCACAACAAAGTCCGGCTAGCGGCCCTTAGAATAGCAACCTAGGGGGCCTGGGCCCCTCAGAATTCAAATAGGAAATTCTTAAAAACATCAAACATCAAAGCCCTTAAGAGTTGGAAAGCAAACTTCTAATGCTGGAATTTCAAATTGAAGGCCAGACAGCTCAGGAGAAATTTGGAGAGTGAGTGAGGCCTACGCAAACCCCTCGAGTCATGTTTTGTGGACGACCGCCCGTACTTACTGCTGAGGACCTCTGGAGGAGGGGGTCCTGCGTCCTGTAATGCCCGGGGCGGGCGCACAGCCTTGGTTGGCATCGCTCCGCGGCCTGGAGAGGAGTCATCCCCGATCGCCCCTTCCCCCTTTCCTCGTGTCCCGACCCCTCTCCTCTGTTCCTTCCTTCCCTAGGCAATTTTGAAGCATCCTCTAGGTTCCCGATTCTACACCAGACATAAGAGAATTGAGGAACTGCAAGTGTGTGACGCTGTCCCACCCCGAGCATCGTGTGGCCCTTGGCGGAGGCGACCGGCGGGGCGTGGGGCGGGGGGGAGTGTTGGGGGGTGGAGGGTGAAATGGAG
Source organism: Gorilla gorilla gorilla (assembly GCF_029281585.2). Classification (NCBI taxonomy): domain Eukaryota; kingdom Metazoa; phylum Chordata; class Mammalia; order Primates; family Hominidae; genus Gorilla; species Gorilla gorilla. The sequence continues at coordinate 64,291,436 of NC_073231.2, read as the reverse complement.
CCGCAGACAACTGTCTGTTAACTACCATGAGTGCCTTAGCCCAGTCTACACTGCTTCCCCAAAAGAGAAGAAAGCCTCCTAGATAAAAAAAACTGTGCTTGGCCAGGCGTGGTGGCTCACGCCTGTAATCTCAGCATTTTGTGAGGCTGAGGCGGGAGGATGGCTTGAGGCCAGGAAGCCGAGGCTGAAGTGAGCTAGCCACTGCACTCCAGCCTGGGCAACCAAGTGAGCCCTCATCTCTAAAAAAAAAAAAAGAACTGTGTGTCAGGCCTCTGAGCCCAAGCTAAGCCATCATATCCCCTGTGACCTGCACGTACACATCCAGATGGCCAGTTCCTGCTTTAACTGATGACATTCTACCACAAAAGAAGTGAAAATGGCCTGTTCTTGCCTTAAGTGATGACATTATCTTGTGAAATTCCTTCTGGCTCGTCCTGGCTCAAAAGCTCCCCTACTGAGCACCTTGTGACCCCCACACCTGCCCGCCAGAGAACAACCCCCCTTTGACTGTAATTTTCCTTTACCTACCCAAATATTATAAAATGGCCCCGCCCTTATCTCCCTTCGCTGACTCTCTTTTCGGACTCAGCCCGCCTGCACCCAGATGACTAAAAGCTTTACTGCTCACACAAAGCCTGTTTGGTGGTCTCTTCACACCGACGCGCATGAAACTGCGCTTGCTTTAAAAAACGTATTTGTCTGATGGTGAACTTTGTTATTTTCTCAAACACATTGTATGAGATATACATATTGGACTATTGTGAGATAATAATGGTATTATCTTATCAATAATTATTGTATTATCTTTTTTCCTCCCGGGCTTTGCCTGGAAGAAAAAAATAGTTTACCAAGGATTAGGAAGATTGATGGAGTTGGGGCTCTGTGAGTGTGGGGCCCTGTGATTCCTTGCACTAATTCCAGGAGATGGGTCTCCTAACAGCATGATCATGTGGATGGCCTGTGAGCCCTGGCAGGGCTGTACATAGAGAACAAACTGCCGAGCACAGTGCAGCTGCCTTATCAGATGGGGCACACAGGCTTGCACAGTGAGCATCTCGGCAGCAGCCTTGGTAGACTGCAGACCAGAGACTCGTCCCCCACTTTCCTGAGTTGCTAAATTCCAATGTTTTGAGAAACACAAGAGAAAGGGTTGGTGGGGGTCCTGGAAAAATGATTTAGTGAGTAGGGGTTAAGCCGTATGTTGTTTCAGTTAGAAAAATGAAAAGTTAAAGGCGAAAGATTTGTACGATCTGAAGAGAAACCAGAATGACGAGTTAATGGCACATGTATACATATGTAACACACCTGCATGTTGTGCACATGTACCCTAAAACTTAAAGTATAATAATAATAATAAAAAAAGAAAAATGAAAAGTTACATTTCTTATATCTGAGCATTGTCTCATTAATATGAAGTAGTCATAAGCACCTTGTGTTTTGGGGATTTACCTTACAAAACACTCACAATATCTTTCCTCATTATCTGGTCACCAAATTAATTTATTCATCATTCATATATCCATTCATCCGATATTGGAGAATCTGCTACAGTCATAAGTGTAGAGGTGTACAGTGGTGACTAAGATGTAGTTCCACGTTCTTACAATTCTTACTAGTGACGTGGATAGGAGATAAGGAACCGCAGTGAAAAGGATATTGACTGGGCACAAAAAGTTTGGGGTTTTAATCCTATTTTTGTCCTTCAACTGCTGGGCAACTTTGGGCCAACTACACAACCTTTCTTGGCTTCCCTTTCTTCATTTGTAAAATTGGACTAAATTATCTTTAATTTCTTACTAACTTCTAAAATACTTTGCTGAAGAAAGGAGACATACACATCTGATGTAAATGCAAGTATGTGTGTGTGAGTGTATGTGTGTTTAATGGGGGCATAGCTGGCTCCTTTATTAGGCTTTGGTTTTTCTTCATGTATCTGATTTCCAGAAAAGAGAGTGAAAATACATTTTATTTTGCTCCCACGTGTTTACTCATCTAAGATTTCATGCTGTGAGGAATTAAATAAAAAATGTTTTTGAGCCTTGGCTGAAAGAGAAGAAAGACAATGATTATGATGTCAAAATTATGTCAAAAGCAGATGGTTCTACTGTCCCTGAGTCTAGGATTGATGCGGAAACCCAAAGGTAAATGAGAGCCTTGGAGAAAAAGAGACTTACAAGGATATTATGCAGTTGGGGTAATAGGTTTATTATCTCTATATACAAGTAAGCATTTATTGATGTTTGTCAAAAATAAGAGACAAGATAACAAAAACTATTTTAGCATGAAAACGAGATAGCTGCAATAGACCAATACTGAGCTTAAAGACTCCAAAAAGAGCACAGAACCTGAAATGACAGTTTTCAGGTTGTATAGTTATCCAGATAATGAAGTCAACTATACAAGGCAAGCAACACATGACAATAAAACACCATTAACAGTTTCCCACTGGAGGATGGAGGGAGGCTTGCTGGGGCCTGGGGCCACTGGTGGGAAAATATCTTAAAATCTCATAAATCCTCCGTATCTTTTTTCCATTTCGGGAACTTCTTTGGAGTAACTTTCGCCTTCTTCGTCGGAGGGCAGAGCCTCGGCAAAGCGCTTCAGGAAACCTCCATACCGTTTCTGGTAGTCCATCCACCACTCTGGGCGACCTACTCTTCTCATGAAGCCCCCATATCGCTTCTGCAGCTCTTTGGCTTCATCTTCCAGTTGGGGGCTTCTCTTTAAGCCTCTCATGAAGCCCCCATATCTCTTGCTCACTTCTTCCTCATTATCACTGCCATCCTGGTGGTGGCTACGCTCTCGGTTGTCCCCTGTTTCCAGAAGCTCTTTTAGCAGGTCTGAGGAATTGGCCAGCGAGCCATCCTCCTCTGCATCCTTCTTCATGAAGCCCCCATACCGCTTGGCGAGGATCTCACTTCCATTGGCCTCTTCTTCTGGCTCCATGGGATAAAGCTCATCCATTTTCTTCATGAAGCCTCCATACCTTTTCATGAAGCCCCCATACCTTTTGGCTAGCAAATGGCTTTCTTCCGGTTTGCTGCTTTCTCTGAGGGTGCTGGTGCCATCTTGAGGAAGCTCTGGTTTGGACAGCTGCAGGAGCTCCTTGCAGGTTTCCCAAATTTTCAGAGAAGGCAGTTTACCTTCACATTCCATTATGCAAGCCTGGGAAAACAATTTGACGTAATGATAAAAAGAAGCTTCTGTGATTTCATTAAGCAAATGAACTTTTGTGGACCAGAATATGCTTGCTTTGACATAATAACTTCCTTATTATAATAAGGTCATCTCCAATTTCTTATCACGACTTTTCATAAGGCTGAGCATGCAAATGAAACAAATAAAATTTGGAAAGGGGAAAGTGGAGGGGTTCACTGAATCCAGTTAGGAATCTACCTTTGGATTTTAAACCCATAGAAATTTTAAAGAATTAAAAAAAAAATTTTTCCATGCAGTTTTAACTTAGATTGACGGCTTTCACAATCTAATTTCACTGGATAATTTTCCACTTCTGATATAATTTTGTTTGAGATTTTTCTAACCAAAAAGGAAAAATTTTTATTTACCTAATCAGGGATATTTCCTCAAAATTCCTTTCATCTTCTTGTCTTAGAGATAAAATCAATATTAATAACCTAAGGGTCATTTGCTTTCTTGTGTTAATATTTTACCTAAAATGGTATCCAGTATTCCGGCAAATACTTTCAATCTTCAAAGAAAAACAACAATTTAAAAAAAGTTTATAAACACATCCTAAAAACTCAATTTAAATCTTATGAATTATTTGCATTCTTATTAATTTGTTAATTTGTTGTAAGTACAGATCTTTTGTTTTTTTCCTTTTTTCTTTGCTGGATACAACAGACTTTATTATTTTGAATGAAATGTCTATAATGATGAGATCAGATATAAAATTATACAAATGCAAGTGCACAAATTATTCATGTTTATTTTCTTCACATTTAGTCATTGTTGTACAGAAAAAGTATTTTTCAATGGAAATCATGGTGTTTGGTAAAATAGGAATCATCAGCATACATTCTTTCCTTTTTCTTATATAAATATTAAATACAAAATCATTGTAAGTCTATACATTCGAATGATCTTAAGTTTTTTTCTATTTAACACATCACTTGGGTATGATAAAGACAGTACTAATATGTGAACATTTACAAAACATGCATGATATTTCTTAGCATTTCAGGAGTTTTTTATAGCCCTCTGAAGTCTTTCTTGATATTAAAATATACTGGTATATTAAGTGATGTTAAATACACATATATTATTTTCACAATGAAAGAAAGCATTTTATTAGTGCAACAAAATCTTGAAGGCACGTATTTAGTAAGCTCTTAATGAGTATTTAAGCTTCATGTCTGAGAAGATTAAATATATAACTACATAAGAATCTAAAGATGATCCATTAATAATTAAAATGTCTTATTTTATTCCTGACATATGATGAACAAATAAAAACACCATTAGAAGCTTAAGATATTTAAGGGGCAATAATATTTCCATTCTAAAGTTGTATCTAAGTGGTCTTGTTGTTAAAAATTAATGTTGAATGTTTTGCATATTAATACCAAAAGAATTTTAAATGTATGTGATGTGAGATTCCTTCAAAACCAAACAGTAACAAATATCAGAATAATGCACTCTTACTAAGGTAGTGATGTTAACTGATGGCTCCTATAACCATGTATGCATGTTTTGTGGTATTTACCACACTTTGTGTGGTATGGTCAAGATCACATTAGATGGGAAATTCTATTTGGACATCAGCCATAGCATGCCTGCTCATCTCTGCATCCACCACAGTACCAATCGTAAGTGTCTTTCTCATGGTAGAAGCTCAATAAATATTTGTTACATTGATTTCACTACATAATTTTGGCTAGGCAACCTCATTTCTCACGTCTTTTGCATCCGAGCCAAAATCCCAGAATGTTGTAATTCTAGCGAGACAGTCACTAAGTAAACCTTTTGTCATTGAGACAATAACAACCCTAAATGTAGGGTCCAATGCAAATCAGTTATTATGCAAAATGCCTTTCTGTAAGACTATTTTTATTGATGGTTTCTTATTATCTATTTTTTTCAAGTTGCTAACACTACATGTGCCATTCCACCACCTGGATTAAAGTAATGATAATAGTAATAAGTGATAACAACAAGAGCAAAAAAAGCAGTAAGGAAAATTCTGGAAAGAGCAGCCTTCCTCTTCTCCTCCCCCACAATCCTGTTACATCATGAGAAGAGGGTGAGAGAGGGAGAGAAGTCAAGATTTGAGGTGATACCAGGGAAGGGCTAGCTGCTACCCAGTGAGCTCTGCTCAAGTTCCTCAACAATGCAAAAGGAAGATTAGTAGCATTTTGGGAGCTTGGTGAATCAAACAGATTAAGTATGAAAAAAACCCATTTGAATAGGCATGATTAAAAGTCAGTCATATTAATTTGCTAACTCACATAATTTAAGTAAATATGATACTACTTTGGGGTCAGTCTGTGTGATTAGAAAAATTAGACTAGAATCCATATAACCTTTATTCAGATGGCAGAGAAAGCTAAGGGAGGGGGCTGAGCCCCTGACATGTTGAGCAGGCAAAGCTCAAAATATGTGTGACTGGGCACAGGGAATTATGGGGTCAGAAAGTGGAGTCTTCTATATGGCATGTTTTGGATTTCTCTTCCTCCTTCTGTGTCTAAAATTCTTTATCCACAAGATCTATCCTTATATTTGTAGCACTGGCTCAATTTTTAGGCATAGGTTAAAAGCTCATGACTACAGGAGAAAGAAGAAAGATGGGCGAAGGGGATTGTTTCTCCTATTGAAGATGAAACATTTTTCTCATAGTTTAAATATACAACCTTCCTATGTGTCTTCTCTTTAATGCCAAGTTAGCACAGGTCAAACAAACAAACATTTAACCTGAAATATATACCACAGATATTTGGAAACTGTTCCTTGGTTTTCTCCCCATTTCAAACATCTACATAAGGTAAAATTTCCTCAATTCCACGTGGAACCCAAAGCAGCTTGGAGGAATACATTATTCTCTATGAGCTTTTTAAGTCACCATAAAATTTCAACAAATTTCAGAAACAATGCAAAGGAATTGTCAGGGGAGCTGGTAAAAGTGAAGCTACCTGAGTCTCGAGGTTGGAGATTCAGACTCAGTAGAGCACCAGAGGTGATTCGACAGCCCATGGGGAACCATGATCAGAATGAAAGTTATTTTGTCCTCAGCTTTTTCTTTCCCCAACCCCCTGTAGTGCAGTGTATCTTTGGACTGTTGTCAACCATTGGACACTGGCCACTTCTCTTGTTCCTTTCTCATAGCCAAATTAAACTGTTGTATTAGTTACTATTACGAAGGGCAGTCGAAACAGAAGTTGAATTCCAGCATCACTGGCTAGTGAGACAGTTTGAACTCTTTCCTGTCTACGGTTATTTCGCCTTCCTCTGCCCGTACCCCTTTTCCATCCCTTTGCTCTCTCCTATTTACAGGTGAGGGTAGGGAATGAGGAACCTGAGGTTAAGAGAGCTGGGGAACATAAATCTAAAGAAAGGCACCGAAATGTCACTAACGAAAAATTACATTATTTGTGGGAAAGATGGGAAGATGGCTGCGTGTGGAGGGGCCCTTAGCTGGGATATGTTAGGAGTTGTGGTGACAGCCATCTTCCTTCTGACAGCCCAGGAGAGAACCCAGTGCTATCCGAGGTGCTGAACAGAGGACTTCTCGGGGTTCCCGAATTCCCAGGGTTAAAACAAACTTGGTTTGTGCGGCGACACCGCTACCCTTACCGGTCCGCAGATAGTCGCGGATCCCCGAAGCTAAGAGCCAGGGCAGGACTTCAGTCAGTGTTCCAGGAACAGCTGAGACACCCAGGTCACCACGGGCTCGCGCCGCTGCGGCTCCGACCCGGTGCAAACCGCCATACGCGCCGCGCGGTGGGCCGGGGGCAGTCCGCGTACTGTTGCGGAAACTCTGTCTCACAAGGTGCGCAACACTCGCCGCGCGCAACACTCACCAGGAAGTTGATGTCGGCCGGGCGCACTAGGCGGTAGCTGCACGTCGCGCAATCCTGGCTGCATTCGGCCCGCACGGTCGCCAGGAGCCCGGGGCCGAGCAACAGCAGCCAAGTGCAAAGTGTCAGGAACCGCGCCATGGACTGCGAGGAGAGAGGGACGCGTGCTTCGAGCCTGCCTGGGCGCAGAACGGGTCCCTCGGCAGGACCCTCGCCGCGACAGCCTCAGCAGGGGATCGTCGAGCAAAAGCCCGCAGGAATGCTCCTTTCTGGGGCCCCGCCCTCCCGGCCGACAGCTTTTAGGTAGACCTGGAGGCGACTCAGATCGCCTCGCGGTTCCCGGGATGGCGCGGTCGCCCCCAACGCGAGGCTGCCTGGGGCACCCGGCTCTTTTCCTGGGCGTCCGCGGCCCAGGGCAAGATTCCGGAGAGAACGCCGCAGACCAGGGGCGAGAAAGCGGGAGCCGGGGGAGGCAGGACATTGACTGGGGTCACAAAGAAGAACCAGGGAACGCTGTTGGGGAACCCATGCAATGAAATGTGAAGGGAAAGAGGGCGGGCAGACGTCCCCAAACCCGCGCAGCAAAGACGAGCTTCGGGCAAATTCACTCACGTTGACGCTGTTCGGATGGAGCAGGCCAATTGGAAAAGCCGGGTTCCAGACACGACTCTAGAGGGAAGAGAAGAAGGCAAGTGTGAGGAGGGCGGGCGTCGGGGAGGAACGGGCCCGGGTGTGCTGGCGGACGTAGGGCCTCACCGTCGCGGTCCTCAGCGTCTCTGCGGGGTCACGGGCCAGGCTGCGGGGCTCTGAGCGCCTGCCTCGCCGTCCCGGGGCTTAACCGCTGCTGGAGCCACTTTATAATTAGCCCCAAACCGAAGGAGGCGCGCGCGCCCCAATCGCCGGCGGGCTGCAGCTGACGCAGGCCCTACGCCAGCCCCGCGCCGACGCCTTCGCGGGAGGGGTCGGTCCCCCAGCACCCGCGCGCCGCTCCCCCCGCCGAGCTCGGGTGGGGGCCACAGGGGGCGCTCGGTGGCTCCCCACACGGCCAGGTGACAAACCCAAGGCAGTTAGGAAGTTTGGGGAGAGTGAGATAGGATCAAGTTTCTCCGCATAAAGTCACCGAAATTGCACCGTGTGATGCGGGCTCCAGGGAGGGAAGCGAGGTGGGGGCGTTTGGAAGGATAGATGGACTGGCTTAGACTTCTGGAATGTGCTGGAGACCCAGCGGGTCGGTGAACCTGTCCCTTTCCCGCCTCCTCCGTGGGCCCCCTCGCGGGTCCCCGTGGGCACCAAGCACAGCCGTCCGGAATGTCGTCATTTATTGACCAACCTGTCCCCCACACTTGACTCCGAGTTCCTTACCGCAGCATCTAACAGCGTCAAGGCGCGCAGTTTAGGCGCTCAATTAATGGTTACAGGAACTGAACGATTGAAACTTTCTGGGAATCTTAAAATCTCGGGACAGAATTTTCACCTTTCCAGTTAGAGACCCTTGGCCAAGCGTAGAAGCAGGTAAACCCTCAGGTTCCGGGACTGCGCGCTTTTCAGCCACTGTGGGAGAGGATCGTGTTTAACCAGCTCCCCAGGGCTCCCAAGTCGAAGACCTACTGCCTTGAGAGCGCTGTCCAGGGTGTCCGGGGGTGTTGGATCGGTGAGAGGGGGATGCCGGGGCGGGTGTAATGTCAGCGCGCCAGGAGTGTGGTGGGGAGGGAGGGATGAGGGACACCCTACCCGGGACGCCGGGGCTTGGAACCTCTTCTCCACCGGGAGGGGGCCGAGGGCACACTGTGGAGGCTGGTACTGTCCATTAAGACACGCTTTCCCGCTTCCTGGCTCTGCAAAACATTGCTAAGCGCAAGCTGCTTACATTGCCTGAGGCCTCAGTTTCCCTATTTGAAAAATAGGAACAGAGGTAATATGCCATTCATAAGGTTCTGGAGAAAATCAAATGAAATAGTGGACGAAATATTTTAGCCTTGTGCCTGGCACTATAGCAAGCCCTCAAAACATCTTCCTAACCATCCGTCATCCGTCCGTCCACCTTTCCATCTGTGACCATTGTCTGCTTACCTTACATCTACCATCGATGTATCCAATCCACCTATGCATCCATCTCTCCTAGACCTAGGGGGAAACCATAAACAGTTCCTGGGAAAAGGTCCCAGAGGTTTCCAGGCCCTCTGCGCCCTCTGCAAAGGGCTGATTTCTACAGTCGCTAGGACCTGCAGCGGCGCTGCTCCCGCGGGGCTCGGGCCGCGCTGCATGTCCCATTATAGTCGCTAGAGGGCAGCGCTCTCCTGCGTAGGCTGGGCTTGCGGGGACTGGGGTCTCAGTTCTCCGCAGGCCTCAATGTGCGGGCTTGACACGCAGCCCTCGGATTAGCCCCGAAGCTGCACCCGAGCACAGCCTGCCTCCCGGCCGGGGCATCACGGTAGCAAGGTCGGGAAAGCAGAGCCCTGGAGTGGGGCTGGAGAACGCCGGACATAGCCCTAGGGAGCCAGCATTACCCTCTGAGCAGGAAAAGACAATGTTTCCCGCTTTAGGTTCTTTTCATCATGGGGCCCCTTACTAGCTCCTTACTCTCTCCCCAAGGCAAAGGAGAGCTTCTGTCTTTACTTCAGATTTTTCCTTGTTGCCTGGGCTTTGGAAAGGAAGCTGACTCCACTGCAGTACTCAGTGTGAAAGTATTGCATGAACAAATTCTACCTAAAATTAAAGAAAACTTGCTATAGCTGAGCACTTGCGAACGTGGGATCACCTAAGAACTTTAAACACATAATCAGGAGCGGGAGGCTGAGGGGTGTGTGTGTGTGTGTGTGTGTGTGTGTGTTTGGAATGACCACATCACGCGATGCTTTTTAAGGGTGCACAGCGCGCAGTAGTGGAAACAGTGCATTTCTGCACTCTGGCGACACAAAGGCTCGTTAGGATCTTGGAAAAGTAGAAGCTTAAGTTTGGAAGGGGTTTTAGGGATAATGGATAATTTATTCCACCGCCCGTTCTACAGATGGTAAAAACCAAGGCTCAGAACGTCTGAGTGACCAGCCAGGGCAGTGGCAGACCAGGTTTTCCAGCCTCTGAGTTCCTTCCCTGAAACCTACCGCAGGCCTAGTTTGTTTCTGTTGGAACTAGTCATGTTTGCTCTGAGTTAGGGTCTCTTGGCGCATTTGCATTTTCCCCTGAGACTCCTGAAATGTCAGGGGAGAAACAGAAAGGGAAAGAGAGGGCGCCTCCTAGGGGCAGTGCAAGAGTGTGCAGTCCCCCACGAGACCTTCCTAGATGCTTGGGGCATAGTGGTTGCTTGGTAAATGTGTGTTGACCGGCTGACTGACTGAATGAATGAAGTGATAGGAGGTCGACCTTGTTTGCCTACCCCAAATCAGTGACATCTCTTCCCATCATCCTCCCCCATCGACCTGAGAAACTAAAAGTCATTCTGGTGGCAATGAGTTGTAAGAAATTCATTTTTTCATGATCTTTTAAATATTTATCAAGAGTGAACAGACTTTGCAGTTATGATCTGGGAGAAAGCTACTCTAGAAATCAGACTAAAAAAGGGAAGGGGCTCTGTCTTAAAGCATTCAATCCAGACATTTTTTATTTTCAGGTTAGGATCAATAACTCATCTTCTGATCCTAGGGTCCCAAGCATTTGCCCAAAGGGATTCATCCTAGAGACCAAGAAATCTGACTTTTTAACCCTGATGATGAATGGCATTTTACTCAGTTCTTAGGTGTTCTCAGAGTCTAAAAAGGTGGGATTTTACAATGTTCTTTTAGTGTCCTCTTCCATTATTTTCAGATGGAAGATGCCTAAATTGAAATGATGTCTTTCTGGTACTCACTCCTCTGTTCCCCTCCCCTTCCTGTCACCCAAGCACACATATTTTATTACAGAAAGCCATTTCTGTCTGCCCCCCTCTCTCTAAAGTAGCAGTAGTGGAAACAAGCCCCTTCAGCACTCTGGCAATTGTGTGATGGTTCAGCATAAAAGCAACATGTTCTAACATTTCAGATGTTTGGAGTCATGCCAGAGTCAGGGGAGACATCCCCGTTTTCAGTTACAATCTAAAGTGCACACTTTGCAAAATGTGATTCTGTGAGTTGGGCGTATAACTGTGAAGTAGCACTGTTAAAGGATTCTTTTTCAGACTGGCTCAGAACACCATAACAGAGCAGCTGGAAGTGGGGTTGGCTTGAACGAGATGTTTTATGGTGTCACAAACCCCATTTTAAGGAAAGTCAGTGTTGGAACATTCTGGAAAATGTACCAGGAAATAGAATAAAACTCTAGGAAGAAAAGGCAATCTGGTACAAAGTTGCCAGATTAAATAATAGAAAGTTTAAATAACATAAATTAAATAATAGAATGAGTTTAAATAATAGAAAACATGTCAATGTGTCAGAGGAGGTGGGGAGAAAGGGAAGGTAAATTAAACCAAGAATATCAAACATATTGTTTATGTACTGTAAACTTAGGGAGGATTGAAACACTCTTCCTAACTCTGGCCTTTTGCTCTCCAGCAGGGAAAAGATCAATCTTACTATTAAGTATAGGTAATTAGACAATGAATAAAGCAAGTCCTATTATGAAAAATTAGATTAAAATAACATATAGCTGTGAGTCCAACCAAGAGAGTGTGTCTTGAGCAGCTTGACTTTTAATAATGACTTTTGAAATTGCCTTGAGAAATTTAATAGTCACACGAGAGAACCAGTCAATGTTAAAAAATTGTGTTGCCTCAGTGAAACCCCGTCTCTAATAAAAATACAAAAAAAATGAGCTGGGTGTGGTGGCGGGCGCCTGTAGTCCTAGCTACTCAGGAGGCTGAGGCAGGAGAATGGCAGGAACCTGGGAGGTGGAGCTTGCAGTGAGTCAAGATCGCGTCACTGCACTCCAGCTTGGGCGACAGAGCAAGACTCCATCACAAAAAAAATTGTGTCACCTCATTGGATTCAAACCTTATTCAACAACTTGACTTTGATTTGGTGTTTTGGTTGTTTCTGAAATCAAATATTAGATCCCACTTATGGGACCTGTATAGAAGGCATTCAAAAATATTCGTCCACCAGAGACAATTTCCACAGTTGAAGGAATGCTAGAAGAGAAGTTCTAAATAGATTTTGATCAATAGTAAGTTATTGGAATGAATGCAATGGCTGCAGGATACCAAGTTCTTAAGGGAATCCCTTTGCGTATGATCCACAGCACAGATGTTTGCACATAGTAGAGACTCAGTGAAGTTGCTTTTAAAACATGTGTTTTTGCTTATAGTTACATCTTCCATAGCTCCCAAGTGATGGTGAATGGTGGGATAGACCCAAGAGGTCAAAATGTTTTAATAAAATTATGTAGGGAAAGCACTCAAATCTTTCAAAGCTATCAAATAAAAACTGAGCAAACTGAAAAACCACGACTCTTCTTAGATCTATCATAGAGGCTGGGTCACAGGGGAAACCACTGTCCCCCCAAATTGGAGAGACAAACAGGCAAACACAGAGGGTCCTGGCTTGCTGGTGCAGAAACCTCCCAAAGAATCAGTTGGGAGGTAGAAAAACCTGAACTACAGGTGACAAATTCCGGGAAACTGTGTGAACAAATCTGAGATAAAAATTCCAGGAGAACCCAGTCCACGGAGGCCTCCACACTTTCATGAGTTTTACTTAGAGGTGTTCAACCAGGTTCTCACAATGAATAATGGAAAAAATTTCCCTTGTGCTTCAAGCAGTGGGAGGGAAAAAAGAGCCATTTTGAAATACACCAGAACATTGTGTTCTTAACAAGGTTTGCCCACAGGAGAATCTAGTTAACCAGAGTCTAATCTGCTGGAGTTTTATCAGAAAATAGCTGACGTGAGGGACTGGAAATACCCAACTCCAGCCCCCTCCAGCCATTGTGTTCTACTGAAGGGGAGCCTGGGGACTAAGAACATATATAAAGTTCACAGCCCAGAGGTACAGGCTCACTAAAGACTGAGACCTACTCAGAGGACTGCAGAACACTCCCTTCCTGCTTTATCAACACATTACTAAAGGCATATTTATAACATTTCCGTTTACCCAGTACATCAAGTCTGGCTGTCAAGAAAAAATTACAAGACATACTAAAAACCATAAAAAAAAAAAATCCCCACAGTTTGAAGAGACAGAGCAAGCATCAGAACCAGGCTCAGATATGTCAGAGATGTTAGAATTACCAGATGGGGAACTTAAAACAACTATGATTAAAACACTGAAGGATGAGGTAGACAGCATGCAAGAACAGATGGGCAATGTAAGCAAAGAAACAGAAATTCTAAGAAAGATCCTAGAAGAAATGCTAGAGATCAAAAACACTGTCACAGAAATGAAAAATGCCTTTGATGGGTTTATTGTTAGACTGGATATGGCTGAGGAAAGAATCTCTGGACTTGGGGATATGTCAATAGAAACTGCCAAAACTGAAAAGCAAAGATAAAAAAGACTGAAAAAACAAAAAACAAAAAACAGAATATCCAAGAACTGCAGGACAATTATAAAAGCAGTAACACAAATGTAATGAGAATTCCAAAAGGAGAAGAGAGAAACAGAAGAAATGTTTGAAACAATAGTAACTGAGAATTGCCCCAAATTTTGTCAGACGCTAACCCCTATATATCAGGATATGTTGTCAGGAAGCCCAGACAACACTGAGCAGGATAAATGCCAAAAACCCTATACCTGTGCATACCATTTTCAGACTACAGAAAATCAAACATAAGGAAAGCATCCTGAAGGAAGCCAGAGAGGGGAAGAACACCTTACCCATAGAGGAGTAAAGATAAGAACTACGGCCGGGTGCGGTGGCTCACACCTGTAATCCCAGCACTTTGGGAGGCAGAGGCGGGTGGATCACGAGGTCAGGAGATCCAGACCATTCTGGCTAACACGCTGAAACCCCGTCTCTACTTAAAAAATACAAAAAAATTAGCCAGGCATGGTGGCAGGTGCCTGTAGTCCCAGCTACTCGGGAGGCTGAGGCAGGAGAATCGCTTCGACCTGGGAGGCGGAGGTTGCAGTGAGCTGAGATCGTGCCACTGCACTCAAGCCTGGTGACAGGGCAAGACTCCATCTCAAAAAAAAAAAAAAAAGATAATAACTACATCTGATTTCTCAGAAATTGCAAGCAAGAAGAGAGGAGTAAAATATTGAAAGTATTAAGAGAAAAAAAAACCATCAAGCTACAATTCTTTATTTTGTGAAATTGTCCTTCAAAAGTGAAAGAGAAATAATTTCTTAGACAAACAAAAATTGAGAGAATTGATTGCCAGTAAACCTGCCTTCAAGAAATGTTAAATTCTTTAGAGAGAAGGAAAATAATAAAGGTCAAAAACTTGGATCTACATTAAAAATGGAAGAGTATCAGAGAAAGAATAAGTGAAGGTAAAATAAAAACTTGTATTTTGTTATTCTTGATTGATCTAATAGATAACACTTTGTTTAAAATAGTAAAAGCAACAATGTATTTGATTATGTATGCTTATGTGCAGATATATGTTTAGGTATGCTTATATGTAAGTGAAATAAATGGGAGCAATGATACAAGAAACAAGAGGAAGGAATTATAATTATTTTGTCATTGTAAGGTACTCACATTACCTGTGAAGTGTTATTACATTATTTGAAATTGGACTTGGATTCCTTGTAAATGTATACTGTAAAATCTAGGGTAAACACTTTAAAAAGTTAAAAAAAGGATAACTGATATGCTACTAAGGGAGAGAAGATAGAATTATATAAAATACTCAATTAAAACCACAAAAGTCAGAAAAAAGAGTAGAAGACAAAAATAACAAAGGCAACAAATAGAAAACGATAACACATATGGTAGATAGGAATCCAACTGTATCAATAACTGGTTTGGATTTCAGTGACCTAAATACACTAATTAAAAGATATTGTCAGAGTGGAATAAGAAACAAGTTTCAACCATGTGTTGTCCACAAAAAGTCCATGTAAATATAAAGGTACATATAGATTAAAAGTAAACAACTGGTGAGAGCTGTGCTAAAACTAATCAAAAGAAAGCAAAAGTAGCTATATTAATTGCAACCAGAGAAGACTTCAGACCAGAAAAAGTTATCAGGGGTGAAGAGGACCATTACATAATGATAAAGGGATTACTTCTTCAAGAAGACATAAAAATTCTTAATGTGTGTGCACCTAACAACAGAGCATCAAAATACATAGGCAAAAACGGGTAGGACTGCAGGGAGAAATAGATGAATTCGCTATTATATTTTGAGGCTTCAACACCCCTCTGTCAGCAATGGACAGATCCAGCAGGCGCAAAATTGGTAAGGACAAAGCTGAACTCAACAACACCATCAGGCAATTGAATATAATAGATATCTACAGACTGTTTCATCCAACAACAGCAGAATATCCATCCTTCTCAAGCTAACAGGAAACATTCCCCAAGATAGACCGCATTCTGGGCCATAAAACACACCACAGCAAATTTACAAGAATATGAATCATACAATGCCTGCTGTCAAACCACAATAGAATTAAACAAGAAATCCATAATAGAAAGATAAATGGAAAACTCCAAAATACTTGGAGATGAAAAAACACTTCTAAATAACATATGGGTCAAGGAAGAAATCTCAAGAGAAATTTAAAAGTAACTTAGAATTGAGTTAAAATGAAAACACAACTTATCAAAATTTGTGGGATGCAGTAAAAGCAGTGCATAGAGGGAAATTTGTAGTATTGAATGCATATGTTTGAAAAGAAGAAAAATCTAAAACCAATCAACTAAGCTTCCACCTTAGGAAACTGGAAGAAAAAGATCAAATTAAAGTAAGTAGAAGAAAAGAAATGATGGAAATTAGGATAGATTAGATTTGTTAGATTTCTCTGTCTTATTATCCTGTCTTCATGTTTTTATGTCATTTTGGGTAGTCCTCCCTTATCCATGGTTTTCCTTTGTTTGGTTTTAGTTACTTGCAGTCAACTACAGTCAGAAATTATTAAATGGAAAATTCCAGAAATGAATAGTTCATAAGCTTTAAGTTGTGCACCATTCTGAGTAGTGTGATGAAATCTCATGCCACCTTCCTCTGTCCCATTGGGATGCCAATCATCCTTTTGTTCAGTATATTCACATTGTATAGTAAGTCCCCACTTAACAGTTGTTGATAGTTTCTTAGAAACTGTGACTTTAAGCAAAACAATGTGTAATGAAACCAATTTTACCATAGGCTAATTGACATAAACAAGAGTTAAGTTCCTAAGGTATATTCCTGGTCACAAAAACATCACCAAACTTCTAAATGAAACCCTAAACATTTCTAATATTAAAGATTAAAATAAATAAGAGCTATATATGCATTTTAGAATGATTAATTAAAACCAGTAAGATAAGTATTTACCCAATTTTTGGTGAATCAGTGAGTGACAACAGTCATAGTAGTGGGTTAAATCAAGGAATGTTTGCAAGGTAAAAATTGTAAGGAACACCTCCTACCATCATTCAGTTCAAAAACAAACAATAACAAATATGGTGGGTTTGATGAGCACATTTGTACTGCATTGTTTCTTGTGCATTTATATAATTGTCCTATATTTTATGAATTTTATTTTATGATAATTTGTATTCATTCATTCATTCATTTTCCAGTCTTCTTTATTCCAATTCAGGGTTGTACATGGCTGGAGCATATTCCAGCATCTCAAAACACAAGGCAGGAACCAATCCTGGACAGGATGTCATTTCATCGCAGGGCACACTCACACACACCCCCACCCTCAATCAGACTGGGACAATGTGGTCATGCCAATTCACCTAATGTGCACATCTTTGGGATGTAGGAGGAAGCTGGAGTACCCAGAGAAAACCTATGCAGACATGGGAAGAATGTGCAAACTCCACACATAACAGTGACCCTGGCTAGGAATTGATTTTTTTTCTCATCAACATTACAACAAAATGAAATATTTGAGGGCCTGCTGGAAGTCCTAGCTACTGCAATAAGATAAGAAAATAGATTGGAAGGCGTATAGATTGGGAAGGAGTAAATAAAGCTATCTTTATTTCTATACAGTGACATGATCGTCTGTATAGAAAATCTGAAATAATTAAAAAAAACCTCCTAGAACTAATAAGCAATTATAGCAGGGTTGCAGGATGTTAGATTAGTACACAAAAGTCAGTCACTTTTCTATATACCAACAATGGCAAGTGGAATTTGAAATTTAAAAACACTGTACCATGTACACTGGGACCCCCCAGATTTATCAGCATATGTACAAAATCTGTAGGAAAACTACAAAACTCTGATGAAAGAAATTGAATAAAAGCTAAATAAATGGAGAGATATTCCATATTGATGGATAGGTAGACTCAATATTTTCAAGATGTTAGTTCTTCCCAGAGTGATCTATAGACTCAATGCAATCTAGTAAAAATCCCTGCAAGGTATTTTATGTTTATTGACAAACTGAGTCTAAAGTTTATGTGGATGGCAAAAAAGCCAGAATAGTCAGCACTTACTGAAGGAGAAGAACAACTTGGAGGACTGACACCACTTGACTTCAAGTCTTACTACAAAGCTGACTTATAAAAATAGTGATCAAAACAGTATGCTATTGGCAAAAGAATAGACAAATAGGTTAATGGAACAGAATAGACAGCCCAGAAATATACCCACATAAATATAGCCCACTGATTTTTGACGAAGAAGCAGAAGCACTACAACAGAGAAAGTCTTTTCAACAAATGGTGCTTGAACAATGGAGCATCCATATGCAAATAAATGAAACTAGACACAGATCTTACACCTTTAAAAAAAATTAACTCAAAGTGGATCACAGGCAGACTTGTATATAAAATGTACAACTAGGAGACACCAAAAACCCTGTTAGAACTAATGAACAAATTCAGTGAAATTACAAGATACAAAATCAACATGTAAAATCAGCTGTGTTTCTGTAAACTAATGATGGCTATCTGAAAAAGAAATCAAGCAAACAATAGAGTTAAAAATTACTTAGGAATAAATTTAACCAAGGGGGTAAGAGATCTGTACATTGAAAACTATGAATCATTGATGAAATAAATTGAGGAACACATAAAGAAAGATATCTCATGTTTATGAATTGGAATAATTAATATTGTTAACATATTCCTACTACCAAAGGGATCTAAAGATTCAGTGCAATCCCTATAAAAATTTCAATGGCATCTGTTTCCACAGAAATAGAAGAAATAATCCTAAAATCTGTATGGAACCACAAAACATCCAAACAGCTAAAGTAATCTTGAGGAAAAAGAAGAAAGCTGAAGAGATTACCTGATAACAAATATACTGCAAACCTATCGTAATCAAAACAGAATGAGATCAGTGTACAAATAAACATATAGGCCAATGGTAAAGCAGAAGAGTATAGAGAGCCCAGAAATAAATCCATGGATTTATGATCAATTGATCTCTGACAAAAATGCCAAAAACACACAATGGGGAAGATGCTGTCTTTAATCAATGGTGTTGGGAAAACTGGATATCCACAAGCAAATGGATGAAATTGGACCCCATCTCACACTGTGTAGAATGCTTCAATGATCATGGGAGTGCTAATATCTCTTTGAGATCCTGATTTCAATTATTTGGATAAATACACAGATGTAGGATTGCTGGATCATATGGCAGTTCTATTTTTAATTTCTTGAGTAACCTTCATACCCATCTTCATAGTGGCTGCACCGTTTTACCTCTCCACCAGCAGTCACAAGCGTTCTAATTTTTCCATGTCCTTGCTAAAACTTCTTAATTTCTGTTTTTTTTTTAACATAATGGCTATTTTAGCAGATGTGAGATAATATTTCATTGTCGTCCTGATTGGCATTTCTCTGATGATTAATGATCATGAAAAGATATGAGAATCTTTTCATATACTTGTTGACGATTTATATATATTCTCCGGAGAAATGTCTATTCTAAACTTTTGACCATTTTAAAATAAGTTGTTTTAATCTATTGTTTGGATATATTTTGGATATTAACCTATTATGAAATATATGACTTACAAATATTTTCTCCCATTTCATAGGTTACCTTGTCACTCTGTTGACTGTTTCCTTGGCTATGCAGAAGCTTTTTAGATTGATGTGGTTCCACTTGTTTATTTTTGCATTTCTTGCCTATTTTTTGGTGTCTTATCCAAGAAATTGTCACCAGAGTAATGAAGCATTTACGCAATGCTTTCCTTCTAGTAGTTTTGTGGTTTCGGATCTTATGTATAAATCTTTACCCCATTTTGAGTTGATTTTTGTGTAAGATAATGATCCAATTTTCTTCTTTTTAATGTGTATATCCAGTTTTCCCAACACCATCTGTTGGAGAGACTATTTGTTCCCCATTGTGTTTTCTCTGCACCTTTGTTAAAAATCAACTCATCATAAATGCATGGATTTCTTTGCTGTCTATTCTATTCCATTGACTAATGTATCTGTATTTATGTCAGTATTATACTGTGTTCTTTTTTTGCCATTGTAGCTTTGTAATATATTTTGAAATCAGGAAATGTGGGACCTCAAGCTTTGTTCTTTTTTTCTTAAGATAGTTTTGGCTGTTCAGGGTCCTTTGTGGTTCCATCTGAATTTTAGAATCATTTTTTTCTAATTTTTGTAAAAAGTGCCATTGGGATTTTGATAGAGATTGCATCAGGTCTGTAGATCACTTTGAATAGTACAGACATTGTAATAATATTAAATCTTCCAATCCATTAACATAGAATGTCTTTCTATTTCTTTCTTTCTTCTTTAATTCCTTTCGGCAATGTTTTGTAGTTTTCAGTGTGTAAGTTTTTTATTTCCTTTGTTAAGCTTATGCTTAAGCTTATTCTTTAATGATGCCATTCTAAATTGGATTATTTTATTAATTTCCTTTTCAGATGATTTATTAGTGTATAAAAACACACCTGATGTTTGTATGTTACTTCTTATCCTTCAGTGTCACTAAATTTATTTATTAGTTCTAATAGTTTATTGGTGGAGCTTTTACAGTTTTCTCTATATAAGATCATGTCATCCACAAACTGCAATAATTTTACTTCTGTCTTTGAGATTTGAATGCCATTTATTTCTTTTTCTTACCAAATTGTTCTGGCTAGGACTTCCATTACTATGGTAAATGGAGTGGCAAGAGCAGGCATCCTTTTCTTCTTCTTGATGTCACAGGAAAAGTTTTAGTTTTTCACCATCGAGTATAATGTTAGCTGTGGACTACTTTTCATATATAGCCTTTATTATGTTGATATAATTTCCTTCTCTTCGTTGTGTATTGATTTTTTTAATGAAAGTGTGTTGAATTTTGTCAAATGCTTGTTCTGCATCTATTGAGATCATTATTTGTGATTTTTATTCTTTGTTCTGTTAATGTGGTGTATCACATTGATTGATTTTCATATGATAAACCATCTTTATATCCCAGGGGTAACTCCCACTTGAGTCATGGTTAAGATCCTTTTAATGGTCTGTTTGCTCATATATTGTTAAGAATATTTACATGTATATTTATTAGGGATATTGACCTGTAGCTTTCTTTTCTCATAGTGTCTTTCTCTGGCCTTTGTATCAGGGTAATGCTGGCCTCATATAATGAGTTTGGAAGTGTTCCTCACTTTAAAAATGTTTTATGAGTGTTTGAGAAAGATTCGCATTAATTCTTCTTTAAAGGTTTGGTAGAATTCACCAGTGAAATTATGTGGTCTTGGGCTTTTCTTTTTTGGGGGGCTTTTGACTACTGATTCAATGTCTTTGTTAATTATGTCTGTTTAGATTTTCTATTTTTTCATGATTCAGTCTTGGTAGGTTGAATGTTTCTAGGAATTTCTTCTAGGTTATCCAATTTGTTGGTGCATCATTGTTAATAGTAGTCTCTTATGATCCTTTGTATTCGTCAGTTGTAATGGCTTCTCTTTTTTTTCTGGTTTTCTTTGAATCTTTTCTCTTTTTTTCTTAGTCTAGCCAAATGTTTGTCAATTTTGTTGATATTCTCAAAAAACCAATCCTTAGTTTTAATGATTTTTTTCTATTCTCTATTTAATTTATTTCTGCTGTAATCTACATTATTTCCTTCCTTCTGCTAAATTTGCACCTGGTTGCTTTTTTTCTAATTTCTTTAGGTGTAGAGTTAAGTCTTTTATTTAAGATATTTTTTCTTTTTAAGTGTAGGAGTTTAACACTATAAACTTTCCTCTTAGTACTGCCTTTGCTACATCCCATAAGATTTGGTATGATATGCCATATTTTGTTTTTGTTTGTCTCAAGATATTTTTTAATTTTCTTTTTAATTTTTTTCTTTGTCCTATTGGTTATTCAAAAGTGTGTTGTTTCATTTCTACATTTTTGAATTTTCAAATTTTCCTTCTGCTGTTGATTTCTGTTTTTATTCCATTGTGATCAGTAAAGATATTTGTTATAATTTTCAATTTTCTTAAATTCATTCAGACATGTTTTGTGATCTAAAATGTGATCTATTGTGGATAATATTCAGTACATTCTTGAGAGGAATGTGTATTCTGCTGCTGTTGGGTGGAATGTTCTGTATATGCCTGTTAGGTCCATTTGGTGTATAGCGTTGTTCACATTCTGTTTTCTTATCAATTTTCTTTCTAGATGTTCTATCCATTATTGAAAGTGAGCTATTGAAATTTCCTACTATTATTGTGTTGGTATCTACTTATATTTCTTCTTTCTATTTCTTTCTTGAGTTTGATGAATGTTTCTCTTGTATCTTTAGATGCTCTAATATTTGCATATATGTATGTGTATATATCCATATGTATATATATATATGTATGTATAATTATGTCTTCCTGGTGGATTGATTCTTTTATCATTATATAATGTCCTTCTTTTTTGCTAGTGACAATTTTTGACTTAAAGCCAATTTGTCTGATGTAAGTATGGCCATTCTTTCCCTCTTTTAGAAGTTGTCATTTGCATATCTTTTTCCATTCTTTCACTTTCAATCTATGTGTGTCCTTAAATCTAAAGTAAGTCTTTTGTGGAAAGGATGTAGTTGGATTGTCCCAGTAATTCTCTGACTTTTGACTAGGGAGTTTGGTCCATTTGTATTTAAAGAAATTATTAATAAGGATAGACTTACTATTGCCATTTTGTTAATAGTTTCCTGTCTGTCTTTAGCACTTTTGTCTCTCTTTTCCTCTCTTGCTGTCTTTATTTTGCTTTTTTTTGTTGTTGACATTTTGCGGTGACATATTTTTATTTTTTCTCATTTTCTTTTGTGTATCTTCATAGGTATTTTCTTTGTGTTTATTATAGGTCCTACATAAAACATCTTATAGTTATCACATCTATTTTAAGCTGATAATAAATTCAATGACATACAAAAACTCTACCCTTTTACTCTCTCCATCTTTGTTATTGGTGTCACAGATTATATATTTTTATATTGTGTGCCAAAATTAAAAAGTCATTTATATTCCACTGTTATAGTATTACAGTATTCCATATTTGTTTATATATTTACCTTTACCAGCAAGCTTTAGATTTTCTTATGCTTTCATGTTTAGTATCTTTTTTTTTCAACTTAAAGGACTCACTTTAGCATTTCTTGTAAGGCATGTCTAGTGATGAACCCTCTCAGTGATTGTTTATCTGGGAAAAACTTTATCTCTCCTTCATTTTTTTTCTTTATTTTAATAGAGACTGGGCCTCACTATGTTGCCCCAGCTGGTCTTGAACTCCTGAGCTCAAGCAATTCTCTTGCCTCAGCCTCCCAAAGTGCTAGGATTACAGGTGTGAACCACCGTGCCTGGCCCCGTCTCCTTCATGTTTGAGGGACAGTTTACCAGATATAATATTCTTGGTTGACAGTTAAAAAATATTTTAGCACTTTGAATATATCATCCCACTTCCTTCTACTTTCACAGTTTCTGCTGAGAAATCCACTGATAGTCTATAGGGGTTCCCTTACTGAGTTGCTTTTCTCTTGGTATTTTCAAAATTCTCTCTCTTTTTTTTTTTTTTTTTTTTTTACAATTTCCTTATAATGTGTCTTGGTGTGAACTTCTTTATTAATGACCCTTTTTACAGTGCTGTGTTAAGCTTAAATTTCTGAGGCAAAATGGCCTTTTTAAAAATTCCTGGATTATCATATTCTTGGCCTCTTTTCTTGAGCTATGATTTGGTTGCCTTGGTAGAGTGTTCAAATCATGAAAGAAAGAGAATATTCTTGTAATGATTGAAGGAAACAGGCTGTTTATCTGCATGGATCCAGTGCTCCATATCAAAAATTACAATAATAGAATAATTTATAACTATAGGTAGAAAGCTGCTTCATAAAACTGTAACAAGATATTCCTAGAAAAAATGAGTTCTGGATAGCACACAAAAATCTTGTGAATAGTTATTTCATTTGGGATATATTATGTAGTATTAATCTCCAATGTACCTGTAGGTATAGAGCAAATTAGGAAAAGTAAGATGTGTTTGGACTAGGAGTCAGACGGTCTACAGAGGGGAGGATTTGAATAAGTGAGAAAGGCACAAGAGAGGATCCCAGGACAAGGCAGAGTGACAGGAAGGAGCCTGTCAGTGATGGGAGTTGTTGAGATGCAAGGGAGTGTGAATGGGCATTGACTTGATGTAGGAAGCCTTTGGTGGGATGGGGTAGAAGGTAGTGTGAGTGAAATAGGAAGAAAGGAGATTACTCAGCCACTCTTAGTGAGAACCTGCAGTGGGGAGGGATGATGCTCCCTCAGGCCTGCAGGTATACAGATGTCTGGAAAACGTGCCAGAGGGTTCTGAAAATGAAGCCTCCCTGGGATCTTTGGTCTTTGTTGGGAGAGAGTAGCTAATCACTTACTCTTTTCTCTCTTGACTTGCCAGTTTTTTCTCTCTATTGCTTCTTACTCCGTATATATCCTTATAAACATATAAACTTGCTTATTTTTCTTCTGATTTTTTACAAAAGCACTTTTCAAATCTATAATGATTCTCCTAAAAACTTCTTCATTCATCGCAATTAAGATTGTTGAAGAATGGTCTAATTTTTTTGGTAGCTCTCCTTTATCTTCTATGATTTCCTTATTCCACTGAAAATGTGCTTTTATTCTTATCACTCCAGTGAAATTGTACTTGTTACAGTCAGCAATAACATTTTAGATGAAAACCCAACAAACCTATTTCAGTTATTATACCACTTATCATATCTTCAATATTGGACACCATTGTCCCCTCACTCTTTCCAGGTATTCTCCCTGACATTGTTCACTATTACCTTTTTGGTTGTTCTTTTTACTCTTTCCTGGATTTTTCTTCCTATATCTGTCCCTTAAATGATGATGTTCTGTCTGGTTTTGTCCTGTGGTTCATCTCATCTCAAATTACACATTCTTCTTGGGAAAATTTATCTTCTCCAGGAGTTTACCTTTGATATAGTTTAGATATTTGTCTCCTCAAATCTCATGTTGAAATGTGATCCCTGATGTTGGAGGTGGGGCTTAGTGGGAGATGTTTGGGTCATGAGGATTGATCCTTCATTGAATGACCTGGTGCCTTTCTTGTAATGAGTGAGTTCTTCCTCTGTAATTTCATATGAGAACTAATTGTTAAAAAGAGCCTGGCATCACTTCCTTTCTGCCTCTTCCTCTCTCACCGTGTGACACCATGATTTCCATTGCCTTTCACCATGAATAAAATCTTCCTGAGGCATCACCAGAAGCCAAGAAGATGCTGGCAACATGCTTCTTCTACAGCTTGCAGAACCATGTGCCAAATAAATCTTTTCTTTATTAGTAACCCAGTCAAGTGTATTCCTTTATAAAAGCACAAAACAGATTAATACAGAATATTAGTACTGGGGAGGTGAGCATTGCTATAAAGATACCTAAAAATGTGAAAGCAGCTTTGGAACTGAGTAATGGGGAGAGGTTGGGAGAGTTTGGAGGACTTGGAAGACAGGATGATTGGGAAAATTTGGAACTTATTAGAGACTGGTTAAATGGCTGTGAGCAAAATGCTGATAGAAATGTGGACAGTGAAGTCCAGGCTAAGTCTCAGATGGAGGTGAAGAACTTGAGAAACTACAGCAAAGGTGACCTAGAAAAGAACTTGGCTGCATTGTGTCTAGGTTGCATGGCTTTGTTGAAGGCTTTGTGAAAGTTCATCATTCTAAGGCTGAACGTAAGAATGATGACCCAGGTAAGAATGATGACCCAGGGTCTCTGGTGGAAGCAAAGCATTCAAGAAGTGTCATGACTGCTTCCAACAGCCTATGAGCAGATGTGAGAGCAAAGGAAGGACTCATAGTTGGAAATTAAAATTAAAAGGGAAGCAGAGCATAAAAATGTGGAAAATTCACAGCCTGGCCATCTGGTAGAGAAGGAAAGAATGCTTTCACTATAGGAATCCAAAGGAGTGGAATCCAAATGAGAGAAATCCAAGAAAGCTATGGAGCAACTACTTGCTAGAGACAGTAACATGACTGAAAGGGAGCTAGGTGCTGATATTCAAGATGATGGGAAAAAAAGCTAGAGGTCTAGGAGGACAGAATGGTTTCAGGGGCCAAGCCCAGGGTACTGCTGCCCTGTGATGATTTGGGATGCTGCTCCAGCTATGGCCACAGCTCAAAGGGCCCAGGTGCTGCTTGGGATGCCACTCAGCATAGTGCAAGCTATAAGCCTTGGCAGCCTCTGTATGGTGCTAAGTCTGCAGGCACACAGAATGCAAGGGTGACATCCCAAGATTTTCTGATTTGCAATTGCTTAAGGAAGAGAAGCTTTGTTTAAAAATGTGGGATCATCAGAAAAGAATGTTATCTCTGGCCCATGAATGTGACTCCTTTCAGGCCCCTCAGGAACAAATTTAGAACAAAGAATGGTGGTCAAAGTTCAGTCTTCAGTTCCCTCTTATCTGAAATCTATATGCCAGTACATCTGTTGGTATGGATATGGATTTTTGAAAAACAACTCAGAGCCATATGTTAGGTGTCATGTTTAGTTTCTATAGGGGAACAAAATCTAGAATCCTGTGATTCTAGATTTCTTGGCTATTATTTTAAGCTACTATTACCTTCTTGCTTATCAAGCTGCTGATTTACTTCTCATGGCTAGCCAGGTGTCTCGAATTTCCCTTGTAGTAATTAAAGATTTCCCTGTACTTCCATGCTTGGGAGGCCCCCAGACTCCTTAGGTTGTGGGGCGGTTCCCTGTTCCATCTCAGTTTTTGATCTCAGAGGCTCATAGGTGGAAGGAACTGCCCTTGAGTTTCAGATGAGACTTTAGACTTCAGACTTTTGAGTTGCTGCTGGAATGAGTTAAAATTTGGGGGTACTCTTGGTAAGGGATGATTATATTTTGCAATGTGAGAAGGACATGAGATTAGGGGGGCCAGGGACAGAATGATATAGTTGGGTATTTCCCCCCTCCAAATTTCATGTTGAAATGTGGTCCCCCAATATTGGAGGTGGGGCCTAGTGGAAGGTGTTTGGGTTATGAGGGGCAGATTCCTCATAAATGGCTTGATGCCTTCCTTATGGTAATGAATGAGTTTTCACTCTATTAGTTCATGTGAGAATTGATTGTTAAAAAGAGCCTGGCATCCCCTCCTCTCTGCCTCCCCTCCTCTTTGCCTCCCCCTCTCTCTCCATATGACATGCTGGCTCCTTTTGCCTTCCATCATGAGTAAAAGCTTCCTGAGGCTTCAGCAGAAGGCAAGCTGATGGTGGCGCCATGCTTCTTGTACAGCTTGCAGAACGATAAGCCAAATAAATCTTTTTTCTTTAAATTACCCAGTCAGGGGTATTCCTTTATAGCAGTGCAAAACAGACTAATACGACCTCTCATCTATACGTCACTTGTTCATAAATCTCTACCTCTAGCTCAGGCTTCTGCATCTACATGGACATATCTCAGTGTACATGTGCTCCAGGCAATCCAAAGTTATCATATGTTAAACTACTTTAATCTTCTGTTCTTCAAATCTGTCCTCCTGTATATTCACTCTCAGTGAATGGGAGACATCTGGGTTTTTTTTAATTTTTGATTTTTGCCAGTCCAATAGGTGTGTAGTGTCATCAAATGATTTTAATTTGCGTTTTCCTGATGGCTAATCGTGTTGAGTTGTTTTTCATGTGTTTTTTGGTTATTTATGTATTTTGCGATGCTTCTATTAACATATTTTACTTATTTTAAGCTGGGCTCTGTGGCTCACACCTGTAATCCCAGCACTTTGGGAGGATGAGGTGAGCAGATCACCTGAGGTCAGGAGTTTGAGACCAGCCTGGTCAACATGGTGATACCCCATCTCTACTAAAAATACAAAAATTAGCTGGCGGTGGTGGGAGATGCCTGTAGTCTCAGCTACTCGGGAGGCTGAGGCAGGAGAATTGCTTGAATTCAGGAGGCGGAGGTTGCAATAAGCTGAGATCATGCCACTGCACTCCAGCCTGGGCAACAGAGCTAGACTCCATCTCAAAAAAACAAAAACAAAAGCATATTTTACCTTTTATTGGGTTGTTTATCTATGACTGAGTTGTAAGTGCTCTTTATGTATTCTGGCTGCAAGTTCTTTGTTATAAATACATATTGTGAATATTTTCTTCCACTGTCAGGCTTTCCTTTTTATTTTCTTAGCTATGTCTTTTGAAGAGCAGAATATTTTTATTTTGATGAGGTCCACAATTTATCATTTTTTCTTTTATAGCTCATGCCTTTTGTGTCCCATCTAAGAAATCTTTGCCTACTCCATTGTTGCAAAAATAATGTCCTTGTTTTGGTCTGTAAGTTTTATAGCTTTAGTTGTCATGTGTAAGTCTTTGATACATGTCTAGTTAATATTGGTGTCAGCTGTGAGATAAAGGTTAAAGTACATTTTTCCCCCAAAATGAATACCCAGTGTTCTAGCACCACTTATTGAAAATAACATTGTTTTCCCATTTAATTACTTTGGCAACTTGGTAAAAAAATCAACTGACCACATATGTGTGGATCTATGTCTAAATTCTTTGTGATTCTTTATATCACTGATCAGTGTGTCTGTCTTTTTGCCAACAATCCATACTGTCTTCATTACTGTTACATTATATTAAATCTTGAAATTAAACGGTGTAAATCCTCTAACTTTTTTTTTGTAATTGCTTTGTCTATTATAGATTCTTTACATTTCAATTAATAACTAGAATTAGTTTGTCAATTTCTACAAAAAAAAGCCTGCTGGGATTTTAACTGGACCTAATTTAAATTTAACGTAATTTGAATTTGATTTAAATCTGCATATTAATTTCAGGATAATTGACATCTTCATGACTGTATCTTCCAATTCATGAGCATGGTACATGTCTTCATTTGTTCATGTCTTTTAAAAATTCTTTCAGCAATGTTTTGTAGTTTTAAGTATGTAGGCATTGTGCAAATTTTGTAAAGTTCAACCTTAAGCATTTCACACATTTTGTTATTTTTCAAATAGTACTATTTTAAGAGTTTGTTTTTCAATAGTTTGTTGCTAGTTCTGTCTTATTATTACTAAGAAGGGACAAACTCTTGTAAGTAATAACATTGTTCTACCTTGGATTAAAATTAATAGTGAATGTCTTCTGTTCTACCCTATGTGTGATTTCCCATAGTCTCCTTTTTATTCTCCACATGTAGGCACAGGTACTGATATATAATATGCACTCAATAATTTTTTTTTGAATAAAGGTATCACTTTCAAAATCAAACTGATTTTGTTTTAAGTTTCAAAAGACCATTAAAAAGCACTCAGAATGTAAAACTCTGGGGATTCTCATAGCTTGAGCTACATCTGTAAAGCAGAGTGAAGTGATGTGACAATTATTTGAGTGAGTTTTTAAATGTGGACATTTTTCTACACTTGATTGACATTCAAATTATCCAGTGTTCATCTTAACAAAGTAAGTGTCAAATCACATCCTCATTTATGTTATCCCAGCAGATAAGCCTAAGAACAGAGAAAAAAGATAGGTAACTACAAATTTCAAAGCAACATTATTGTGCTCAGTCATACAGTGTAGGCAGCTGACGCAGCTCAAGGCCATTAGAGCATTCACAGAGTAATGGAATCTCCGGGTCACAGGCAAACAGAAAAAGAGACAATCCAAGAATCAGAGGGATAGTTGAATCAGATGAAAGCAGATTCCTCTCTGATCTTGAGTTTCCATGGCAGTTGGACCAGATTATAGATTTATCTTATCTTATTTTATTTTTTTAAAACCACATTATCTAGAGAGAGAAGGAATTTATTACCTTTGTGTCTTAGTCTATTTATGCTGTTATAACAAAATGCCTGACACTGGTAATTTATAAATGTGAGAAATTTATTTCTCACATTTCTGGAGGCTGGAAAGTTCAAGATCAAGACACTGACAAGTTTAGTGTCTGGTGAGGAACTGGACTCTCTGATTCCAAGGTGCAGCATCCTCTGGAAGGTATAAATGATGTGTCCCTCATGTGGCAGAAGGGCTGGAAAGGGCAAAAGGAGCTAAATTCTGTGTGAAAAATCCCATTCATGAGAGAGGAACCCCCATGACCTAATCACCCCTTAAAGGCCACAACTCTTAATATTATTGCATTAGAGATTACTTTTTTTTTTTTTAAGATGGAGTTTCACTTTTGTTGCCCAGGCTGGAGTGCAATGGCATGATCTCAGCTCACTGCAACCTCTGCCTCCCAGGTTCAAGTGATTGTCCTGCCTCAGCCTCCCGAGTAGCTGGGATTACAGGCATCTGCCACCACATTTAAACATGAATTTTGGAGAGAACACAAACTTCAAACCATATCACCTGGTGAGTATCATCATCTATTTTTGAGGCTTGAAACTGGAAGCCCCAAGCTACGTCCAGCCCTTAACATCCCCCACAACGTGTTCTATTTGGTCTATACAGTGTTTTTAATTTTTTTAAAAAAATCTATATTTTATGATAGGAACTTACGAATGCAAAGAAGGAAACAACAGATACTGGGGTCTACTTGAGGGGGGAAGTGTGAGGAGGGAAAGGAACAGAAAAGATAACTATCGGGTACTGAGCTTAATAAGTGGGTGATGTGATAATATGTGCAGTAAACCCCAGTGACACGTGTTTATCTATGTAACAAGCCTTCACATGTACCCCCAAACCTAAAATAAAAATTTTAAAAATCTATAAATAAAGATTAATACTTAAACACTAATTATACTGATTTTAAAACCAGACTTTTTGTAGGAAAACCAAGATTTCTGGGTTGTCTTAGAAACAAGAAGTTGTATAAGCCCTTGGCCTTGGTTCTGAGATGGCAGCAACTGGCTGGGACTGAGGAGTCCCAGGCTTCTCTTTTGCCTGCCTTCTCTAGTTTCTCATAGTCTCCACTGTCCTTACCCAGGCTCTCTTCACTAGTGCATTTTACTCGCTTGGCTCCTGGAGGCATATGACTTTGTCAGCTCTGATGTTTGGGGATTCAAACCGAGAACTTGCCTGTTATCCATGGCCTCTCCCTTTCCTTGATTCTCTGCCTCCCATCTCTCCTTCCCATCATCACAATGATTCTACCTCTTTAATGTCTCTTCAACCTGTCACCTCCTCTCAATCATCATACTCACTGCCTTGGTGCAGGCCTTCAGTGCTTCTCAGATGAATTACTGCAACAGGCTCACTATGTTCCATGGTGTGGTAACGTTTATGAGAAGAGAGAAGCAAGGAAGGACAGACATGGGAAGGAAGAAGTTTTTCTGTCCAAAAAGCAATGGCAATATTTCTGGAGTAACACAGGGCAGGAGTGCATTTCACTTAGAACCATCCTTTCATTCCTGGCACTTGGACCTAGGCTTGGAGAGTGGGTCATTACTGGATGGAAAATCAAAGGAAGGTTCTAAATGAGGCTTGCACTTTATTTTTATCCTCTTTCTGGATTTCAGTGTTGGTTCTATTTTACCGTTTATTCTTATCACGCTGTTTGTCACAGGAAAGTTTATAATTTAGGTAATAAAACCTTTCAAATCATTTAAATGAATGTGTGTGAAAAATGAGGGTCAGACCTGTTAGCCCAAGATCTCTAATGACCGCCTGCTGGAGGTGCTGCCTGGTCGAAAGCATCTGCACTTGGAAAGTCCTCATTTGTAACATCAATGATAATTGTCTGTAGAATGTCTGAGCCAAGATGGCCTATGAAGCAAGAAAGAGACCTCAAATGTATTAACTGTTTCACACGCTTGAAAACAGACAATTTGTCTTTGACTTGTGAGAAAACCCCCAGCTATTACCGCGCCCATCAGCTTATGTAGAATGGGAAGGTCTAGCGCTACCTGCTTATAAACCCCAGCCAAAGGATTGAGGCCTCCGTCTGATAAGGCTTCATGTGCTTGTCAAATAAAAATGAATTCAGGCCGGGCGTGGTGGCTCATGCCTGTAGTCCCGGCATTGTGGGAGGCTGAGGCAAGAGGACTGCTTGAGCCCAGGAGTTCGGGCTGCAGTGAACTGTGTTTACACCACTGAGATCCAGGCTAGGTGAGACAGCGAGACCCTGTCTCAATTAAAAAAAAAAAAAGAATTTAGAAGCTGAGAACATAAATGGGCTTGCCTTTCTGTGCGTATGTGTGCAAATGTTTGTGTACATCTGAGTGTGTGTGTGTATGTCTGTGTGTGTGATGGGAATAAGGGATAAGATTATTTCCCCCCCTTATTTAGTTAATGTCAGAAAAGTAAGAGAAAAATTGACTATGCCTGAATTCTTTTTTACCTTTTATCTGGAGTATCTGCAATTGAAATACTTGAATGGGACATTCGTCTATATAACCATAGCTTATAGCAGTGGCTTTCCTACAAGAGTGCATTGACATTGACTGGGACACCTGTTAGATAAATGGGCAGATTCTTCAGCCCATGCCCAGGGGCTCTGATGCTGGAGACCTGGAGGGGCCCCAGGGTTATGCACTGTGACAGGTCCCCCATATGATTCTCATGCAGTCGAACCATTAGATAGTACTTAGGAAAGGATTGTCTGCATGAAGAAAACACACAAATGGATGTGGCCTCGACTAATGGCTTAATCTCAGGACCTTAGATCACGTGGCTAAATTGATTGCCCTGAGTGTAACTTTAAAAGTCACACATACAGGCCACACGCGGTGGCTGATACCTGTAATCCCAGCACTTTGGGAGGCTGAGGTGGGTGGATCACCTGAGGTCAGGAGTTTGAGACCAGCCTGACCAACATAGAGAAACCCCATCTCCACTGAAAATACAGTGTTAGCCGGGCATGGTGGCGCATGCCTGTAATCCCAGCTACTCGGGAGGCTGAGGCAGGACAATCGCTTGAACCTGGGAGGCAGAGGTTGCAGTGAGCTGAGATCCTGCCATTGCACTTCAGCCTGGGCAACAAGAGCGAAACTCTGTCACACACACACAAAAAAGTCACACATACAGATACACATACATCATACATGTACACTCCCCTAAATACACACACACCACTCATACATCTCATATCATACCCTCTACACCTCACATACCACACCCCAAATACACACCGCACACACACACAGCCCACACATGTGTACACCACACATGTACACACACACATGCTAAACCACACACATATCACACCATACACAAAGGGACACACACCATAACACACACATCACACATACTCACCACATACACATCACACATACACATACCCCACACATGCACATGCCACACATGCACACACACCACACTCATACACACATACACATCCTCGCCCCACTACACCACATATGTACCATTCCACACACATGCCATACTACACATATACACATGGATGTGAGCCTTCCTTTTCATGTAAAATACAGGGAAAACACTGCTCTCTATCAAGCAGTGGTATTTTAGAGAGCAGAGGTCTTTTCCTCCAAGTCTGCTCTTGAAGTTCTTAAAAAGAAAGTGCAAGTCCCAGGAATGAGCTCATCTCTTGTGTCCTTCCCAGAAGCCGCTTACTTATTGCTGCAGGACAGACTTTACTGTTATTATAATGAAAAGACAAGACAGACTCTAAATATCAGTTTAAAATGTTTCTTTTTTAAAAAATTCCCACATGTACACGATCTTTTACTTGTTTCATGTTTACTCTGTTTTGGGTTAAGAAATCTGAATGATGTGATGTGTCATGAGAATAGAAGTGAACAGGATGAAATCGCGTGAACAGGACAATGGGGGGGGCGGTGGTGGTGGAGCCCTCCGCTTTGGGGCTCTGAGGCTTTGGATTGGAACCATCTGGTCCCTGGTCCTAGCTCTGCTACTTGTGGCCTTGGTTAAGATAGTAACCTCTCCAAGCCTCCTCTACAAAGGGATCATCATCGTATTCTAAGGATTAAAATGGAAAGTGCTTACAATAGGGTGAGAAACATACTAAAGACTCTGTAAATGTTTGTTTCTGTTAATAAGCAGAATTATGCCTGGACGTGCTTAAGCTCCCAGACTTTTTCTACACTGCCCTCAGTTATCAGTCTCCATTCTGACTACTTCTCAGTGATCAAGAGAAGAGAGGAAAGAGCTGGGAGAATAAGGCTGTGGGGAGGATGAGGCAGAGGGGATATGGGAGGATGAAGAAGCATTATGGTGCGAGTGCATTGGGATCACTGAGTGTAGCCTGGTCCTCTCTCCTTCCCACTGCAGGACCTGATGATAGATCCCTGATAATTGTGGTCTTTCTGGATGGGCCAGGTGGGCAATTTTATTCTTTGTAATCTTCAAAGGTACAAATGAATCAGTTTTATGACTTCTGCTTTACATCAAAATAAATTTCAGATGTCTGAAACATTGAACAGCTTTGAACATAACTTGTTTTCTTTTCCTGCATTCAGGAGCCATAAAATCTAGCCAGGATAAGTCCTCAGACCCAGTTCTTTACAGCAGATATTGTGAAATAGTGACCAGTGCTTGGAACTCGGCCCACACATGGCTCATATAGTATGTTTTAAAGTTTTGAATTGGCTTCCATCATTTAAGAATAAGAGATCTTCCATAAAAATTGAGATTTTCGGCCTGGCGCAGTGGCTCATGACTGTAATCCCAGCGCTTTGGGAGGCCGAGGTGGACAGATCACCTGAGGTCAGGAGTTCAAGACCAGCCTGGCCAACATGGCGAAACCCCATCTCTACTAAAAATACAAAAAATTAGCTGGGCATGGCGACGCACGCCTGTAATCCCAGCTACTTGGGAGGCTGGGGCAGGAGAATTGCTTGAACCTGGGAGGTGGAGGTTGCAGTGAGCCAAGATGGTGCCACTGCACTCCAGCCTGGCTGACAGGGTGAGACTTGATCTCAAAAAATAAAATAAAATAAAATAAAATAAAATAAAATAAAATATTTAAAAAAAATTGAGATTTCCAGCTTATTTTGGGAATAAGAACTGGCTTCTGCCCAGGCGTTTGGATGCACAGATGGAGGCCGGATTGCAGGGGCCCTGGGAGGGGCGTGGCTCCAGCAGCTCTTGCCCTCTGGTCCACGTGGCTTGCTGGACACATGCTAATCTACTTGGAGCCTTGCATTCTATTGCTGGCTCTAAAAGCTTTATGAAGTGACTGATCTAGAAGGACCACAAAATCTAGAGAAAGGACTTAATCTCTTTGGACTTAATCTCTTTGGTCTCAGTTTACTCATTTATAAAATGAGCAAGGACCCTTGCAGTTCTAAAAATCTGCGTTTAGCTATGAACACTGCATTTAGCATGGGGCTGACATGTCAATGTCTAGCTTCACTATTAACCCTCATTTCCCTTCTGCTTCCCTGTCTTCATCTGCGTGGACCAGACTACCACTCAGCCCTGAGAGGTCCAGAGCCAGCAAGGATAGGAGAAGCCACTGTTGAACCCCAATGGTAGTCTCCACTTCACACTCACTTCATAGTATTTTGGTTGTAGTATTTGATACTAAACTTATTTTTTTCTGCCTGGGAAAGAGTGGGTTCTCAGTAAATATCTATGGAGTCAGTAGATTAATTGGTAGCCAGGTTGGCTTTCCTACTTGCTGGGGCAAATCAGGGAGTGAGGGGCTACTGTTGTCAAGGTTAGATTTTCTCCCATACACCAAAAACCCCCAAAATTATAGCACAGCAGATACTTAACAAAGTATAATGAACAAGCACGGAGGAGATTGTTTCTCAGTAAGCTGAACTGCCAAACGAGTGAGAAAATGTAGTTTAAGACTGGGGTTCTCTGAAAAAAATACCTCTGCCCTCTCTAAAAGTTAAACTATAGTTTTGGTAGTTTGTGTGGTGCAAATGAAACATTTTATATATGTAAGAAGCAATGGAGCCAGCAAGGATAGGAGAAGCCTCTGTGCAGAGACAGCTGTGGTGGAAGAGTGACTCGAATTTTTAAGTATTATAAAGACAGCTGTGGTAGAAGAGTGACGTGAATGTTTAAGTATTATAAAGACTGCTGTGGTAGAAGAATGACATGAATTTTTAATTATTATAGCTTGTTCCTCTGTGAACTAAATGATGGATTCTAAGTGCATGGAAATGAGATACAAACCTGACCCTTAAACAATAGCCAATGGAATAGTGATAAATTTAAATGCCTCTTTTGTCCACTCATATTCATTTTCTTATGCAAATAATACTCGTAGAAAACAGAATAATAAAACAAACACATACCCACTACCTAGATGCATGTCCATAATAAATATTGGCATATTTTCCATGTTCAAGGGAACAAATTGTTCAGACTGTAAAGCCTATTTTGCTCTCTTCCTCCGTGTTACTTCCCTATCTCTGCCTTCAGAGTGAGCCAGCTTTTAGAACAGTGTAGGTCTTCTCATTCATATTTTTACATTTTGTTCCTTCCATTTGAGTTCATAAAATATACAAGATTGTGTTATGTGTTTTTAAAATCACATTTAATGATATCAGATTGTAAGTGTTCTAGGACATTATTATGTTTTTGAGATTTATCCATGTTAATAAAATTATTTCTATTTTAATCATTTAAATTGCTTTCTGGAATGATTAAGCCACAATTTGTGATTTATTACCTTACTATGAACATTTAGGTGATTTCTTTTAGAAACAATGCCATAGTAAATATCCCTGAAGAATTGCTCAGGAAATACACCTACCTTGGGTGACCAGGGTGTTGATATATGGGCACTTTCTGTCACCCAGGCTGGAAGTGCAGTGGTGTGATCATGGCTAACTGCAGTCTCAAATGCCTGGCCTCAAGTGATCCTCCTGCCCCAGCCTCCGGAGTAGTTGGGACTACAGGTGTGAGCCATCATGCCTAACCACTTTTTAATTGTATTTGTTATTGACAAATTGCTCTGTGAAGGAGTTGTACCAACTTACGCTCTCAGCAGAAGTATTGAAATTTCCATTTTTCATATCTTCTCCAAAACTTGCCAGATATTAAAATTGTCACCCATATGATGGGTATGAAATGACACCTCATTGTTATTTTGCTTTGTACTAACCTTATAGCAAGTGAGATGAACATATTTCTATGTATTTATTGATCATTTGGGATTCTATTTCTCTGAAGTATGCATATTCTCTGGCCATTTTCTATCCTAATCTTTTTTTTTTGACACAGACTAATTAAGTTTTATTGTCTGAAAATACTCATAAAATACCTCATCTCCAAAATAATTCAAATACATAATTAAGTGAATATTTTTAAAATGACAGTTTTCAAAAAGTAAAATTAAACACATTTTAGTAAATATATATGTTTTATTTGTCAAGAGTAAATGTCAGTTTTATTTAGAATATTCAAGTACAAAAAATGAAAATTTATATATCTATGACTGTTAAGAAACGTTAGAAATCATTAAAATGTTCTGAGAATACTAGTAAGGCACTGAATGCAAATACCACCTGAAATATGAATTATGTGCATTTTTATATCTTTAATATTCAGATGTTCATAGTTATTTTCTTAAAAAGTATTTTTAATAAAATGGTTCAACCTTATTATTTTTCCCCTGGAAGACAGAGTTTAAACAAGTATGTAATGAAAAATTTTCCTAATGAAAGCTGTGATACACTCATGCTCAAAGGTACTTTATCCTTAGGAAAAAAGAGTTTCTATATCTGGATGTTTTAACTTTTAAAGATATTTTGTTTCACCACAGTAATACATGAGCCATAATAAGGCATAATAAAGCATGAAGTCATCATATTAAATAATCTGACACAAAAGCTTAAGAGCGTATCACCAATTGGGTAACTATCAAAAATTTTTAAGTTCTATAAAACTATTAAGAGGTTAGAGTTTTAGCTCTATAATACATCCCAAAACATATTCCCTCAAATTTTTGTTATATATAAAAAAGGTTCATCTTGGAATATAAATGTAATCAGTTAGCCACGATATTAATGGGTTCTGTATTTTCAGTGGCACTGACACTTTGCTCTTTGGTATAATGTACTGCAGTGACAATAGCTTGGTAGCAAGAGAAAAGATTTGGATTCATCACAAAACAGCAACTTAAAAATTTCTAACAATAGTGAATATATATGAATATATAGGTACAAGCTGAGTATCCCTTATCCAAAATGCTAGGGACCAGAAGTGTTTTGGATTTCAGGTTCTGGAATATCTGTGTATACACAATGGGACCCAACTGTAATTACATAATTCATGTTTCACATCCATCTTATACATATAGCCTGAAAGTAATTTATACAACATTTTTATTAATTTTGTGCGAGAAACAAAATCTGTTTAAACTGAACCATCAGAAAGCAAAGGTGTCGGGTGGGGAATTTTCCACTTGTGGGGTCAAGTCATTGTTCAAAAAGATTCAGATTTTGAAGCTTCTGGATTTCAGATTTTTGAATTAGAGATGCTCAACTTGCAGTATCATTCACTCTGGCTTACATATTGACCTCATACTTCAAAGTACTTTTCCATCAATATCAGTAACTGTGGCCGTTCACCAAATATAGAAGTGATAAAACAAATAAAAACAGCAAAATCAAAGCACACTTCTAGTTTTTTTTTTTTAAAATTAATTTTGCTTGTGATGATGACCTTCTGTGCTCTGGAACTTCTGTTTTACAAAAAACTGGAGTTCTTACTGTCCTTGTCCTTACTCAGGTTGCTGCCTGTTGCCAGAAAGGACTGGCTGTGAAATATCTCGGAGGTAGCTTTCTTTTTAGAGAAAGCAATTATTTCTTCTTCCAAAAGTCTTCTCTGTTCTTCAAGCTTCATTCTCTCTTCTTGGTGAAGTCTCTTAAGGTGCTCAAATTTGGCCTGTAGCTCTCTCTCAGCTTCTTTCAATATGGCTTCTTTTCTCCTTCACTGGCTGCACAAACATCTGTTTCATTTCTTCTTCCTTCCTCTGACGTTCACCATGGAACTCATGTCTTTTGGCTTCATAGGTCTCTTGAAGACTGACCGGCTTGTTTTCTGGGCCCACATCTGTAAAGCCCATTTCCTCCAATTTGCAGCGCCTGTAAAGCTCATAGTGCCTAGTATGGGTCTGCTATCGCAGGTCCTCCATATTTGTACAAATGAACATTTCCCTCAGCTTTACAAAGTCACAGTGGTTTTCATTTTCCACTTGTACAACACCCAAAGGGTACTGGCGAGCTTTAACCATCTTGTTTCCGACTTTTACCTCATCCATACTTCCCACAACAGCAAATGGCAACTGTCCATTCATTGCAGTGTTGACCTTAGCAATAGTGTCATCATCCGTTGGGAACTGGTATATCTGGACGCCATTGCTGACCAATTCACTCATGAACTTGATCTTAAACTTATGTAATTCAGTTTTAGAAACGTATCTGCTTTGGCAATCACTGGTATAATGTTTACCTTGCTGTCAAGGTTCTTCATGGTTAAGAGATCAAGTGTCTTCAGAGAGTGGCCTGTCGGTGAAATGAAGTAGAGGCACACACGGATGCGAGAATCATGGTAGGTAAAGAGAGAACGTTTAATCTTCAGTTATTCTTGGAGATAGGCCTCAAACTGAGAATCTATGTAGTCAACTATCGGTTGGTAGCTCTCTTCTTTATTTATTTGGTCACCAAATCCCACTGTATTCACAATGGTCAATTTCAATCGAACATTACTTTCCTAGAGTTCATATGTCTGAGCTTTAAGTTTAACATTTGGGCAAAAATGTGAGGATTCATAGTCTTCAAAATTAGTATTAAACAATGTGTCAGTCAGTGTTGATTTTCTAATTCCAGTTTCCCCCACACAGAATATTAAAGCAGAAACCTTGCTGAATGGATCTGTTCACCAGCTGATCAGGCAAATTCTCAAAACCAACATGGCCAGACACAGTCAAGGAACGAATGTTTTCTCTTTTTCTCTGTTCATCATCAGATCCTTGTGAAGACATACAAGTTGTTTTCGTTGCCATGTGAGACTGAAAGAGCAGGTGCCGCGCCACCTCAGAGCCATGGTCGCGGGCGGGGGCACGGTGAAGCGGCTGTATCAGCCCGGCCGGGAGCCGCTGGTCCCGGCTACGGCGGCGGGAGGGCGGGAGGGCTGCAGTCCCTAATCCTTTTTAAATTCAGTATGTTGCAAATAACTGCTCTTAGTCTAAGATTTTTATTAAATTAATTTTCAAATCATGAAATAAGTAAAATTTATTAATCCTTTTCTTATGTTTTTTAATTTTTGTGTCTGAAGAAATCCTGCCCACACCTTATATTGGTTAGGATGGCTACTATCAAAAAAACCTTAAAATAATGAGTGTTAGCAAGGATGTGGTGAAATTGGAATCCTGGTGCACTATTGATGAAAATGTAGAATGGTGCAGCTGCTGTGGAAAATAGTACAGAGCCTCCTCAAAAATTAAACATAGGATTACCATATAATCCAGCAACTCACTTCCAAGTGTATATCCGAAAGAATTGAAAACAAGATTGCAAGGATAAATTTGCACATTCATGTTCATAACAGACATATCACGATAGTCAAGAGGTAGAAACAACGCAGATGTCCTTCAGTGAATGAGTAGATAAACAAAATGTGGCAGATATATAAAATGAAATAATTTTCAACCTTAAAAAGGAGGGAAAGCCTTTCACATGTTACAAGATGGATGAACTTTGAGAACATTACACTAAGTGAAATCAGACAATGACGAAAAGACAAATTCTGTATGATTCCACTTACATGAAGCATGTAAAGTAGTCAGATTTAGACAGAAATAGAATGGTGGTTGTCAGCAACTGGGGGGAGACAGAAATGGGGAGTTGTTATTTAATGGGTATAAGATTTCAGTTTTGAAGATAAAAAATTCTGGAGAGCTGTTGCACAACAATCTCAATATACTATATACAATTGGACTCTACACTTAAAAATGGTTAAGATGGGCTGGGTGCTGAGGCTCATGCCTATAATCCCAATGCTTTGGGAGGCTGAAATGGGAGGATGACTTGAGGCCAGGAGTTTGAGACCAGCTTGGGCTAAATAGGGAGACCTGGTCTCTACAAAAATAAAAATAAAAATAATTAGCTTGGCATAGTGGCCCATGCCTTTAGTCCCAGTTACTCAGAAGGCTGAGGTAAGAGGATTGCTTGAGCACAGGTGATAAGGTTTGGCTCTGTGTCCCCACCCAAATCTCATGTCAAATTGTAATTCCCAGTGTTGGTAGGTGATTGAATCATGGGAGGGGACTTCCCCTTGCTGTTCTTGTGATAGAGTTCTCACTAGATCTGGTTGTTTGAAAGTATGTAGCACCTCCCACTGCTCTCTCTCCTGCTGGCCATGTGAAGACTGTGTGTGCTTCCCCTTTGCCTCCCACCACGATTGTAAGCTTCCTGAGGCCTCCCCAGAAGCAGAAGCCTGTACAGCCTGCAGAACTGTGAAGTGATTAAACTTCTTTTCTTTATAAATTACCCAGTCTCAGGTATGTCTTTATAGCAGTGAGAACAGACTAATACCAGGAATTTGAGGTGGCAGTGAGCTATGATCACACCACCGCACTCCAGCCTGGGCAACAGAGACCCCGTCTCTAAGCAAAGTAAATGAATAAATAAAAACAAACAAAAAATAAAATAAATTGGTTAGGATGATGAATTTTATATATATTTTTGCCACAACTACAAATTTTAAAAAAGAAATCGTGTTCAAATTGGAGATCATAAAGATGTTTATCTCTATTTTCTTACGGTAGTTTTAATTTTTTGACTTGTGTACTTAGGGCTTTAATCTACCTAGAGTTCACTTTTGAATATGGTGTGTTTGTTACAGTCCTATTTATTGCATAGTCCATCCTCCTTCAGTTACTTGTGGATCTGGTTTTGGTCTCTTTACTTCCTCATTAGTCTGTTATGTAGCTCTGTGCTGCAGTCATACCTCCTTAATTACTATAGCCTTATAACAAAGTCTTGATTTTTGATAGGGCAAGTCCGTCCTCATTGTTCTTCTCTTTCAAAAAATTATCTTGACTATGTCTTCTATGAGAGTTTTAATAAGGGCTTATCAAGTTTAACATAAAAATCTTATTTGGATTTTGATTGTTATTCCATTTAACTGGGGTGCAGTGCAAAATTTATGGTATTGAGTTTGTTATTCAAGGGCATAATATATCTCTCAATTTATTTAAAATTTCTTTAATGTCTTTCCATAAAGTTTTGTAAATTTTAAAATATAGACCTTGGACCTCTTTTTATATTGATTTCTATCTTTAATTGTTTTGTTGCTATTGTGAATAAAAGCCTTCTTTATTATAGTAGTTTTACTGGTTGGTTCAAATTTTTAAGAAAGCTATTGATTTTGGTATGCTGATTTTGTATAGAACAATCTTTTTGGACTCTTCTATTAGTGGTCATATTTGATGTATAAATTCTATTAAAACTTCCATATATTACATGAGAACAATGAGAATTTGTTTTTCTTTTCTAATCCTTATAACTTTATTTTC
Organism: Gorilla gorilla gorilla; assembly: GCF_029281585.2. Taxonomy (NCBI): domain Eukaryota; kingdom Metazoa; phylum Chordata; class Mammalia; order Primates; family Hominidae; genus Gorilla; species Gorilla gorilla. Next base: position 64,249,558 of record NC_073231.2, on the reverse strand, counting down.
TTGTCTTGTACAGTGTCAGTATATCCAATACATAGAAGTGGTGCATGTAAGTAGTGATAATAGCCCGATAAGTCTTATTCTTGACTTTTAAGGGAGACTTTTAACACTCCATGGCTTATTATTATGTTTGCTGTACATTTTGGTGCTCTTTTTCAGGTTAAAGGAGTTCCCTTCCATTTCCGCATTAACCCACTTATGCCCAGTGTTCCATTATTGGAACCCTAAGCATGTGGGAGTTATTTATATCCTACTACTCAAGGTCATCACCAAGGTCTGATTTTTTCACTTGTGCAAAAATTCAAAAAATTGCAACCTCCAGCATAAATGGGTTAATATTATTTTTCTAGTCATGACAGGAGTTTAACATATTCATAGGCCTTTTCTGAATTCCAAGTTTGATTGTATTGTTTTTATTTTTTAGTCTATTAATGAGGGGAATTTTATTACTAGGTCTTTTTGATAGAAAGACCTTTCAATTTCACACACATATACACATACGTACACACATGTATCACACACAGTGCTAGGTTCAGTTTATTAATATTTTTCATGATTTTCATATCTATGTTTATAAATAATATTAGTCCATTTTTCACTTCTATTTTTAATAAATAAATTGGTAGATTTCTTTGAAACAATTTTTACAAGGTAGTGATTATTTGTTCTTTGTACATTTGGTAAAATTTTCATGTAAAACCTACTGGGCTTGGAATTTTGGGGGATACATTTGGCTACTGTTTAATTTTATTTAATAATTTAAAGGGTAACACAGAGTCAGCAATTCACTTTTGTTTGTGAAAGGAAGAGCTTTTAGCCTTTTATCAGTGACAAAGGAAAAAACCAGGATGTATAAGAGAAAAAAAGAAGAAAAAGAAAGGAAAGGAGCGAAAGAAAAGAAGAGGAAGAAAGAAGAGAAAAAACTAGGCAGTTTGGGAACAGTGAGTCTTGTTTTTTATTTTTGGGATAAACACACTGAGTAACTTGTAGCTAACACCACAAAACAAGGCCAAAACTTTGGGAGTTTAGTTGTTGAATATACTTGACAGGCTATCTCTGAATAAAGTCTGCTTAATATCCTTCTGTTGGCACCTTTGCTTTAGTTAGACAGGATCTGCACTGTTTTACTCAAAAAAATTTTTCTTAGTTTCTCCTTTTTCAGTCAAAAGAATTTCCCAAAGGAGCAAATTTGACTTTAAGAATGTTTAGTCTCTGTGACGCAGAATCATCAGTTAGAAGTTTACTGGACATTAGACATGAGAAGAAGGAAAACCCATAGAAGAAAAATCATAAAAGTTATGAAAAATATTTTGAAGATATTTTGTATTCATTGTTTTTTTCTGAGACAGGGTCTGCTCTGTCACCCAGGCTGAGGGGGCAGTGGCGCCATCACAGCTCATTGCAGCCTTGACCTCCTGGGTTCCAACAATCCTCCTACCTCTGCCTCCCGAGTAGTTGGGACTATAGGAGCATGGCACCACACCGAGCTAATTTTTATATTTTTTGTAGAGATGTGGTCTTGCTATGTTACCCAGGCTGGTCTCAAACTCCTGGGCTCAAGCAACCCTCCCACGTTGGCCACCCAGAGTATTGGAATTACAGGCAAGAGCCACTGCACCTGGCCTATATTCATTTTAAAAACTATTTTCTGCCTAATAAGCAGAGTAAGTCTCAATAATTAGTCTGATCAACTTCAGGTAACAAAGTGACCTTTTCACTTCTAATTGATTGATTATTTTTGTTTACCTATCTATTAAAAATTAATTATTACACACATTTCATAGTGGCTGCTTAACAATCAAGGACAATTGTATTACCTAGGGCTATTTTAGTTAACAATTTCTTGATAATCTTTAAAATTTTGGTTTTTTAAATAATTAAAGTTTGTTATTTAAGCCATAAGCAAGTTAGAAATTACACACTCTACTTTAGTAACTAGTTTAACTAGAGTAGAATCCTTTTACAAACCAGTGAAATCCAATGTCAATGTCTTAGATCCCTCCCTAAAATTGTCATGTCTGATTTCTCATAAGATCTAATTAGGAGGTTTCTTTAGAATATTTGGAAAGGTCAAATGAATGTATCCAAAATAGATGTCTAAATTTAGTTTGTCTAATTTTGGAGGGAGACAATCATAGCTAGAATTAAAATATTATATAGTGATTATTGCATTGCTTTAGAAGCAAATAATTAAACTGAAGTTTCTGTCAGTATGCCCATGTCCCTTTCTTTTGTGGTATTCCTTGGATTCCTATAAAGCTTTGAAAGCATCAGTGGCAGCAGGTAATTGTTGGGCATGTTCCCATGTGCCTGTAGTCCCAACTACTTGGGAGTTGGAGGTGGGTGGATTGTTTGAACCCAGGAGGTCAAGGCTGCAGTGAGTTGTGACAGTGCCACTGCACCTCCAGCCTGGGTGACAGAGCCGGACCCTGTCTCATACATGTATGAGGGTTAATACTTTATAGGGTACTTTGAGGCCAGTTATCAAATTTAACATTTGACAGGTGTGGTGGTGAGAAAAGATTTAAAGAGGACTATTATGAAAGAAAAGAAGAGAATGAGGACATGCATAATATGATAAAAATGCAAAGGTAAGTCTGATGGTCCATCAAGGATTTCAATCTGAAGGTTTTGGGAGGAAGCTCTCTACTCAGGAAGACACCGTCTTAATCCATAGAATTTTGAAAGGAATCTGTCTACTTTAACATATGACCTGCTTCTAGGGATCTTTTCATGAGCCTCAGGGTCAGATCTTCATTTGTACTTGATGCCCAGGCTATGGAATTCAAAGAATATTTGCATTAGGGCACATGTATCTGTAGATGTGTGTCCTGAAGCTTAAGGACAACATTTGTAATTAAGAGAACCTAAAGTAGTTCTTTCCAATGGGGTGTCAAGGCTCACTTTCGATACTCTTTTAACGTACTCAATCTTCCAGATGTGCATCTTTCATGAGATGTAGATCTGGTGGCTGTTATCATTAGCGCAGGAAGTGAACTTGAGGACTTTAATATTTTTACTTTAAAATATCATGATCTTAGTTTGTTTTCCCAGGGCTTTAAGGAAGTTTCTGTTTATGGCTGAGTAGTATTCCATGGTGTATATTTTTAATCATTGGAGAGTATTGAATATATTCTCCACTTGGAAGGACAATATTAACATATTCATATTGTCATTAATGTATGTTAATATTTTCTTTCCAAATGGGGAAAGTATTAACATATTTTTTGCGTGTAAATGAGCTTTAGTGTTTTGGTAAGGAAAGAGTTTGAATTAAACCAGGACATTTACACATTATTATTAATGCATATTTAAACTTTGAAGCAACTGAATGAAATTCACTTGTAAAAGCACAAATGATCAATGGAGTAGGGTCCTAAGTCTTGCCCTACCTTTGTAGTTTTTCCTTAATTATGGAAGTATTTGGTTACTCATTGTGTTTCTTGGGGAACATTTTTCATCCCAATGTTTTTGAAAAGTTTCATCCAATTTTCTCTCACATAGATTAGTTTTTGTTAGATAACAATGAGAGGTCAGAGATTGGCTTTGGGTGACTTCATGTGGCACAATTTTTGAGTTAGCATTTTTTTTTTTTGAGACGGAATTTTGCTCTTATCATCCAGGCTGGAGTGCAATGGTGCAGTCTCAGCTCACTGCAACCTCCACCTCCCGGGTTCAAGCGATTCTTCTGCCTCAGCCTCCCGAGTAGCTGGAATTACAGGTGTGCGCCACTACGCCTGGCTAATTTTTGTATTATTAGTAGAGATGGGGTTTCACCATGTTGTCCACACTGGTCTCAAACTCCTGACCTCAGGTGATCCACCTGCCTCAGCCTCTCAAAGTGTTGGGTTTGCAGGTGTGAGCCACCATGCCCGGCCATATCTTTTCTTTTTTATATAAACAGCCAGCTATGTTTAAATATCGTTTTATTATTCAGAAATCAGAGCAAACAACGAATGGTTTTATAGTATTAATTATGATTAAAACAGTAAAGACAGTTTAGCAAATAGGTGGAAAATTTTCTTTAGTTTTAAGAGTATATTTTTAAGGCTGGGCACGGTGGCTCACGCCTGTAATCCCAGCACTTTGGGAGGCCGAGGCAGACGGATCACGAGGTCAGGAGATCAAGACCATCCTGGCTAACACGGTGAAACTCCGTCTCTACTAAAATAAAAAGATTAGCTGGGCACGGTGGCAGCCTGTAGTCTCATCTACTCGGGAGGCTGAGGCAGGAGAATGGCGTGAACCCGGGAGGCAGAGCTTGCAGTGAGCCGACATCCTGCCACTGCACTCCAGCCTGGGTGACAGAGCAAGACTCCGTCTCAAAAAAAAAAAAAAAAAAGAGTATATTTTTAGACATCCACTTCCCAGAAGATAAAGTAGATGTACTTTTTCCTATTCCTTCTGCTAAATACACCTAAAGACTCTGGACTATAAATAAAACAATATAAAAGAAGGATTCTTAGAGGTGGAGAGAAGAATGCAGGTTAGTTAGGGACCTTCAGATCTGAGAATAATGTGATGATGAGTTCTCTGGATTTTCTTTTTATTTCATATATCTCAGACATGGAGCCAAATAACTCAGCAACGCAGAAACACCAAATCACTCAGACCTCCCCACCACCCAACTCCCCAAGAAAAACTCCAAGAAAAAAAAGCTTGCTCTTTGTAGCCAAAAGACCAAGAAAGGGGTAGCTTAGGAAGAAGACTTTTTGACAATTGCTATTCTACTCTAGTCAAAAAACGACAGAAAAACTAGTCCCCATCCCACCCCAACACAAACAAAGGCTGAGTGGAGAGCTTAGACTTCCACCTTCCTGAAGTTGCAATAAGGTATCCTTAAACCTCTGCCAGGTGGTTTCAGAGAAAGTTAAGTGGGGAGCCAAGACTTTCTTCTTGTTGGCAGGTATCAAGAGTTCTCCACACCAAAGTGTCAGTAGAGATATTCTGTAGAAAGCCTAGACTTTCATCTCCATCCAGCAGTAAAGAGGCATTCCACTTTCTCACCACTGTGGTAGTATCAGAGGAAGCTGAGTAGAAAGTCAGTACTTTCAACATTGCCTAACAGTATTGGGGCCACCTCTAATATGTGTCAGTGAAGACCCTGTGGGGACCATAAACTCCCATGCCTGCCCAGCACTTATGAGGAGCTCCTCCCCTTAGGTGTCAGCTGAGACCAGATGGAGAGTCTGGACTTTTCTTACTCCATCTAGCAGTAGCAAGGCAGTTCCTCCCCTTGCCCTGTTGGAGTGATGTCAGAGATAGTGAGCTAAAACAGAGTTTAAATAAGATCTGGCGTCTCAAAACATAATACAAAAATGTCAGGTTTCAACAGAAAGTTACTCGTTTTACCAAGAACCAGGAACATCTGAAACTAAATGGAAAAAAAAAATCAACAGATGCCAACTTCAAGATGACAGAGATTTTAAAATAATCTGAAAAAGATTTTAAATAGCAATGATAAAAATAGCTTAATGAGAATTTACAGAAACAATGGAAACAAATGAGAAAAATAGAAAGCCTTAGCAAGTATGCTAGTTTGCTAAGGCTACCATAGCAAAGTACCACACTTCAAGGGGCAATAGGTTTTAGAGTTTAGAAGCTAGAGATCCAAGATCAAGGTATCATCATGGTTGATTTCTTCTGAGGGCTTTGAGGGAGGGTCTGTTCCAGGCCTCTCTCTCTCCTAGCTTGGGATGGTTTGCTGGCAGTCTTTGGTGTTCCTTGATTTGTAGGCAAATCACCGTGATATTTGCTTTCATGTTCACATAGCTTTCTCACAATGTGCATGTCTGTGTCCAAATTTTATCTTTTTATAAGAACACTGGCTATGTTGGATTAGGGAGCCAACCTACTCTGGTATGACCTTATCTTAATTAATTACATTTGCAACAACTCTATTTCTAACTAAGGCATGTTCTGAGAGACTGGTGGTTAGGACTTTAGCCTATGAATTTCTGAGAGACACAATTTTAACCCATAACAGCAAGAAAACAGAAAGCTTCATCAAAGAAATAGAATATATAAAGAATAACCAAATATAAATGTTAGAACTGAAAAATATAATCATTAAAATAAAAGCTAAGTGGATAGACTCAACAGCCGGTTGGGGGAACAGAGAAAATAATCACTGAACTGGAAGATAAAATAATATAAATCACTCAACTTAAATAACACAGAAAAATAGACTAAAAAGAAATGAACAGAGCCTCAGGGGGCTCTGTTTTGGGACTATAACAAAATACCCAACTGTCATGGCATTGGAGTCCCAGAAGGAGACGTAAAAGAGGGTGGGGGCTGAACATTTTCTAAATTTGGCTTCAGATGTAATCCTAGATTCAAGAAGCTGATTGAATCCAAACCAGATAAACCTAAATAAATCAGTACCAAAACACATCATAATTAAACTTATAAAAACTAAAGACAAAGGTCTTAAAAGCAGAAACAGAGAAATGATACCTAACCATATAAGAAAACAACAATACAATTACAGAGGATTTCTCATCAGAAACCATGAAGGCCAGAAGGTAGTGTCACAATATTTTTCAAAGGTTAAAAAAGATAACTGTCAGCCTAGAGTCCTATAGCTGGTGAATATATCATGAAATAAACAGGAAATTAGGACATTCTCAGATAAAGGAAAAGACAATTTGTTGCCAGAAGATCTATCCTGAAGAATGCTGAAGGAATTTCTTTAAATAAAAAAGGAAATGATAAAAGAAGGAACTTTGGAACATCAGCAAGGAAGAAAGAAAAATACAGTCAAAAATATAAATAAAAACAATAATAGGCTTTCTTTCTCTACTAGGCTTCTAAATTATGTCTGACAGTTGAAGCAAAAGTTATAACATTGCCTGATGTGGTTCTAAATACGTGTAGAGAAAATATTTAAGAAATATATTATAAATGAGGGATGACAAAGGAACACAAAAGGAGATAAGATTTTGATATTTCATTTGATGAAACCACATTATATCACATTTTTGTACACACACATATGTATGAATATACTTACACACATATATAAATATATATGTAAATACCTGAAACAACTATTGAAAAAAGTTTTTTAGAGATAGACTCCAAAACACTGTAGATGAATCAAAATGGAATTCTAAAATATGTCTATGTAGCCCACAGAAAGGCATTAAAAAATAAGAAAATAGAGAAAAATAGAAAACGAAACAGCACACATAAGCCCTAAAATATTTTAATAGCCCTATAACTGTTAATGAAATTACACTCATAATTTAAAAACTTCCCCGCAAAAGAAAGCTCCAGACCCAGAAAGGCCTACTGGGAAATTTTCTAAGATGTTTAAAGAAGAATTAACCCCAGCTCAGTACAATCTCTTAACTACCCTAAATGTAAATGATCTAAATATACCAACTAAAGGATAGAGATGGATAAAATGAATTTAAATCACAATCCTTCTATATGCTATCTGCAAGAAGCTCAATTAAGATTCAATGATATAATCAAGTTGAAACTAAAAGGAAGGAAATGGTTATATCATGCAAAAATTTTTAAAGGAAATCAAGACTAGCTCTGTGGATATCAGATGAAGTAGACTTCAGTGCAAAGAATATTATCAAAGACATAGAGAGATGTTATATAATGAAAAAGAATCAACTTACCCAGCAGGTATAGCAATACTAAATGTATATACACCAAAAAACAGAGTTGTAAAATGTGTGAAGCAAAAACTGAAGGATCTAAAAGGATAATTAGACAAATCCACAAGTATAGTTGGAGACTATTGTTACAGTTGGAAATATCACTACAGACATTAAAATATCCAAAAATAATGAGATATTACTAAAGACTCTACACATAAATGTAACAACTTAGATGAAATGGACCTTTGAAAAACACAAATTACTAGAACTCATCCAATGTAAAACATAATTTGAATAGCCCTATAAGTATTAAGGAAATTACATCTATAATTGAAAAGCTCCCCCAAAAAGAACTTTCCAGACCCAGATAAGTTCACTAGAAAATTCTCCAAAATGTTTAAGGAAGAATTAACACCAGGTTTATACAATCTCTCCCAGAAAATAAAAGAGAGAATACTGCTTAACTCATTTTATGAAGTTAGTGTTACCTTGACACAAAAAACAGAAATAGACAGTAGACATACACACAGACACCCAGCCACCCCAGAACATACAGATTCACAAATAAAAAGACAAAAATCTTAGACTAACATTAACAAATAGAAGTCAACAATATTTAAAAAGATTGTACACTGATACGGTTTAGATATTTGTTCCCTCCAAACCTCATGTTGAACTGTGATCTCCAATGCTGGAGATAGGGCCTAGTGGGAATTGTTTGGGTCATAGTGGGGGATTCCTCATAATGACTTGATACCATGCCCTTGGTGATGAGTGAGTTCTCACTCTATTAGTTCATGCAGTAGTTGGTTGTTTACAAAAGCCTGGTACCTCTTCCCTCTCTCTCTCTTGCTCTTCTTGCCATGTGACACCTCCCCCTTCACCTCCTGCCATGAGTAAAACTTCCTGGGGCCTTACCAGAAATCAAGCAGATACTGGCACTATGCTTGTAGAGCCCGCAAAACCATGAGCCAAATAAACCTCTTTTCCTTATAAGTTACGCAGTTTCAGGATTTATTTATTTATTTATGTTGTTGGTGGTGGTGGTGTTTTTGAGACAGGGTCTCATTCTCTCACCAAGACTGGAGTGCAGGGGCACGATCATGGCTCACTGCAGCCTTGACTGCTGGGCTCAAGTAATCCTCTCACCTCAGCCACCTGAGTAGCTGGGACCACAGGGTGTGAGCCACAACACCTGGCCAGTTTTTAAATTTTTTGTAGAGATGGGGTCTCCTTATGTTGCCCAGGCTGGTCTTGAATTCCTGGGCCCAAGTGATCTGCCCATCTCAACCTCCCAAAGTGCTGGGACTAAAGGCATGCGCCATTGCCCCTGGCCTCAGGTATCACTTTATAGCAATGCAAAACAGACACCATCACCAAGTGGTGTTTATTCCAGAGATGCAAATCTGGTTAATTATTCAAAAATCAATATCACTGGACATGCTGGCACATGTCTGTATTTCCAGCTACTTGGGAGGCTGAGGCAAGAGGGTCACTTGAGCCTGGCAGTTTGAGGCCAGCCTTGGCAACATAGTGAGACCCTCTCTCTAAGAATAAAATTTAAAAAGTCAATCAATGTAATTCACCATATTAACAGACTAAGGATGAAAAATCTCATCATCATATCAATTGACTCAGAAAAGTATCTGACGATATTCAACATCCATTAATGATAAAAATTTTCTGAAAACTAAGAGTAGTGAGGGACTTCCTCAATTTCATAGAGAGCATCTACAGAAAACCTACACCTAACGTTATACTTTCCCTTTAAGATTGGGCAAAGGCAAAGATGTCTACTTTTTTTTGAATGTAGGTTTTTATTAAATGGTATGCATCTGTGACAAGATCCCTGAGCAAATAGGCCAATGTATGTTCAAAATACTTTCTTTTTAAGATTTTCCAGGCTCTGAAATGCAGCATTTTTTAAAGTGCAGGTCACTGGTAGTCCACCTGAAGATACCCACTCTTAGCACTCTTATTCAACATAATGTTGGAAGTTCTAGCAAATGCAATAAGGCAATACAAAGCAAACATGCGCACAGATTAGAAAGAAAGAAAATGATCCCTATTTGCAGATGACATGGAAAATCCCAAAGAATATACAACAAACCCCTACGGTTATGGAAATATTTTGTATCTTGACTGCATGCTAATATCCTGATTGTGACATTGTACTATAGATTTGCAAAATGTTACCATTGGAGGAAACTGGATAAAGGTTATATTGACTCTTTCTTATTATTTCTTAGAAATGCATGTGAATCTATAATTGTCTGAAAATAAAAATAATTAGTTAATTGAAAAGTATATCTTTAAAGTAGGTCTTAAGGCTGGGTGTGGTAGCTCACACCTATAACCCCAGCACTTTGAGAAGCCAAGGAGGGCAGATTGCTTGAGCTCAGAAGTTTGAGACCAGCCTGGGCAATATGGTGAAACCCCATCTCTACAGAAAATACAAAAATTAGTTGGGCATGGTGGTGCACGACTGTAATTCCAGCTACCTGGGAGGCTGAGGCAGGAGAATCACTTGAGCCTGGGAGGCAAAGGTTGCAGTGAGCAGAGATCACGCCACTGCACTCCAGCCTGGGTGACAGAGGGAGACCCTGCCTCAAAAAAAAAAAAAAAAAAAGTTTTTAATCTAAATAACTGAGTTTGGTTTTCTTTGGATGTTAGATTATCTCCAATAGGTAGCTCTTAATTTATTTTAGAATTTTCAGTGGAGAGGCACATGAATAAGTTAGAAAACTCCTTTGTTTTCCATAGCATGCTGAAATCATGGATAATTCCAAAAGCAAAATATATTAGTGGTATATTTACTCTTAAATATCTGGGGAGGTGCTATGTTCATATTGAGTTATCTCAGTAGAATTAGAGCAGAATATTTTACATTAAAATACTTATAAATTATAACATATAAATACAAAGAATATCTTATTCTTAAGCTCTGAATCATCTCTAAATATTATATTAGGATTTTCATCAGAGTTGAACATCAGTCAAAAGAGAAAGAGAAATACTTAGAGTGTGAACAACTCTTAGATTTCAGCAGAGATTTTCTCTTATTAGCAAGAGAGAAAAAAGGAGCCTGACTTATGTTAGCACAGTTTTTAACAGGTATATAGGAAGAAGACAATAAAACAGGAGACACAGGCTGGGTGCGGTGGCTCATGCCTGTAATCCCAGCACTTTGGGAGGCTAAGGCAGGTGGATCACAAGGTCAAGAGATCGAGACCATCCTGGCCAACATGGTGAAACCCAGTCTCTACTAAAAATACAAAAATTAGCTGGGCATGATGGCACACGCCTATAGTCCTAGCTACTCGGGAGGGTGAGGCGGGAAAATTTGCTTGAACCAGGGAGTTGGAGGAGGTTGCAGTGAGCTGAGATCGTGCCACTGCACTCCAGCCTGGCGACAGAGCGAGACTCCTTCTCAAACAAAACAAAACAAAACAAAGCAAGAAACAGGAGACTCAGATATCCTGTATCCATTGAGAAAATTATCATTACTGTGAATCTTTTTTCTCTAGTGGCGATTGGACTTTTCTGTAACTTGGTATTCTGCAGTTTGTTTTATTTGCTTGCTCAGGACTTAAGGTGCTTCTTTAATATGAAGAAATATATTTCTTTAATTTTGTAAAAGTTTCAGTTATTATACATTTGAATACTGCCACTTCCCACCCACCTTGTTCTTTACTTCTGGAACTTCGATTTATGTGTGTTGAGCCTCTAATTCCATAGAGTATTTGCGAAGTCAGAAATGTAACATATACTCATTTAACATGATCTCGGGTTCATCGAGGAATAATTTATACACAGTAAAGTGTTCTCTTTAGGTGCTCTGTTCGATGAGTTTTGACAAATGTATGTGCTCTTGTGAGTGCTAAAAAGATGTAGAATATTCCTATACTCAGATAATTTCGCTAATGCACCTTTGTATTTAATCCCCTTCCCCCACATCCAGTCCCTGGAAACCACTGATCTGATTTCTGTCCCTATAGTTTTACCTGTTCTAGAAGGTCATATAAATGAAATCGTAGAGGATATAGCTGTTATTTGGCTTCTTTCACTCAGTGTAATGCTTTTGAGATTCACGCAGATTGTGGCATGCATCTGTAGTTCATTGTTTTTATTGCTGAGTAGTGTTCCATAGCATGAGTGTATCACGGTTTGTTGATCCATACTAGTGGTGGACATTTTAGTTGTTTCTGTTGTTGGCAATTTTGAATAAAGTTGCCACAAACGTTTACCTATGGGTGTTTTTATATCTCTTGGGTAAACACCTGGGAGTAGAGTTGCAGGGCTGTTATGGTAACATCTTAGGTGTGGGATTGCTTATGGGTACGATAAGAAACAAATAGCTTTCCAGTCATTGTACCATTCCATTCTTATCAGCAGTGTATGAGAGTTCTAGCTGCTGTGCATTCTTGCTAGCACGTCGTACTGTTAGTTTTAAATTTTAAAAAAGTTCTTTGGTAAAGTGTCTGTTTAAATCTCTCGTCAATTTAAAAATTGAGTTTTGTGCCTTTTTGTTATTAAATTGAGTTCTTTATAATTTAAATACATGTCCTTTACTAGGTATATGTTTTGCAAATATTTTCTCCCCTTCTGTAACTTCTCTTTTCATTTTCTTTACAGTATTTTTCAAGAGCATACTTTTTTACTTTTAAGAAGTCTAATTTAGCAGTTTTTTTCTTCTATGTTTTGTGCTTTTTGTTTCCTAAGTCATCTTTGCCTAACCCAAATTGATAAACAGGCCGGAGGGGAGGTGTCAGTGTTCCCGGAACAACGATTATATTCATTTATTGGCTTGAGGCTTTCAGGTAAGGAAGATAGTGTAATTTCAAAACTGCACTTGGTGCAGATCTACAGATGCCTTTGTCTCAACATCAAGGCCTGGATACATAACAACATTTCTTGCTGCTTCCCAAGGCTAGTGGTGGGCAGCCGCTGTGCGTGTGTGTGTGTGTGTGTGTGTGCGTGTGTGTGTGTGTGTGTGTGTGTCTGCGAAGGCGTAGAGCTCCTTCTCCTTAGTGCAGGCTTGTAGCAACATTCCCTCTCTCTGCATGAGTGTCAGAATCCTCATATCTGACCCTAAAGTCCCCACCCCCACTGCCCTGGTAGGATTAGCTTCCCTCTATTGTACAGACTTTTCTTTTCTTTCATTCTTAATACTTGACAACTGGACATTTCTCTGTATTTTATGCTTCAAGATATATTTGGAAATACTTTTTATACTTATGTCATCCAGTATTTTATGTTTGTAGCAGGTAGAGGCCCTCCTTACAATAGGTGATCCACCACATTGCCAAAAATTCTCTCTCTTTTTTTTTTTTTCATGATCAAGTAGGGTTTTTTTTTTAAATGCAGGGATAGTTCAACATTATAAAATTTACTAATGAAATTCTTTAAATTAAATCACTTGAAAGAATGTGTGTATATTAATATGTGTTATATAAATGTATTAATAATTCTTTTTATACATTTTAATAAAATAATCATTTCTCCTCTGCATAACCTAGAAATAAAAATAAATCTACTTAAGCTGAAAGAGATTTGTCCCTGAAACTTATAACGATTAAACCCTTTTAATGATGAAATGTCAAAGCATTTATTTATTTATTTATTTATTATTATTATTATACTTTAAGTTTTAGGGTACATGTGCACAATGTGCAGGTTAGTTATATAGGTATACATGTGCCATGCTGGTGTGTTGCACCCATTAACTCGTCATTTAGCATTAGGTATATCTCCTAATGCTATCCCTCCCCTCTCCCCCCACCCCACAACAGTCCCCAGAGTGTGATGTTCCCCTTCCTGTGTCCATGTGTTCTCATTGTTCAGTTCCCACCTATGAGTGAGAATATGCGGTGTTTTGTTTTTTGTTCTTGCGATAGTTTACTGAGAATGATGATTTCCAATTTCATCCATGTCCCTACAAAGGACATGAACTCATCTAGAACTAGAAATACCATTTGACCCAGCCATCCCATTACTGGGTATATACCCAAAGGACTATAAATCATGCTGCTATAAAGACACATGCACACGTATGTTTATTACAGCACTATTCACAATAGCAAAGACTTGGAACCAACCGAAATGTCCAACAATGATAGACTGGATTAAGAAAATGTGGCACATATACACCATGGAATACTATGCAGCCATAAGAAATTCTCTTCTTGAAGACTGTGTTTTCTGATTAAACCCGCCCTTACAATTTAGAATTTAGTCTCTTTTTTTTTACATTTATTTAGTTATCCTTCAGATGTTTTAAATCAAGTGCTGAATTGTTTTCAAAAAAAAATGGGAGATGGATTCTCCTTCTTGAAGCTTATAACTTTTATAAAATCCAAAGAAGTTCCTTTAAAAATTCCCCTCCCAGACAATTGCATCCCTCACCATCTAAGTCTCTGTTATTCAATTTTTAATTTCTCTTCCTGGTTTCATAGTTTGTGCACTTTGGTTTTACTCATTAATTATACCTTTTTCTCCTTGACTTACCAGAATCATTAAATGACCACAGGATTTTCCCTATTACTGCATATTTAAAAATCTTCTTTTTCATCAAATAATAGTGTAGAATATCAGAATAAGCTGCATATTTGCTGCATTATGCACTTGGAGATTTGTAGAGAACAGAACAATAATTTTTATTTGAGAACAGAAAAATAATTTTTTATTTCATGTATTTCCGGTTCTGTTTTAAGTCTGGAGTGATTATGTGGGAAGTATGAAACACGCCTCAACCCACAGTGGTCTTACTACCTGATTGAAGAAGATAGGCTTTTAAAAGAAAAAAATCTTATAATGCTGTAATATGAACAGCATGTAATGAAGTGGGGCAACATTGACTCATAAGTGCACAGAGGTGGGGACAGCCATGGAAGGATGAGAGGTTGGGTGAGGCTCTCCAGGGCCCTCAGAGCCCTAAAGACACTGAAAGATTTGGAATGACAAACAAAGAGAGACGCTGTTCTGACTGGGAAACAGCCTCAATAAAATACAGAGTACACATGGAATATGAGGGCTCGGTAAAGGGACCCTCATGTTCCCCACTTCAGTCACAGAAAGTAAACAACTCCCAAGAAAACATTTTCTGCAAATAAAATAACCAGTACTTCTCTTGAGGGGGTCCACAGGAGCACTTTTACAGATGGATGAATTGGCAGCTATGTTTTGTTTGGTAAAACAGAAACCAGCAGGCAAACATCCTGATATTAACTCAGGAACATCTCCAGCCACAACATTTTCATTTGTTCTTATGTATTCTTAGACCAGATGAAGTGGATTTTTCCCTTACAAAGGAATTCGGAATGTATACTAAGGAAACCATTCCCTTCTGGGATCCAATCTAGTCCTTGTTTGGGAAACAAAATGTGAAACATATCCAGGTGGCTGAAAGAGAAGAGACATCCTGACAATACTCTTCAGAAGGCTCCCTGGATCCTCCCTTCCTCCACGTCATTTTACCAGCCCTTGAAAATGTATTTTTCTCCCAAATAAGGATGCTTATATTCGCATTCTTTAAGCAGTCCTAGTCTTAGTGAGAGAAGGCATGCATATACCATCCCAAGCATGCACTGCAGAACAAGAGATCAGTGTGCTTCCCCTCAAAGGCCTTTTCCCACGGGCCTTTCCCGTGTACCCTCTTGTCACCACTACTCATATCTCTATATTTCACACCAAAGCCAGTGGAAGCCAATGGAAGTTCCACATTCTGCCTAGATTCCGTAAGGGTCTGATCATCTAAGGGCAAGAACAAATTGCTGGCAAACAGTCACACACATGTTTGTAATCACTGACATTTGCACTGCTACAAATAAAGAATGCATTCCTCCTACACACGTACATTGAAGATGGTTAGGAAAATCTGTTTTGAGTTAAGCTTCTTCTCTTTGATATGCATTTCAAATTACTAACCCAATGCTGCTTTAATTTTGTTTGTAGGAAGCTGAACTGACACGAAACAAAAGAAGTCCGTTGTTTTGGATTGAGTTCCATACTTGGCTGGCCCAGAGGTTGATCTCACCACCATTCAGAGATCCAAGAAGAAGCCACCTGTTGGATTTAAGAAAACCCAGTAAGATGTTGCTACTACGGTTTTTTTTTGTATGTGTGTCTCTGCAGGTAGAAACCTAATTAGCCAATAAAATGTACTTTTGCATGAGAAGTGAAGTAAACTTTGTCTCAAATATGAGGAACTATGTCAGTCATACAGCAATTGTATGGCAAGCCTAAAGGATGGTCAGCTTTAAACAAATTTCCACAGGTAGGCCCAGGTTTCCTATCTCTTTTTTAGCGTATCTTTCTTGCTCACAAATACCTTACTCTTTCATTAACTCCTTCATTTAAGTCTCCAGCTCTTAATCAGCTCCTTCTCTCACCTTCCTTGCCTGAGCATCTCTCCTATCATATTTTCCCATCTAGACCACACATCTGCCGCTGCTCCCCTCATAACCACCATCTCACTAGCCAGGGTTGACTCAGCTCTATGCACAAGATATCTCTGACTAACTCCTTCCTATAAGCTGAGACTACCATTCATCAGCATATCTTGGGCTTAGTTTCCTAATTTTGTTCTTCCACTTGCCTTTATTGCTCTTTTAATTCTATTCCAATGGTTTGTCTGGTGGATTGTTCTTTATTGCTACCCATACAGGATGGAGACATTAACACAGGAATTAATTTATTCAGCATTTTGCTCCCTGTTTATCCCCAGATAATTCTTCAGTATGGAGACAGGTTGGTATTTTTGGGGTACTGCCATCTGGGCCTCTGCCATCCATAAACAAGGGATGGGGGGTGTGGATGGAAAAAAGAAAAATGACTATGCTGATTTCTGAAAATTACTGAGATGGAGAAAACCAAGGTCTCACATGGAATAGTTGTGTTAGATCCCAACCTGGATAGTAAGTCTTCAATATCGTTTCTCTGAAGTCATTTGGGTTTTAATAAGGTCAAAATAACCAGGACACTGAAATTGGTACTATTGCCATCAATAAAGAATAGACAGCATTTTTGGCTGTCGTCATTAGCAGGAGGACAGATTGATGGTATTTTGTCCTAAAAGCTAAGGACCTTCCTACTTCTCACTCAAAATCTTTCCTTAATTATATTTACCTGAATTATTTTATAGCTATTGGTCCTTATATTCTGTATTAGAAACTAAATAAATCTATTTCAATCTCTTAACTAAGATTTATAATAATACAAATTTATTTCTTAGTAGTCTATGTTTTGGTTCAGAGTGTACTGTTAGGAAGAAGACCTATTTGGAGGGTTGTTCTCTACCCATCTTTTTGGGAAAGCAGTATGGAAGAACACTGAACCATTAAACAGAAAGGAGACACAATTTCTTTTTCTTCAACTTGACAACCCAATTCTCAACTGCAAGGCAAGAGAAAAAAGTAAGGCACATCTGTTCCATCCCCTGCTGTCTATCTCTACCCTCTATTCTATAGGTTGAGATAAGAGAGGCTAGAAATAAGATGTTGATCTTCAATTATATTTTTCATTCATTCATTCATTCATTCATTCATTCATTTCCCATGGGAAAGATTAAGGCCAAGCAGGTGAAACAAGGTGAAGAGGATGAATGGAAAAGAAAACATATACAATATTTAGCCTCCCAAAGTGGGGGGTGAGGCACTGGTGGAGAAGAAACAGTGGGTTCTCAGCTTTGGACAGATAAATGCCTGAAGCTAGTGTCTGCCTTGAGATAGTTTTGCTCTTTACCTCTCTAAGTACAAACAGCAGATGACTCAAGTTTGAGCAGAGAAGTGGGCAGAAGTGTTTGTTCTCTGCCTCCAGATGTCTCCAGTGATTGTCTGGCAAGCCGCCACACAGGAAGACAATTGACTGAGTGGTACATATTCCTCATATTCTCGCATTTCTAAAAGTCCCAGTTTATTTATTTCTAGTAATTGGTTCTCTGTCATTGACTGAAAAATATATATTATTAAAAAAAACTTTGTAGAAGACAGGCTTTGCACTTCTTTGCTTTTGTGCTTTAGAAAGCAATGTGGTATTTTCTAAAACATTACTGGTTCCACCCAAACACTTTTTCTTGGAGATACAATTAATTCAGATTAACATAACTGAACAAATATCCATTGACTATTTGTCTGTAATATAGAAGAGGACTTCAAAAGGTTCTTGGAAAATGGAATTAAAAGATAGAGGCCAGGCATGGTGACTCATGCCTGTAATCCCAGCAGTTTGGGAGGCCAAGGCAGGAGGATCACATGAGGCCAGGAGTTCAAGACCAGCCTAACCAACATGGAGAAACTCTGTCTCTACTAAAAAATACAAAATTAGCTGGGCATGGTGGCGCATGCCTGTAATCCCAGCTACTTAGGAGGCTGAGGCAGGAGAATCACTTGAACCCAGGAGGTGGAGGTTGCAGTGAGCCAAGATTGTGCCATTGTACTCCAGCCTTGGCAACAAGAGTGAAACTCCGTCTCAAAAAAAAAAAAAAAGAAAGAAATAAAAAACATAAACTTGATTTCTCAACATAAGCTCTATGTAGTTTAAGACACTTATATAAGTGATGGTATCAGCCATTTTAGTCCATTCCTAAAAAACTGATGGGCCTGGGAATTTAACCATGTCAATGTAGTCTTTTTTACATTATTAACTGAAAAAAAATAAGTGCTCTTTAAAGATATTTTTAAGATTAGGCAACAAAAAGAAGTCAGAAAGTGCCAATCAGGACTGTAAGGCTTATGCCTAATCATTTCCCATTGAAATCCTCATAAAATTGCCCTTGTATGATGAGAGGAATGGGCAGGAGTATGTCGAGGTAGAGAAGGATTCTCTGTTGAAGCTTTTCTGGGAATATGTCTGCTAAAGCATTGGCTAACTTTCTCAAAACACTTTCATAATTAGCAGATGTTATCATTCTTTGGCCTTCCAGAAAGTCAACAAGGAAAATGCCTTGAGCATCCCCCAAAAAACTGTTGCTATGACGTTTGCTCTTGACCGATCCACTTTTGCTTTGACTGGACCACTGCTAGCTACTTCTTGGTAGCCATTGCTTGGATTGTGTTTTGTCTTCAGGATCATACTTCAAACATAGTAGAGCCATGTTTCATCTCCTGTGACAGTTGTTCAAAGAAATGTTTCAGGATCTTGATCCCACTTGTTTAAAATTTCCATTGAAAGCTCTGCTCTTGTCTGCAGCTGATCTGTCATGCAATGTTTTTGCACCCATAGAGTGGAACGTTTGTTCAACTTTAATTTTCAGTCACAATTGTGTAAGATGAATCACTTGAGATATCTATGGTGTTGGCTATTGTTTCATTTGCTAATCATCTGTCCTCTTCAGTTTGGATATAAACAAGATGAATTTTTTCTTTCAAATCGATATGAATGGTCTGCTGTTGTGGGCTTCATTTTCAACATCATCTTGTCCCTTCTTAAAACGAGTTATCTATTTGTATACTGCTGATTTATTTGTGGCATTGTCCCCATAAACTTTTTGTAAAGCATCAGTGACTTCACCATTCTTCCACCCAAGCTTCATGATAAATTTGATGTTTGTTCTTCCTTCAAGTTCAGCAGAATTCATGTTGCTCTGATAGGGATGCTTTTCAAACTGAGATCTTATTCTTCTTAATAACGCAAACTAGATCCTATTCATGTATGTATAACAAGTTAGGACAAGGTTATTTCAGTGTAAACAAGTTTTGAAATCTATGCATAGTTTTTTCATAATATGCATTTCCATGAACTTTTTGAAGAACCTAAATATGTGTGCTGTTATAAGCAGTTAGCAAGAATTTTAACCTGCAAATAAATATATTGAGGATTATATTTTCTGTGCCAGAATAATTCTACTTCCTGTGTTTAGGAAATAACACAGTAAAAAATGTACTTTGATATATTTTCTATCTTTTTTGAACAAACAAAGAATTGTGATTTCAGTTTCATGTGTTTTTTTCTGAGGAGCTGTAACATGTCCTGGCAAGTGACAGTCTATAAAACATCTACTTAGATTTTACCTTCGTCTTTGAAATAATAGCCTGACCATGTTTCTAATCAACATGTCTGCAGTCAGTGCCAATTTTCCTTTGTACTATGTATCTTTTAATGAAAAGATAAAGCACTAACCTTTTTTTAAATCACAAAACACCTCTACAAGGAAATGTACTAAAATATCTATACAAAGGAATATATGTAATATCTATGACTAAGAGCTATGAGCAGATCACTAAAAATCAAACTGGAGATAAAGCCAGAAAAATGCCCAAAGCCATTTGGAATTTTCTTTCATCTTAAGCTGCTTGTTGCATTCCTGGATGTGGTGGAATTTCCACCCAGTTTGTACCTTTCTATTCCCTGTTTCAACAACAAAATCCACATGCAGGCACATCTTTACAGAATTGTTAAACTGTATGCATTTGCACTCTCTTCCTCTTCAAACCCAAATAGTACAATCTCAAATTCTGCATAGCATCATTAAAGTATTCTATAATTAAACCTATAATGATAGGTACATAAGAACAGGGAGTAAAAATCATAGATACAGCCAGGCATTGTGGCTCACACTTGTAAACTCAGCACTCTGGGAGGCTGAGGCAGGAGGATTACTTGAGGCCAAGGGTTCAAGACCAGCATACACAACATAGTGAGACCCTACTTCCATGAATTTTTTTTTTAAATTTTCCAGGCATGGTGACGTGTGCCTATGGTCTCAGCTACTCAGGTGGCTGAAGCAGGAGGGTGGCTTGATCCCAGGAGGTTGAGGCTGCAGTGAGCCAAAATTGTGCCACTGCATTCCAACCTAGGCAACAGATCGATACTGTGTCTCTTAAAAAAAAAATCGTACGTACTTCCAAAAAAATGTTAAATCAACTAAAAAAGCATCATGCAACTTTTACAAAAACTAACCTAGCTCCTTGCAGGCAAGATGATTGCAAAGATTTTCAGAAGTCTGATTATGGGTCACAAAAGAAGCGTGTCTCACACATAATCCTGTTCTGGTGGTTAAGGAGGAAGGAAGTGTACTTCATCAGTGGAAGTAATAGAGAATGGAAAAATTATACGGTGGATGGTGCTGTGTGGCTTTGTGAACTACTTTGCTGCATTTTCCCTTGAGTGTGACAGCATTTTTAATGTAACCGTGTCTTGCATCTTGCAGCACAAAACCCCTGAAAATGAATTTCTGATGGTTGAGAATGAGTCTCATGAGGAAATCAGGAAAATTTTTAAAAATATGATATGAATAGCTCTTACAATGGATCTTTAAAAAAATAAAATGTGTTTTGAAAGGAAGGTTTGTTTGGGCTTATCTCGCCACAGGACTGTCTGGGTTTCTACCCCCAGTGGAAAAGCGACGCTGCTCTGGCTTCCCGCCTCCTTTTGTTCTGTGGCAATCATCCATCCACGTCTGCAATGTGCCTACAGTTTCCAATCACACATTTCTTTCTTGCTGCCAGTGTGGAGTTAAGGCATATGATAGCATTTGGAAGAAAATAAACATCCCATGTAATAGGCCAATATGGCAAACCCTGGTGAGTGGGATCTATCAAAAGCAAACTTGGGTAATGATCAAGGGAGAAAATAAAACCTTTATTCTTGGCTGCTGAGAGTGGTGACTTCCAGCTAGGCTGTTCTTTCATTTTATTGTTAGGGTGAGTTCAAGTACACCTAACGCCCCAAGGGGATCACATCGTTGAAAGACTCCATACTTAAAAGAAGAAGAAATTCTAAAGTTATAAACATATCTAACTTGAAACCATCAGGGTATTCCATATTTTAGGGCATTTTCTTTTCAAGTTCTCCTTCAGTTCACATAAAAGCCCTACTTCTTTGTTTTTCTTGGCCAAAGGATGGGGCCCTGGACAAGAGTTCTGGAAAACCCTATGGAGGCCTTGGGAGCTTCCCCTCCTGGTGCTGGCAGCCAGCAGATGCCTGTGATGCTATCTATGCCTGTCAGTTTAATCTCACAGCACTGCCTAACAGGCACAACATCGTCCTGGAGTGCTTTTACTGGAACTGTTTTAATGACTGTGAATCATATTTTGAAAGACCCAACACCTGATCTTCCATTAACAAACCTGGCTATTTTGCTTTTAAATGTCCAAAAGAGCCAATTATCCTGCAAATCTGATTCAAGTGTACCAGATTGAATTAGAGAAGTGCATATTTCAGGAAACTTCCCTTGCATTCCAAATCTGTCCAGTTGAGGTAGGGTTTTTTGATAGAAAACATTTCCTTTTTTTTTTTTTTCAAACTGTCTCATTTCAGAATACTTACAATATCTCTCGCCCTTGGTAACAGAGGGGAGGGGTTCATATGTTGACATCCAGTTTCCTGAGAAGTGGTGAGAGACAAAATCTCCCCAACCTCCTTACCCAACTGTAATGATGAAAGATGTACAACAAAATGATGTCTTGTTTAATGTGGGATTTTATATGCCACTGGAACATAGGCAACATCTAATGTGAAATGGCTTCTGCTTCAAACAGAGGGCCACTATTTTGCCCTCTGTTTACTATGTTGCCCAGGGTTACCACAGTCTTGCTAGAGTTCCAAGCACGGTGGTTATCAGCAGAGATGGATGCCACTGTAAGGAGCCTGGAAATCCCAGGTGTAGGTACTGAATAAACAAGAAAGATATTGTAATAATCTCAGTTTTGAGGACAAGGGAAAGAAACAACCACTGAAGAATTTTGATAAGAGGTTTTTCTAGTCTTCAAACCATATTCAGGAATATTTCAGCAGGGTAGGACTTAGGGCCACTTATTCAGCCTCATGATTGGCCAGTTTCTGTCCATTCCTGCACCTTTTCTCCTCCTTCTCTTGTGGGTAGTTCTCTCCAGTTGCCTCTTCTCTTTGCATATCTAGGACATGCTGATAACATTAGTGTTTCTGCAAAGATATTGATTTTAACAGGGAAAGGAGATGGGGTCTGGCATATGGTAGATAATCAATGTTGGTTGACTAAATAAAAGCGAAACTTCATCTCCACTGACTTTATTACTACTTAAACTGAACATTTAAAAAAAGAATTAGTCTTGGACATGATGCAACATTATCGCTGAGCCAAACTTTTTTACTATCTTGGGTTTTACAGCCTTCTTATCCTTCTGGTTAAGTGAGAGCAGGCAACTCCATCTGGCATGTAAAGAACTGGAAAAAATTTCTATGGATTTTTGTACCTGTTTATTTCTCCTTGTACATGTTGTAGCTACTGGTAGAATATTTGGATTTTTGCCAGTTTGTTATAAGAGTAAATTTTACTTTACATTTACTTTTTATGAGCAAGATTGAGCATCTTGTTATATGTTTAAGTGTCATTTGTGTTTCTTTTTAAAATAATTTTTTATTGTTACCTCTCGCCCATTTTTTTCTATCAGGTTGTTGGTCTTTTCTCCACTTTTAGAAGCCTTTGTAAATTAAGGATATTAGTTAGCTCTTTGTGTTTGTTACATGTGGCAAATATACTTCTCTAGATTGTCATTTGTTTTATACTTTGCTACTGTAAATGTGTTTTAATTTCACAGAGCTAAATTTATCACTATTTCTCCTTGTTGCCTCTGTGTTTTGAATCATGATTAGGAATACTTACGCGTTTTCAGGTAATTAAGAAATTCATCTCTGTTTTCTTCTCATATTTGTGTGGTTTTATTTTTTACATTTCAGTCTCTAAACTATTTTGAATTTCCCTGGTGTCTATTATAAGAAGTATATCCTATATTATCACTTTTCACATTGCTATTGAGTTATCCCAATATTATTTGTCAAGAAGGCCATCCTTTCCCCATTGATTTGAAATTCTGCTTTTTTACATGTATTAAATTTCCACATACAACCATGCCTATTTCTGGATTTTCTATTTTATGACATTAGTTTGTCTGTGAACCAATATTATGCTATTTTTAATTATATAGACTTTATCATTCATACAGTAACAATAATTTGTAATGTCATTTTATACACAGTAGGAAAAGTTTCCCCCCACGACCAACCCACTGTGCTCCTTTCCTGGGGCTTTTGTAGTTATTATTGCTTGTTTGTTCTTCCAAATGAACTTTGTTACCTCTTTCTCTAGCTTTAGAGATAAAAGACTGTTGATATTGTACGGAGATAGCATTAAGCTTGTTAATCAACTTAGGGATGATTTACATCTTTACGGTAATGAGTTTTTCTGCCAAGGTATACTGCATGCCTTCCCGTTTTCCACTAAGTAAGCTCTGTAGTTTTTAGGAGTGTTTTATGATTTTCCTCATATAGGCTTTATATACTTCTTAATCTTAATGTTAAAGTTATGCCCAATGTTTT
Organism: Gorilla gorilla gorilla; assembly: GCF_029281585.2. Classification (NCBI taxonomy): domain Eukaryota; kingdom Metazoa; phylum Chordata; class Mammalia; order Primates; family Hominidae; genus Gorilla; species Gorilla gorilla. The sequence continues at coordinate 64,225,649 of NC_073231.2, read as the reverse complement.
CTTTTCTAAATGTAAATAGAATCTTTCCCATTATAATTTCCCATTAATTTTCAATTGATTTTTGTTTTACATGTGAGAGCTATTTTTGAAAGTATCCATTTAAACTACTATAATAAATTATCTTATTGTTAATAGTGGTTTTCCACTGATTTATTTTTTAGGGGGACACTACAGATGTATAATTTTATCACATGCAAATACCTCTTTTTAATTCTTAGACTACTAATTGCTTCTCTTGTCTTATTACATTGGCCAAAATCATCAACATGGTATTGAATAGTAGCTCTAGTGCATTTTAGAAAGCTATTCACAAAGAATAAAGTTGATTGCTTTGGGAACTTTTCCTCTTTTTTCTCACTTTTCCCTCTTCCTTCCTAGAAAGAAAGAATATGAGAATGAGATGCAGAGTAGAGTTCCCAACATTAAGCATGAGAGAGACAAAGGGAGTCTAGGAATCTGGATAATTACAATTAGAATTCAGACCTTGGGATATCTATGGTTCACAAGAAATGTGTTGTTTAGCTGCCAACATTTCGATGCTTCATTAATGTAGATGCTTCCAAGATAATTGCTCAATTAATTATCAAGATTCTACATGTTCACAGAGATATTTGACCTGAGTTATTTTCTTTGCCAGGATAACTTGAAGGATGAGTAAAAGACTTAACTTGGATAAGAAAACCTTCTCATACATTCTGCTTAAGTCAGAAAGCCATTTCCTTGAAGTTTCTTAGCATTCCAGGGCTTATATGGTGCTGGGTTGAATGCTAAGTGTTTACCTCATTGGTTCCACACAACACACCAAATTGAGGACTGGAGGTGTTATGTAACTGGCTCAAAGTTATAAAACTTGTAAGAAGCAGAGGAAATTGAAACCGAGGATTATTGAACTCTAGACTGCCTCCCATGTGGCCCAAGTGCTCCAAACTAGGCCCCCGGTTTGGATATGAACGTGCACTGCCAGTGAGGATCTTCGAATGAGGTGTTCTGGGGTATGTAGGTTTCATGGCTGCTCCTGAAGCAATTACTGATTATCTCTAAGTGATCACTGGCATTAGCATTATTAAATGTCCAGTCACATTTAAGAAGCCATGTGGCTACGTGGCTTTGTCACATCTGTTGACCACAGAAAATGACTCAGTCTATTATCCTGACAAATTGCATTTCAATCCCTTGAGAAAGATACTCAAATTGGAAAATCATCTGCACTTTTGCTTCCCTGCTACATCTCTGGCTTTCCTACAATCATTTCTTAAAACTTCCAACAGAACAGCAACAGCTCTCACAATTGGCATGTTTTAAGGCTCCTCTATCTGAATTATTTAGGAAAGCTTTAGAAAACGAAAAAACTAAGACTCAAGAGCAAGCTACTGTCTCTTTTAGAGGATGAGCTTCACATGGCTATTTTATTCTTTTCCATGTTAGAAGCAAAGTTTTAAAAAATACTCTTTATGCTTTTATGAAAATGTTATGTGATTTTTAAAAGTATTATGCATAAAGACAATAAAAAATTAAAAGGAAATACTTTTTTTTCATTAGCCGGTGTTCAGTAATGTGTCAAATCTTGATATACCTAATTTGTCTTCTTTCAACTTTACTTTTGGATTTCCTGATTCCAATTTTTCAGAAGTTGACAGACATCATGTTATTGTCACTAATTCCTCCCACTCAGCTCTCAGAGGTTCATTGTTCTGAGGGAGAAATTGTCATCTCCCCTTTTCCCTCCACTGGCTCAGTTTAAGAAAGTGAGGCAGATTATGGGTCTTTTTTTTTTTTTTTTTTTTTTTTTTGCTTCAGCACAGGCTGGTATTTGATTCTGGAGTATCCCAAGACCTTTTCTAGACAGTTCCAACTCTTCTTCCTCTTCTCCTGCTCTTCAGTCTTCAGAGCCTCTTTGTGGTTCAGGGGGTGTGGGTAAAAGGGAGAGTTTGCTCGGCACCACTGGGAGGAAGCTCCTGAGCTGACCCTTAGATACTGGGGAATACCTGTCCTAAGACAGTTAAGTGAGACTTTTCAAAACTGATGGATAGTATCTGGCTTCATCCACGGAGAAGACCAGCAGAATCGCTTGGATATTGGGACATTAGGCATACTCATCTAGAGCTCCTCCAACCCTCTCTTTTGAGTTCAGGGCATAACTTCTTCCATGGACCACTCAGTCAGTGACATTTCCATGGCTAGTTTGGTGCAGCGTGTGTGGGTTCTCTAACGCTGACTGCTCAGCCCACTTCTGATAATTGCGGCCTGAGAAAAATTTAAGAATTTAAAGGAGTAATGTTGGTATTTCTGAAAACCTTTTGTTTCTAGTGGTCTAAGCCTGGCATTGAAGTCTAGGAGCCCAGTGGCATCCACGTAGAAGAATCAGCTTTGCAAGCCGAATGCATCCAGCTGTTGTGGAGCCTCAAGCTCCTGCAACTTAGTGGAGCATCTTTAAGTAAAAGAATACAAACATTTCTTACTCTTTCTTTCTTTTTTTTTGTTTTTCTTGAAACAGAGTCTCAGTCTGTCACCCAGGCTGGAGTGCAGTGGTACAATCATAGCTCTCGGCCTTGAACTCCTGGGCTCAAGCAATCCTCCCATATCCACTTCCCAAAGTGCTGAGATTACAGGCATGAAGCACCATGCCCGACCACTTTTCCTTACTTTATGAGATATAGAATCATGTGAACAAATTGCTAAGATCTTGGAAGGTGTCTTGAAGGTTAAGCATTTTAGCTTCCAGTCAAATCTTCCTCTGTCTCTGAGCAGCTCAACTGACTCTCTTCACCTGTGGACTTCTGTGACCTTGTGACTGTCCTAGCATCTCATCTTAACTTTCCTGTCACACCATTGTTTCCTCATTCATAACTGTTTCTCAGTTATACACACTTATTTTGATGTGTATTTCTCTGTAGCCCACCCTCTCTCTACCTAACAAGAGTGATCTTACAAATTATTTTCTGGAACAGCTCAGTTTATAGTTATTAATAGAACTCTTTTTCACTATCAAAACTTCTATAGTTTAGATGATAAGGTTTGTCACTTATTTATTGCTTTTAGTGACTTTTTTGAATACACTGACATTGCTCATACGAGATTGCCTAGTTTCTGGACATATTTATATTTCTTCCTAACTTAGTTTTGGCTCTCCACTGTCCTTCCCAGATTTAGTTAATATCTGAGCTGGAATCAGTCAGGATCCTGGGATTGGATGGATGTTTTATGATTGATTGATCTTTGCAGCAATTTTAGCAAAGTATTCAGCCTTATTTGTGAAGCCATCAGTACAGAACAAACATTCATGACATCACAATTATACCATCTCAAGTAACCAAACAGTACCCTGAACCCCCAAATTGCTCCTCCTCATAATCCATCCTATGTAATGTCACATAAACTTGTCCAAGCCAGACACTTCCACTTACTGTAACAGAAGATGCATTTCAAAAAGAAATATCTTGCCAGGCGCTATGGTTCATGCCTGTAATCTGAGCACTGTGGGAGGCCGAGGCTGGTGGATTGCTGGAGCTCTGGAGTGCGAGACCAGACTGGGCAACATGGCAAAACCCATGTCTCTACTAGTCTCTACTAAAAATACAAAAAAATATTATCTGGGCATGGTGAAGCTCACCTGTAGTCCCAGCTACTTATAGGGCTGAGGTGGGAGGGTCACTTGAGCCTGGGAGGTCGAGGCTGCAGTGAGCCCAGATAGTGCCACTGCACTCCAGCCTGGACAACAGAGTGAGACCCTGTCTCAAAAAACAAAAACAAAAAACGGAAAGAAAATTCTCAATGACGTATTTTTTTTGGAGATGAGTGTTCATGGTCTATTTATGTGACATGTACCTTGACAAAATAGTTTGTATAAATATGATTTTAGGTCTGTTAGGTGTGTGAAGGAACAAGCAATAAAGAGATCACAAAAATTTCATGAAACTGCTTGTGCTCACCAAGCTTGTTTCATGTGTGACTCCTGTATAGACCAAATAGGAAGTGGCTGAGATCCTCAGGCTCCCTAGACAAGGGGAAATAGATGTTGATGGTTGAAGTCAGGTCTTGGAGTCAGATCTGGTTTGAGTCTGTTCTCTGCTACTTATAAACTGGCTGGGCTTGAGTTACTTAATGTCTCTGAGCCTTGGTTTTCTCATCTGTGAAACTGGCATAATGATGCCACCTGTCTCACAGGTTTATTGTAAAAATTAAATCAGACACTATTTGTGTCCACTAAGCATGCTGCTAAGGCATAACTGTCAGCATCATCCTCATCATCTGTGTGACTCTCTTGTAGTCTATTGACATTTTTGGCATCATTTTGAAAGAGTAGAATCGTGGTTGTGGGAAAGCATTGAGGGTAAACCTTAGAAATAGCACATTTTAGCAGGAAAATGTGGAGCCCAGAAGCAGGAATCCAGGTTCTCTTACTGATTGGCTTTGCAAACACAGGCAGGTTGCTTCTCTGTGTTTTAGGTTTCTCAGTTACCAGTGGTAGGTAGAAGTGTGAGAAACACCAGTGCCCTCACAGGTCACGTGAACCAAATGAAATCATACATATTAAATTATTTTTTTAAAATACAAAGTACTACGTTCACATATGATAGGTTTGTGGTTATAAAGATTAAGGACCAGGCCAGGCGTGATGGCTCATGCCTGTAATCCCAGCACTTTGGGAGGCCAAGGTGGGTGGATCACCTGAGGTCAAGAATTTGAGACAGCCTAACCAATATGGTGAAACCCTATCTCGACTAAAAATACAAAAATTAGCTTGGCGTGGTGGCTGGCATCTGTAATCCTAGCTACTTGGGAGGCTGAGACAGGAGAATTGCTTGAACCCGGGAGGCAGAGGTTGTGGTGAGTCAAGATCACACCACTGCACTCCAGCCTGGGCAACAAAAAGATTAAAGACCGGATAAGCTTTTGTGAGGATACGTGCCTGCTGGGGCTTTATCGGCGAGGTGACTTGAACACCATTACTCGCATTTTGTTGTGTTCCACTTGTGTCTAATTCTGGCTGACTTGGCCATATCATTATAAAAGACCAATGCATCAAAGAAGAACATTTCATTAATTAATTATTTTATAGAGCCAGGGTCTTGCTATGTTGCCCAGGCTAGTCTCAAATTCCTGGCCTCAAGTAATCCTCCCATCTCAGCTTGCTGAGTAGGTGGGATTACAGGTGCAAGCCACAGTGCCTGGCCATGAACATTTATTTTAATGTTACTTGACTTTTCATTGCTTCCAGTGCTGGGGTCATGGGACTGGGTTCCAGCCCATGTACCCCCATCTAGATGTAGGACTTTGGGGAGGCCAGCTGACTTCTGTAGACACCTGTCCTCATTTCTGCATTGAGAAGTTGAGAATAGATCTTTCAAAGCAATCTACAGACCACCTGCCTCCTGTGACCACTATAGTCTGAGTGGCCACTCTCTCTTGCCTGAAGTGTTGCAAGTTGCAAGTCCTAATTGATTTGTGTAATTTGCTGCTTTGCCAACCACTTCTTCCACATCTGTTCTCACATCACAGGTCAAACTTTTCCAATGGACACCTTCAGTGTCTTCCTCTGCTCTTGGAATAAAAGACAAGCCCCTTCCCCTTCCTTAGGCTCCAAACCTGTCCTAGTCTGGGTGTCCTGCCTCTTCAGACCCTCTTCCCACCTCACCTCACCTGGGCACCCCCCAACTTCTAGCTCCACTAACTTCTTTCTGCCACAGTGCTATTGCTGCCCCTTTGTCTGGTCAGCCCCTACTCAGCCTCCTGCCCCCAGCTCAAGTGCAATTTCCTCACAAAAGCCTCCTCAGGCCTCCCTGGACTGAGCAGGCCCACATTCCTGACTCTCCCAGGGCAGGACCTTTCCTTCCTAGCTCATGCCAGCATTGCAGTTTTATATTAGCTCATATGCTCATTCGATTCCTCCTTGCCTCCCGCTCTGAACATCACTCCTTGAGGACAGAAACCAGGTTTATCTTCATTCACTATGGATCCTCATGTACCTGGCATGTTGGAGGTGCTGGATAAATATTTTTTGAGTGCATACCAAAATGAATGAAATATACATGAACTATAAGGTAATCTTAAACATTTCACGTATTATGATTCTATGCTTTTTTATCCACCAACTCAGGGCTATTTAATGTGATTCTTATGTGGGACATCCCAATAAAGCTCTACTATTTCTAGACGTCTAACTTCTCAGAGTCCAATACTAGGGATTTAGTAAATTAAGTGGACACAGGTATTCTGGAATTCTTTCAAGGATGTGAATTATGAGCCAATAAGGCAAGAATCAGAATTCCAGAAGAACCCAGTGGAACTGATGATGACCAAGCCTTCTCCATGGACTTTCTTTGGGTTGAAGCTGCCCAAATTCCCTGCCAGAATGATGCTGAAGTTAGGACCACACAGAGAGCCTGGCTGTTAGTCAGAACTTGGGTTGTAGGTGACTGCAATGCCCAGTCATCTTTATCCAGTCTAGGCCATGTTAACCCTCTCTTGCTCCTTCGCTCTTCCGGGCGGGTGCTGTGATTCGCCTCTGAAAAGTCATGCAGCCCTCTGGTGTGCACAAGCCCTAGTCTGCTTATTAAATCTGAATTCCAGGGGCAGTGGCTTGCCTGGTGGATGCCCCTCTCCCCATCTCTCCTGGGCTTTGGCACTCATTCTGTCCCAGGAGACCTGCCTTTCAAGTCCCCAGAGTGACTCAGGGTGACTTCATACTGGGTTTCATTTTCATGTATTCAGTTCAAGTACATTCTTTTAAAAGCTCTGCTTTTCATTGACAGTAAGAAAACTGCCCTGGTTTGTAGGTCTGACACAGGGCTTGGAAACTTCACTTTTTAAAAGGATCACAGGTGATTTTGATACAGATGCTCATGGACAAAGCTTTACACTGTTCTAGAAGCAGCAGTACCCGCAACTCAGGCATTCATGTTTCCTTTGAGCCAGCCTCAGGGATGAGCAAGTGTGGTGGAGGGAGCTAATTCGTGATAAATTGGTGGAATAGGTCCCTAGCCAAGGGCAAATCCAATTTTTTTCGTCTGATATCCAGAGACAGTTCAGCTTCACTTGTTTGTCATATAACACTGTCTCTACCCTGCCTGCTGGTTGGAGCACAGTTGAGCATGTGAGGGTGTGCGGAGCTCCAATTATGTGCACTGGATTGATGGGGACACATCAGCCTTCACAGACAGCCAGGGAGGGTGAGAGCAGGCCAGATGGCGCCCACGGTCACAGAAGTGTAGCAAGAGGAACAGTCAGTTTGTTAGGGAAGCAGTGAGTGAAGTGTTATGAGATATTTATGTCTAGGAAGAGTGTGCTGGTTACCAAATTAATCCAAGCATTCTTAAATGTTTTTCTAACTATACAATTATATGTGCTTATTATAGAGAATTAAGAAATATTTCAAAATAGGAAGAATAATATAAAATTCCTCTGTAAAGCAACTTCTCAGAAATAACTAGCAAAATTTTACGTATCCAATATGAAATATACATTAAACACATATTATTACAAATATCTGTTATACTATTTATATATAAATATTGATTACATAATGTTTATATGCTAAAATATGTTATGTATTTAATATTGGCAATACACAAAATATCACTATTTACATATACATGTGCACATATATATACACAGAAACTCCCACAAATTTTGTTTTAAACTTGAAATAATAAAGTTTATATTTTGCTTTTTTTCACCTGACATTACATTGTGACATTTTCCCCATGAGATTCGATAGTCTTCAAATACATGTTTTTTTTTTGGCGGGGGAGGATGGAGTCTCACTCTGTCACCCAGGCTGGAGTGCAGTGGCGTGATCTGACTTACTGCAAGCTCTGCCTCCCGGGTTCACGCTATTCTCCTGCCTCAGCCTCCTGAGTAGCTGGGACTACAGGAGCCCACCACCTCGCCCGGCTAATTTTTTTTTTTTTTTTTTTTTGTATTTTTAGTAGAGACGGGGTTTCACCGTGTTAGCCAGGATGGTCTCGACCTCATGATCTGCCCGCCTTGGCCTCCCAAAGTGCTGGGATTATAGGTGTGAGCCACCGCACCTGGCCAAATACATGCTTTTTAATAGCTATATGATATATGATGTCATGATAAAAATGAATTATTACTTGATTTTAGCCATTTATATTGTTTCTAAATATTCATTATTATAAAAAATGCTTCAATGAGTGATCTTGAACTTAGATTTTAGTCTGTTTCTTTGATAATATTAAATTGTCATTCCTTTAATAAGTCAGAAGCAGGGATGATTGTGTTCTAATTTAGTGTATTGCTGAAACTGAGTCAAGAAACGTTTCCAAAGTGGAATTGTGGAATAGTGGAATTGCTTTCTAAATATCTGATGTCAGAGGAAAGAAAGGAAGCTGGGAGAGCCCCCTTCCCACTGCACTGTCCCCGCCCATCACAGACAAAGGACTCTCCTCTCTCTGTCTACTGTGCATCTCCATAGCCAGTTGAGCCCTGGTTAGTTCTGGCATTTGTGGGCAGGGAAAGCACTGTAACTACTTTAGCAGCTATTTCACTAAAGCTTGTCTGTGTGGCGTTCATGTATCTCAGAGGGTGTAGCCTGGCTCACAGAGTATCTGATTCCATGTAGCACAGCTTTGCTATGCTGGAGCCAGGGTGGAGAATTGTACCACAGTGTTAAGAAGACAGCCCACAGAACCTTGGCAGGCAGAACATCACGCTTTGAAAAAGTTAAAGATTGATAATAATTAGTTAATGAGATGTCAGGCTCACTAAAGAGAGGAAATCATTAATTAGTACTTAATCTGTTTTTAGATATACTAGACTAGAGTCTTACAATTTCCAGCATCATCAGCTTTAAACCATGACATGAATGCAAAGTGTAATTTCTACCACCAGACTTTTTGTAATTATCTTATTAAAATATGCTTTGGTACACTGAAACAAACGTTAGTTTTAGTTCAATTTTAATTGTGGGGAATGAGAATTTGGAGCACTGACTTAGAGTTTCTAAGGAAAGGGAAATTTCATAGCGATGTGTTTAGATTCACTCTCCTTCATCCACTGTAGAGGAGCTGGTTGCCCAAGCATTGCCTCTTGGCAGCTTCTCATGGGGAGGTGATGTCACATCTGCCTCTGAAGGCCCATTTGGAGGAGATCCTTGAGATGGCCTGGGATCCACCCCATGCTCACCCCAGCTCTGTACTTTTCTTCTGCCTTCATCCCTATGGCCTCCTGCCTCCTCTCGGTCGGGTCTGTCCTTCTCCTGTGTCGCTGGGGTATCCCTTGATCCACACACACAGCCCTGGCGTGGACCCGCCCTCACTTGCACTGTGCTCTTGGGTTGTGGGGGTCACCATCAGGTGCTTCTGTCTGCTTGGGGCTGGCCCCCAGCTCTGCTCACTTCCTGTGCAAACTTGAATGATAGACTAAGATTCTCTAAGCCTCCATTTCTTCATCTACAAAATGAGGCTAATAACAGGAACAATGCCATCAGGTTTTCAGGATGAAATGAGGTGACAGACATTTGGCACACAGCCAGGATTCATTGAGTGTTTGCTCTTAGGGATATGATCATAGTTTGAAGTCAGTCAGTTGAAAGCTCTTTAAAGTCAGAGAATTGGCTTTGAGCTTTCTATTTCATCTCTGCAGGACTCAGCATGGGGTAGAACATCTGTAGATGCTGAATACTTGTCATTTGACTCTATTTCCTAGAGTTTAATGATTTTCTATTAGCACACCCTGGCTTTTTTGACTGTGACCTGGGTGTTTCTGCCCAGGTAACAATGAGGCTGCAGCTGCTTTCTCATTTTACACATGATCAGTGGTGCATTCATAAATGTTTTCCAACCAGTTCAAAAAAAAAAAAAACCCCACTGATTTGTGGTTTTCTTTGGTGTAAATAGTTTCATCATGGCCAACTTTGAGCTACCGTCGTGACAGGAACTGGCTCGCAAAAGCCCTCAAAGTTTTTGCAGTTGACACTCTTGAGCTGCTTGACCTACATACTGCAACTGGACTCCTCTAAAAGTAGAATCCAGGGGACTTCAGTGGCGCCTAACACTGACGTCAGAATTCACAAGGGTGAGCTGGTGTTCTGCGTGGCATTTAGCTTTCATGAGACCTTGAGTCAAATCTGAATTCACATCTGACATTCATCCTGCACATCACAGGGCAGCACTATGGACAGTGTTGTTGGTCTTCCTCACCATCCTGGGTGTCTCAGTGAGAAATGTCAAAATTCATCTGCTTTACAGGTTATTTCATCAAAGGGAGAAAGAACACTTGTTTGCCACATGATGCATAAAATGGGTCTAATTAGCCACGGATCTAATAGCAAAGCATTCTTTGAATTGAGGTTTGATCCTGCAGAATACTTTTTCTTTCTAAGCCATCGTTCATCGTTAAATGCATAAGGACAGTACAGGCCATGTCCCTTGCAGTATTCCCAAAGGCCTGCTGCATACAGCCACATGGGTCATACAGAGCACAGCTCTGGAGATGCCCCTCACGTCAGCTCCGATAAGAATGATGCCTGTGGAGCTGTGCAATGCTGCTGCTCTTTCTATTTTTACTTATATGTATTCCCTACTCAAAGAAGTTGACAACCAAATAGCTAGAAAATGAGAAATGTCAGAAGTGTCTAGCACACATTTCTAGAGCAGTTTCTCAGAAAAAGGGTCACCCCTGTTTAGCCTATGACAGATGAATTGCCTTTATCCAATACAGAAAAGACTGAGTGGTTACCATATATAAGAACTCTGCTAGGTGCAACTATAATATTAAGATGCCTTAAGTAGGCCGGGCGCAGTGGCTTACACCTGTAATCCCAGCACTTTGGGAGGCCAACGCCAGTGGATCACTTAAGGTCAGGAGTTCAAGACCAGCCTGGCCAACAGGATGATACCCCGTCTCTACAAAAGATACAAAAATTAGCCAGGTGTGGTGGCATGTGCCTATAATCCCAGCTACTCGGGAGGCTGAGGCAGAAGAATTGCTGGAATCCGGGAGGCAGAGGTTGCAGTGAGCCGATATTTCACCACTGAACTCCAGCCTGGGTGACAGAGCGAGGCTCTGTCTAAAAAAACAAAACAAAACAAAAGACAAACAAAAAAGTATAAAATAAGATGCCCTAAGTGCCCAGCAAAAATTTGTGGCCGCCTATCACCCTGTCCATTTGTGAGTTAAATTGTACACCTCAGTGTATTCTATCGTGCACCCTTCTGGGTACAATAGAGGTAACAAAAAGGCACAGAGCACAGGCCACCCTCAAAGAGCTTCCTACCTTTTCAAGACACGCACGTGTGTGCATATGCATCCTGTGGGAATAATATAGTAAACACACCACTCTGCAGTGACATGCTGACTTGGTTTAAAGCCCAAACATTTAAGAAGACATCTGTTTAGATGCATGTGGTCCATTTTAATATAGTTGCTCTTGGAATCTGAATAATTATTTCAATGTTGCTGCTATTGTACAAATTATATTTGCATTTTCTTTTTTGGAATTGCCTGCAGAGTCCATGACATGTCCTTGTGAATATCCACAGTTAATGCAGTTTTTTCAAGGGTAGATTTAGGGCGAATTCCTTGATAAATGTATAGGTTTATAAGCTGACTATGAAGGTACAGCAAATACTATAGGTTGGCTTATTCAACATGCATCTCAATCTCCCAGCCCCTTGTGTTCCCTTGTCTTAGACACTGGGAAGCTGAATATTCAATCTCCCAGCTTTTGTGTGTAGCTTAAGGTAGGTAGCAGGGCAAGCAGTCTTTGCCAATAATGTGTACATAGAACTTCCTGGGAAAGGTTCTCTTCTCTAATTAAAAGGCAAAGCCTTGGAGAAGGAAGTTTTTGGCCATTGGCTCGTCCTCCATGCCTGTGTATGGGATATAGGAGGAGTATCAGGTGGATTACAAACATGAGGACACTGTGAGGACAAAAGCCACTTCCTCAGGGTGCTTGGTCAGAACAATCAGAGGACCTGGGCTCTGGCAACATCATGGAACTGCCATCCTAGTCCCAGACTGCACATCACTGGATGTCCTGCCCAATATGGTGAAACCCCATCTCTACTAAAAATACAAAAATTAGCCAGGTGTAGCCTGTAATCCCAGCTACTCGGGAGGCTGAGGCAGGAGAATCCCTTGAACCCAGGAGGCGGAGGTTGCAGTGAGCTGAGATCATGCCACTGCACTCCAGCCTGGGCAACACAGCAAGACCCCGTCTCAAAAAAGAAAAAAAAAAGAGAACAAGAGTAAGTAGGAAAAACAGTTAGAAGACTGTCCTGGCTAGAACTTAGGATTCATTTTGAGAAGTACAGGAAGATAAATATGGGCAGAAGAAAGCAGAGACAGATCATGGAGGACCATAAATGTTAATTTAGAAACGAGATCCACGGGTAGGAAATAATTGCATGTTCTTTAGAAGGCAGGAGATACGGTATGCTTTCATACGAGTTGTCTGGCACCTCTTCTACTATAAATAAAAAAGGAAATAGACTTAATCAAAACAGGCCAAGATGACTTTTTAGGGGAGTACTTTTGCTAACATGCTGTTTCTTGGATTGTAAATCCTGAACACCAGGGGCAATTCCTGTGCCTTCTTGATATACAGTTCCCTTGCTGGAAACCTCAGGTCGGTGAGGACAGTGTTTGTGGAATAAAGGGAAGAGGAATTTGTTTCTTGCCTTGATGCACTTTCAGCAACTTTGCATCCTTAGGGCTACTATTTCTTAAGATTTGACAAGGAATAGAAAGGTATATTACATCTGGGATAGGAATAGAGCATTAGAAAAGTATTTGATCAATTTAAATTATGCATGACTCTAAACAGCAGAAAATTAAGTCAGTGGTCTTGGAGGCTGGCTAGTAATGGAAACCTGCTACAGTATACTTAGTGTATAGACACAGTCTATTTCTAGTATAGTGATGACAATGTAGTCAAAAGTTTGCTGCTTGAGATGGCTTTAATGAAATAGATAGCTTGATTCTCCCTCCTCGTCTTTCCCCTCCTCCTCCTCCTCCTCCTCTCCTCCTCCTCCTTATTTCTTCTTTTCCTTTTCCTTATTTTGTTTGAGACCTATTTAACTTAAGCATTCATTGAAGCATCTTTTTCAGATTTTGTCAACGTCAATACAGCATTGATCATAATTGAACTATAGATAGAGCCTACTGGGACCAGACAATCAAACTTGAAATTAGAATTGATGCTATGTGAATCTATAATTTTTATCTACAGATTCTCATTTCTATTTGTTCCATCATTTGACTTTCCTGATGATAATAACTAGTCTCCAGTTTCTTTTCTTTTCTTTCTTTCTTTTTTTTTCAGACAGAGTCTTGCTCTGTCTCCCAGGCTGGAGTACAGTGGTGCGATCTCCACTCACTGCAACCTCTGCCTCCCGTGTTCAAGCAATTCTCCTGTCTCAGCCTCCTGAGTAGCTGGGATTACAGGCGCACACCACCACGCCCAGCTAATTTTTGTATTTTTAGTAGAGACAGAGTTTCACCATATTGGCTAGGCTGGTCTCAAACTCCTGACCTCAGGTGATCCACCCACCTCAGCCTCCCAAAGTGCTGGGATTACAGGTATTAGCCACTGCACCCGGCCTCCATTTTTTTTTTCTGCAAACATGTTCTCTGTTAAGTCCAGACAGTGAACCCTGAGTTTAGCCATCTAGGTATAAGTTGACATTTTGCATAACTTAGATTTTCGGGGTCTCTTCTTATCACTTTCCATCTTTGCAGCTAAAACCAGGTTGCCATTTAGGAATGGCTCTTTGCAATTTTTATTTGAATGAAAAATTTCCTATGATTTCATGTAGTTCTCCACATCTTTAAAGTATCAGAATTTAAAATAAACTACAGATTGCTCAGTTCAATAGATACAATGTTTATATATATGATGATACATAAGTCAATATATATGTAAGGTTTTAGACTTAAGTAAAATATTGATTAGATGAAATAGAAATAAATTAATACAAATCTCTGCCCATGTTGTGTCAGAGTAATTAATATACTATACTTACACATTATTACATATAAGGCCCACATATGATGTTTTATATGTAATCCTAGTATGAGTCACCATTTTGGAAATAAATCATCATTATGAACCAAGATGTACATATTTTTAAACATACAAAGCCAAATTCTTGCCTGTCTGCAAGTTGAAACACATGGGCAATTAACGGTGCTTCACAAAACTGAAAAAGATCTCTTAAGGATTTATAAAAGTTTGTTAAATTTTTAGCATTTTTAGCAACACACTTCCAGACCTAAAGCCATCTGAGGCTTCTCTATTTTGCTAGTATCTGAGACATGTTAAAGCTCTATTTAGCGCTAGAAGTTTTGACCATTTGCTCTCTAGAGCCACCCCATCTGCTCTGGAGCCTGTGGAGGGTGGGCAAGGCTGCACCCTGGGGGCTGGTCCTTGCTCAGAGCCTCTCTAGCTTAGGGGGAGGCTGCACCTTGTTCCAAAGAAACACAGACCTCTCTCTGCTTAACCTAAAGAGACATGAGGTGCCAGGAGCCACAAGGCAGGGCAGTTTTATTGTGGTGATTCTGTGTTAGTGACAATGCTGAGTCAGTGTGTCACTTTCAACAGGCATTTTAAATTTCGTTTGGATATTGTGATCACTCTCCCAGCAGGTCCCTCATTCCTATCCCTTCAGTTTCCATTTCTCTTTACTCTCATTGATCATGTAATAAAGCAATGGGAAATTTCCTGAAACAACTTTTATTTTTATAACCTTACTCTGTGGTGTATCTATGGACAACGACTACTCTAAAGGAGTGGAAGCTCATTACCAGTAACGTTTTTGAGGACTTTAAAGCCAACTTTTCTGTGCTGAGCTGTCTGGAAGTTCCTGATGATACCGGTGACCACATTTTTCTTATCATTTTCTTATGAAGTTATTTTGAAAATTTTCCCATCCAAATGGACCAGTGGGTGGACAGGGGACACAATTACTAATAAACTATGTAATCATTTACAATATAAAGTGGGAGAACTTCAACCAGGTTTTGGCAGCTAGCTGGTAACACTCCTGGTAACATAAAAAGGTATCTTGCAGTTAAAAAAATAAGTTTTGAAATAGTAAACTCATGACGGAAATCTTAAGTTATTTAAACATTTTCCAAAGGACATAGTCATCCCAAGAGCAATAGAATTGAAATAGGAACATTGTTAATTTATGTTGGGTTAAAAATACTTTGCATATTTAATGTTAATTTTAGCTTTAGCTTTTGCTCAGAAGTTCTGCAAATACCTGAAGGGATTTCAGCTTGCTCACCACCTCTCCTACACACCCCTGTCAAATGGCATGGACTGCTATTGTTATCAGTTTTAGTAGTCGCGTTATTTTCCATGTGAAGTCAGAGTTTAGAAGCGCTGCTCTTTTACCACTTTGGATGATTCCTACACTTCCTGGGAGGGAAGGATGACAATAGTCATATTGAATTTGTGTTCCATTTTGTCTCCTTTTCTTTAAAATTTTGCCACTGAAAGTACAGAATATCTGAAACAGAATGAAACCTCACTGGAAAATACAGTCTGTTAATGAGTGCTGGTGATACAAATTACCCCAAAGGAACAAGTTCAAATTCTGAAGTTCATACCTTGGTGAGGGTGAGATAAGTTGCCTTGCTGTAGCATGCACTGATGTCTAAGTATGCCTTAGGAGGAAATAATAATGCACATGGTGATTGTTAAAAGTACTATCTGCTCCATAGAAACCTGGTATCTTTTGCAAAGTCCGTGATACTTTGAAACACGAAAGGCTGGAAGTGTCATTAGCTGGGAAGGATGAATGCAGCTGCTATTGGAAGGATAAACAGAAGGTCCAGGTGGGAGCCGATTCTCCAAGGAGCTCGCTTCTTTGGTTCTCAATGGGATGGTGGAAATAAGCTTCAGACATGAAGAAGTCTGAAGTGGGTTAAGGTTCCAGTTCTCTTCTTGAGGAGTCTTCTGTCTTCCTGGTCCCAAACGCAGACCATTTTATGAAAGGCCTTTACCAGGCAGCTTTTCAGCTTCTGGAGAAACATTTCCTGTCAACTGGGCTCCACCTGCAGAGATGAGACACAGCTTGGGCAGGAGCATGGACCTCCAGGTTCTGAAACTGAGCACAGAAGACCTACCTTCTTGGTAAAATACATGAAATATTCTTTTACAGTGATGACAACAACTTTAGTAGAGCCCAGAAGTTTATTGAGTGCCTGCCTACTCTGTGCCAGGCCCTGCTCCAGGCCCTGAGGGTCTTAACAGTAAGATTGAGCCAGCTCATGTCCTGGATGAGCTGACATTTTATGGAGGGAGACAAACAATATGCTAGGAAACAAGAGAAAAATAAGATAAAGACAAGAGATGATGGCAAATTCAGATGAGTGCAATAGAAGACGCTAACAGGATTCCAGGAGACAAGAACTTGTTTCAGATGCAATGTAGGTAAGGTGATTCAGGAAGGCCTCTCTGTAGGTGTAGATCTCATTGCAAAGGATGAGAAGAATCTAGAAATGGGAAGAACCAAAGGACAAGCATTCCTGGCAGAGAAAACAGCAGCTGCAAATATGCTGAAGCCCTTTGCATTCTGAGAATAACATGATTTGGGTCACCATTGAAGAGACTGTAAATCTTTTAGCTACCTTACTTTTCTTTTAAAGGCTTGTTTTTGTGAGAAATAATTGGTCCCATCCCCACTTGATTTTGACATTAAGTGTGGCTAAGTAGAAGGACTGATTTTCCAATATTATGTCCTTCACTGCATAAAGAGAATGCTAAGTTTTCTGTTGTGTTGTTGTTTATTTTTGTTTTTTGTTCTCTTGGAGCTGCTTTTAATTAGAAATAAAACATGGCTTTAATGTTAACATCTGATTAATGTAAAGAAATATGTGTGCATGCTTTTTCTTGTTTCTCCTCTGTTCTATCCAAGATCATGAATATAGGTTTATGTTAAAAGTAGTTGTGAAAACAAATGTGTGTGTCACTAGAAATCACACACTTTTGAAGGGTTATAATCCTTCTCTCCTAAAAGTCTATCAGTAGAATCTGTTTTATTATAGAGAAGCCATCTACTTGGTTGTTTTCAATAAGTTCTGAATAATTTTCAAAATAAGGTGGCATTTTACTCTTTCTGATAAAGATAGCAAAGACACTGCTTTGAATTTCAAAGTATGACAGCATTATTACTCAGACAGCCTTCATTCTTTCCTGAAGTAACAGTTCTTTTCCTTTTTCCTAAACTGTTGTAACTGAAATATGAAGTTCATTTCATAATAACATAGTTAAAAATATTAAAACTTTCAAAAATATTACCTAATATGTTAAAGGAAAATTTATGCTCATATTTAAATT
Organism: Gorilla gorilla gorilla; assembly: GCF_029281585.2. Lineage (NCBI taxonomy): Eukaryota > Metazoa > Chordata > Mammalia > Primates > Hominidae > Gorilla > Gorilla gorilla. Next base: position 64,208,338 of record NC_073231.2, on the reverse strand, counting down.
AGAACAATGAGTCTGTGCTAAACTTATTATAGAGTCTTATTACTTATAGTAGATGGATATATATAATTTTAGAAATAAGGCAGAATTTACTTTTCAGGGCATTGCCATTTTGGTCTGTGCTTACTAAATAGCAAAGAGGTGGAAGTACACGAGTAAATGGTTGTGAAATACGGGTGGTGGGCCAAGTAATTTATCTTCAAAATGTTACTCTGTCACAAGTGGCTTATCTTTTTTGTAGCCAAAGGATCTAAACTACTCTGCATGAGCAAAAGAAAATGTGCAGAAAGAAACATTCCTCAAAATGAGTTTGTTTCATGTTGTTTCAGCTCAGGGTGACAAATACTGGAGCATCGAAATGGAACTAGCCAGGTATAGGAAGAGCTGCTGCAAAGAGCAAAGAGTGGATGCATTTTCCCCTCTTATCCCTAGATCTGGGAGATGTGGCTTTCCTTTGAAGCTTTTCTGTACTGTGGAATTGCAGCAATTTCCTTGTGATTCTGCTTCCAAGCCTGGGCTTGTAGAAGATGGAGGCAGAAGGCAGGAAAGTTAGATGCAGAAAGGCAAAGCAGAGCCTTTGGGATTGTGGAAAGTCAGGACCATCTTCCTGCAGCAACACATCATGCAGAGATTGGTTTACTGTAACTTTCTTCATGAGAGTCTGCAGTTCCTCATACACTTGGCAACTCATTACACAATTATTCCGAAACGCCTTCTGCTGAGCTTCACAATGGCCTGATGGCTTTCAGAGCTCCCTCCCTGTGCACACTGAATCACCCTTTTTCTCCTCCTGTCCACCCTCCTTGGCCTAACCCGTAATGTGGCTCCCTGGTCATGTCCTTAGTCCTCTTTCCTAGTTCTATCACGACTTCTATCAAATCTGCATGGCTTCCATTTTCTATCACGTCCCAGACCCAGATTTTCAGTTGCCTCCTGATTGCTTCCTCTAAGAACTATAGACATCAAAGCTAATTTAGGTTAATCCAAAATTTAGGTTAATCCCCTCAAGCATAAAATTTATCTGCCTTCTCTGTTCCCAGTCATGGTGTATGCCTGCAGCCACCCGTTTTTCATAGAGTTAGTTTTGACTACAACTTCTTAGTAGTGCATTGGTCACCAGAAACTATTGCTTCTGTGGGATATATATCCTAAACCTGTGAAATCATCACAGTTCCATTGCTGTCCTTCCTGCCTCTGATCCCTCACTACTGTAGTTGTTTCCTGCAGTCCCCAATACACACACATAGAGCCAGCAGATTTTCCCTCTAAAAGACAGATGTGCTTCCTTCACCCTAACAAAGTCTTCAGCAGAGCCTCCAACCTCTCCCTAAGTGTGTATAAGATGAAGTCCAAACTCCACATGTCACAGAGCCCTTCACATCCAACCCCACTTACTTCTTGCCTAAGTTCAGGTCAATAAGTAGTATTGCATACCTAATGTATGCAAGGCACAGGGAAAATAAAGATGGGTAAGACACTGCGAGGAAACTTGCAATCTGAAGGGGTAGAGAGAAGAACCGGTGATTTAAAAATAATGAGTGAAGTGCTCGGAAGAAGACACGCATCCACCCACTTTTTATACTCCATGTACACTGGACATCTCCCTGTTTCCAAAGCAAGCTGAGCCTCGCATTGCATTTTGTGATTTTCCTCTCTGAAATTTCCATTCGCCCTTTCCTGCATGACATTCCTGCTCCACCTTTCAGATCCTAGGGGACTTTGTCTCCTCTGCGAAGTTTTTCCTTACTTCTGCAGACAGCTGCTTGCTTCTTGCTCTAAAGTTGCTAGTGCATGGGATCATGCTGCTGTCACCTTGCTCACTGGAAGGCTGGACTGCCTTTTTTATGTCTGTATTCTTTGCCCTCCTCTCATTCTTTGGTACTTCGTAGATGCCCAATTTCCGTTCATTGAATAAATGAATCCCTCACTTGGCTCAAGTTAAAATCAAGCATCTTACCTGGACTGATAAACATTCCAGCTCCCTGGAGCTCCTCAGTCATAAGTATATTGAGGTAGCAGGTTACCTAGATGAAGACTTAGAAAGCAAGACCAATTATCTCCCACTCCTTCCCTGCTTTCCTTCCTTTTATCATTCTTCTAGTAGAGAGAAGAGGACCTGGAAAAGACTAGCATTTTGGAGACTGGGAATGGTGACTGGGAGGCCACAAGAGGGCTGCCTGAAGAATGTGCTGGAATGAGGGAAAGAGATTGTGTGACAGGGTTTGGGCTACCCCATCCTCCAGGGCTCATTCGAAAGCACTGTTCAGTCACTAGCGTTTTTCTACTTAATCAATGGTGAATAGCTTTCCACAGGATTTCACTTTTGCAACATGATTGGTAATGGCTACATAGTGTTCTTTAGATGACGTCTTATAATTTAACTTTAGATGATGTCTTATAATTTAATTAACTTCCCCTATTTTTGGGAAGTCAGACTGTTGTTTCTTTTGCACATCTGAAAAAGGAACACCTCTCAGGTCTGATTCCCTCCTGAGGACAGAGATCTGGCTGTGCCCTTGTCTCTTGCAAGGAAATCTACATGTTGCTAGGCTGTTTTGCACTCTCAGCCTGTCCTCTGGGAATAGGAACGAGCCTGCTCACTGGCCTGGATATTCTGTCGTAAGAGTCATTTTTTTGGCTTTGTAACACATAAGTATTTCAAAAGCCACTCTTGCGGCCTTCTATTACACTATGAAAAACTGAGGGTCCACATTTGCCTTGAATGCAGACCTCCCTGTCCTATTGGGGATGTCTCTCTCATTTATCTTTGCTGCAGATCCCTGACTTACACCCTGACTTGTAATCTGGAACCACGCAGAGATTTTCAATGACAATGTGGGGAAACAGAATTTGTCTGAACTTTGGTGATTTTGGATGAGGTTTATATAATAATTAAAGCCAGGTATGATTGTTCTAGCTCCTTTTCCACCCGAACTGGGGGTGGTGCAATTAAATTCTGACACTAATGATCCAGAGCTGGCGTCAGACCCTACAATGAAGGGTTAAGTCTTCCATAAGATAGCCCTCACCTCAGAGGCCAGCAGCAAATTCCAGGCCCCCCCAGATCCCCCACAATTCTGACTGATGAGCGCTTCAGTTTGGATAATTCACAGGAATGCCTCACAGAACCCAGAAAAGCATTATACTTACTCTTACAATTTTTGTTTGTTTGTTTGAGACGGAGTCTCGCTCTGTCACCAGGCTGGAGTGCAGTGGGACAATCTCAGCTCACTGCAATTCCGCCTCCCGGATTCAAGTGATTTTCCTGCCTCAGCCTCCCAAGTAGCTGGGACTACAGGCACATGACACTACACCGAGCTAATTTTTGTATAGTAGAGATAAGTTTTCACCATGTTGGCCAGGATGGTCTCCATCTCTTGACTTTGTGATTCGCCCTCCTTGGCCTCCCAAAGTCCTGGGATTACAGGCATGAGCCACTGTGCCTGGCCTCTTACAGTTTTATTATAAGGGTGTAAACCAAAAAGTGTCCGAGACAGATATCAATCAGTATAGAGGTTTATTTTGCCAAGGCCGAAGGTGCACCCAGGAAAAAGAAACACAAATCACAATAGGATCTGTGGCCTGTGCCCTTTCCAAAGAGGGTTTTGAGGACTTCAATATTTAAACGGGAAAGATTGGGTAGGAGGGAAAAGATGAAAGAAACTAGAAAGGGGAAGATAGGCAATGAGGCCAGTGGCTACATTCTTGTGAGGTTTTGATTAATGCTCATCGAATCCACATTTTACCTGTCCGAAGACAGAAGTGGGGGAAAGTCAGTTGTGCATGCATCTTGCTCTTGGTAGATCTACATTTAAATCAGGTAAAGTAAGCACGTGGAATCACAGCTCTCTGAGGACAAAAGGAGGCAGTTTTTGTTTGTTTCATTTGAGTTCTCAAGCTTAACTTTTTTCTTTGGCATATCAAGTGTAGAGTCCAAAGATTTTATTTTCTTTTTACAAGGGATAAGCACAGAGCCAGAGGCAGAACTTCTATGCCCTGTCCTCAAAGAATTGCCTTCCTTGCACATCATCAGTTCACCAACCAAGAGGCTCCTCCAAGCCTTGATGCAAGGGTTTTTATTGGGGTTTTACTAAACCATTGGCCACTTGATTGAACTCGATCTCCAGCTCTTCTTCCCAAAGGTTAGGTGGCTGAAAGTCCCAGCTCTCTAATACACACATGGTCTCTCTGGGACCAGCTCCCCCTCCTGAAGCTATCCAGGGACCCACCACTAATCACCTCCTTAGCGTAACAAAGTTACTTCCATCACTCAGGAAATGCCAAGGAGTTTTAAAGCTCTGTGTTAAGAACTGGGGGAAAAGATCAGATAAACATATATATATATATTTGAGACAGGATTTTGCCCTGTCGCCCAGGCCAGAGTGCGGTGGCATGTTCATAGCTCACTGCGGCTTCAAACTCATGGGCTCAAGTGATCCTCCTGCCTCAGCCTCCTTAGTAGTTGAGACTATAGGTGCACAACACTATGCCCAGCTAATTTTTGTATAGTTTGTAGAGACAGGCTTTTACTATGTTGCCCAGGCGGGTCTTGAACTCCTAACCTCAAGCAATTCTCCTGCCTCAGCCTCCAGTCCTCTGTATTAGTCTGTTCTGACACTGCTATAAAGATACTACCTGAGATTGGGTAATTTATAGAGAGGAGGCTTAATTGACTCACAGTTCTGCATGGTTGGAGAGATCTGAGGAAACTTCCAGTCATGGTGGAAGGTGAAGGGGAAGCAAGGTATATCTTCTCATGGTGGTAGGAGAGAGACAGAGTGAGAGTGAGAGAGCACAGGGGAAACAGTCACTTTTAAAACCATCAAATCTTATGAGAACCCTCTCACTGTCACAAGAACAGCATGGGGGAACCCGCCTCCATGATCCAATCACCTCCCATCAGGTCCCTTCCTTGACATGTAGGGATTACAATTTGGCATGAGATTTGGGTGGGGACACAGAGCCAAACCATATCAGGGTGTGTTTCTGAGCAGGGGTTGTGATTCCAAATGATGAGATGGCTTTGTGAAGCTTGTCTCTTTCCACTGTACCTACCACATTTTCTCTAGTTTTTCATTACTTTGAATACCTAGTTGAAGCATATTTTTGCAGTTAAGATTTTTCTAAATTATGTTTGTTTTTGTCTTTTCTAAGGGCAGATTTGGCAGTCTTCTTGAAAGGAAGTAATGCTTATTGTGGTCAGAAGAAAGAGTGAGGCAACTCAGGGTCTGAAAAAAGAGACATGAAGAAAGCTGAGGACCAATCTATTCCAAGGTTCACTGTGGAAATGGGGCCCAACCCTTAAACGGTGTGTCCAGATATTGGTCTTTTCTTTCTTTAGGTCAGTTAACTACTGCTGCTGCTGCTACTACTACTATTGCTAGTATGCATTCTCCCTCAAATATCTTCAGATTACTATTATTATTATTATTATTATTATTATTATTATTATTATTTTTGAGTTGGAGTTTCACTTGTGTCGCCCAGGCTGGAGTGCAGTGGCACGATCTCGGCTCACTGCAACCTCCACCTCCCAAGTTCAAATGATTCTCCCGCCTTAGCCTCCCGAGTAGCTGGGATTACAGGTGCCCACTATCATGCCCAGCTAATTTTTGCATTTTTAGTAGAAACGGGTTTTCACCATGTTGGCCAGGCTAATCTCAAACTCCTGACCTCGTGATCCCCCTGTCTCGGCCTCCCAAAGTGCTGGGATTACAGGTGTGAGCCACCGCGCCCAGCCATATTTTCAGATCTTAATGTTGATGCCCCAACAAGATTTTCTACTAGAAAGTGTGATTGCCTATTTGGGTTTTCATCCAAATCAGTCTGATGTGAGTTGGACCCTGTACATCAGCTACAACTCAGCCTCTGACACATTTCTGGGCAAATCAAGCTAGGAAACCACACACTGGGGTGCAGAGGGATAACAACCACCACGTCAGCCATTAACAGCATGGCTGTGGGCTTCCTGCTGTACTAAAACTGAGGTGAAGGCAAGGGAGTACGGACTGATGTCTGGAAAAGTACAGAATTGGTGACTGTCACATTATATGCATGTGATTGTGTCAGACATCAAAGGCAGCTGATCTTTGCCTAAAGAAGGAAGGATAGAAAGGAACAACCTTATACCATTCTCAGAAAATTTCTTAATTAGAGAAAATGATTATTACTTTTTTTCCAGAGTTGTGCTGTATTTCCCAAGCTATATGTTTTTCATTTTACCATTGCACAAGTAAAACTGAGGAAGCTGTGAATTTATTGTTGAGTTAGGAATTCAAATAATCCATGTCAAAAAAGAAGCAAGCCTGAACAAAGGTGCTGCAGGTAGAAAAGAAAAATCTCAGCTTAAAAATTCAAGGAATGAGCATTGAACTCTCTGTGTATAATTAAAAATTACACCACTTAGAATACAATTACAAAAACAAATTGCACCTAAATCTTTTCTGTCCAATTATGTGATTTAATGCAGCGGCTTACAAAAAAAAATCTCTGCTCATTTTTATCTGCGTGTCAAACATTAAGCCCCTAGTGGTATTTTTCAGGGTCTATTTTTACTGTTGCAGAGAAACAATTAAGGTTATTATAATTAACTTTCCCATGACTGAAAAACTCTGAGTAATGTGAGCACCTGCTGATATATGAGACACATAATTATATAGTGTCTTTAAAAATACTGCCAATTTAAAGTAATTTGATAATTAATGGTAAATAAAAAGTGCCTAGGAAAAATATTTATGGGACCATTGTGGTCAAAAGTAAGTGCAACTTAGAAATTGCTAACGTTTTGCTCATAGCTTTGTTTTAAGGATATTCATGATTCAAAGAGGCTAATTCATGCTAGTGCTGATAGGCATGTAAATTTCAATGCTTATATAATATTTAAAGCAACAGTACCTAGCTCCAAATGCTGGAATCTTGGAGAACCAAATGCAGCTTGTATTTCCATGATTGCCATTCAGCTAAAAATGTACTATTGAAATCAGACATTCTAAGAATTGGCAGGTGTCATTCCTACACAATGCCTGTGATTCTCTTTGGTGAAAGAAACATCTGGTGATGTACTGAATTTTAAACCAGGCTGAGTCTATTGCTTGTTTTATGAAAATAACCGTTAAGTTTTAAAATCTGATTTGTCTTAGAGACAAGATGCTAAAGTCAAAATTTGGAGTCAAAATTTCCAGCCACATCAATGAGGAAAAGACCACACTAGTTGTAACTAGTCTCATCATTTGATGTATATATTGTCTTATGAGGGAGTTGGAGGCCTATTGATTGAAAATGAGATGTTATTGAACAGAATTACTAGGAAATAGCAGATTTGAGTTCTGGTTTCAGCTTTGTGATTCAGCTGTTGAGGGATAGTTGAGCATCAGTTGGCATTGTTTAAACCTCATTTCCTCATCCTTAGAGAACGTTTCTTGCATAATGACTAAATTTGGGTTGTATTTTATTAGTTTGAATAATGATACAGGTTGGAATAAAATTTCTATGTTTTTCATTTAAAATAGTAATTTTGGTACCGAAGTGCTGGGAAGGAAAGAGTATGGTCCCTTTAAATGATACTGAAGCTGGGAAGGGAAATGCTGGGTAGAGGAGGGCGTGGCCCCTGGCTAAGCCTCCACCCCCACGGACCTTGGTGAGGATAGGCATTTCCTGCCCAAATGTTGCATTGCCCAAGACCACCCTGGCCTGCCATGCCCATCCTGTGCCTATAAACACTGCCCCCCGCCCCCACCCCAGTAGGCAGAAGCACAGGCAGCTGGACTTCCAGAGGAACACATCAGTGGGGGAACACACAGGCAGCTGAACGTCCAGAGGAATGCACCAATAGGCACCAGCACGCCAGCAGGCCACCGACCGGCAGAAGCAGAAGGACATGGAGTTTGGCCGGGGCAGTTGGAGGAGAGCCTGGGCCACCAAGGGCCCGACTCTAGGGGAAAACCATCTCCCTTCTGGCTCCCCCATCTGCTGAGAGCTACTTCCACTTAATGAAACCTTGCACTCATTCTCCAAGGCCACGTGTGATCCGATTTTTCTGGTACGCCAACACAAGAACCCAGGGATACAGAAAACCCTTTGTCCTTGTGATAAGGTAGAGGGTCTAATTGAGCTGACTAACACAAGCTGCCTATGGACAGCTAAAGTAAAAGAGCATCCTGTAACACATGCCCACTGGGGCTTCAGGAGCTGTAAGCATTCACCCCCAGACACTGCTGTGGACTTGGAGCCCCAGAGCCTGCCCATATGTATGCTCCCCTAGAGGTCTGAGCACTGAAGAAGTGAGCCACACCCCCATCCCATGCCATCTGAGGGGGGAAAGGGAACTTTTCCCGTTTCAGTATCAGTCTTCTAAACATCTTACAGGAATACAATGTGCAGTTCCGTGTTGTAGGAGTAAAATATTTACAGATGACTTTGAGGTACAGAGCCATAAATGTGCAATGAGCCGTGTTAGAAGGAAACAGACTCCCCATCGTGGGAGGTGTGGGATTGCCAGAGGCTCCAGGAGTGAGCATCCGGATGCTGGATGCATTGAAGAGGCTCAAGTACCAGATTGGGAGTCAAACAGCCTGATTTGTAAGATTTCTAAAAGGCTTAAGGGTTTACGATGGTATCTTTGAAAACTGTACAATGTTGTACAAACTAAGGTATCACTGTGAAGAAAGATGAAGACTAAAATGAAATATTCTATTAAAAGAGCTCACCCACTACAAGTTTGAATAAAGAAATTTACCGTTATTGTAATCCTGGAGTAAAATATTTTAACTGGGCCAGGCGCAGTGGCTCATGCCTGTAATCCCAGCTCTTTGGGAGGCTGAGGTGGGTGGATCACGAGGTCAGGAGATTGAGACCATCCTGGCCAAGGTGGTGAAACCCCATCTCTACTAAAAATACAAAAATTAGCTGGGCGTGGTGGCGTGCGCCTGTAGTCCCAGGTACTCAGGAGGCTGAGGCAGGAAAATAGCTTGAACCCGGGAGGCGGAGATCGTGCCATTGCACTCCAGCCTGGGTAACAAGAGCAAAACTCAGTCTCAAAAAAAAAATGTATATATATAAGTGTCAATGCAACTTTCACTATTTATTACTTAATAGAGTTGATTTAAGATTGTAAACACAGTCATTTAAATGCTTCCCCCCCCTTTTTTTTTTTTTTTGAGACGGAGTCTTGCTCTGTTGCCCAGGTTGGAGTGCAGTGGTGCTATCTTGGCTCACTACAAGCTCCGCCTCCCAGGTTCACGCCATTCTCCTGCCTCAGCCTCCCAAATAGCTGGGACTACAGGCACCCGCCACTACGCCCGGCAAATTTTTTTTTTTTTTTTTTTTTTTATTTTTAGTAGAGACGGGGTTTCACCGTGTTAGCCAAGATGGTCTCAATCTCCTGATCTTGTGATCCGCCTGCCTCGGCCTCCCAAAGTGTTGGGATTACAGGCGTGAGCCACCGCGCCCGGCTAAATGCTTCCTTATACTTCAGATTCCTTCTCGTATGCTCTTCATTCTTATTCTTTGGCATCTTTTGGATATTTTGGTCATTTAGAGATACCTGAACAGTTATATATCTGTCTTCTAAAAAGCCAAGGCAAATCTCCACATGACAGTCTTTGAAGATATGATATTAGTCAAGCTCTTCTCTTTGGACTATTTAACAAGCAAAAACTTGAATTCCCTGCTGTAATTCAAATTAAGGTATTATTTCTTGAAAATCTAGGGAAATAAATGAAATAATTAAATAAATGAAATTTCATTTAATTATTTCATTTATTCCATTTATTTATAAATGAAAAATTTTATATTTTTTCAAAATAAAGATATGACAAAGGGTATACATTTTACAAGCCAAAAGTAGAACTTCGTTTATTTACAGTTTATGCCTGAGGGGGTGGATGAGGCTATGTTCACGTGTATAGTTTATGCCAGAATATGAGGAAGAATTGCTTACCAATCCATGTCATAAGGGGACACTAATTAGGTTTGGATAACAGCTAGAGAAGAGAAGAAACCAAAGGCCGATACCTAGATCTCTTAAAATATTTGTTGCAAACCCAGTGCCTCTCAAATGCCCTCTCTGTGCCAGATACTGTGCCAGTATTATGGAGCCTTGAAATGATTCCACTTTTGTAGTTTGCTACGTGAGTGACATGTTTTGCTGTGAGGAGAACTTGGAGGGTTTTCCTGCTGTCTTGAGAATGTGACATCACACATTATGAGACCGCACATGTCAGCTGCTGAACTTCAAATACATAGAAACTCCAGAGTTTCATGGATACTCTGAGAGCTTAGGCGGCACTCCACTAGCCACTTCTCTGACAAAACAAAGTAAGCCAGCTTCCAGGTGCCTTCTAGTAGTCACAGATCTCTGCTGCGTTGGATGCCATCTCTTCTGCGAACTGCTTGTGTAAAGGAGCACCTCAGTCTTTGATTAGACTCTCCTTTCCACAGAGGCCTGATTCCATCCCACTTGAGCAATTTGACTTTACTAAGTTTGAAGCTCACTCACTATGTGGTAAATGGACTTCATCTAATCGAGGGTATTCCCTGTAAGATGTGTTCATGTTTAAGCATTGTGACCCAAAAGAAAAAATATCTTTTTGTATGGCAATAAACTGAGTGATTTGTGAAATCATACCATGATCATTTATTTAACCATACAGAACAGCCAGGCATTTTACATGTGTTATATTATTTGGTACTTATGATAATAATTATCATTCCTGTACTGGAAGGACATCTCATGGAAAACTGACATTTTTTACAACCTCTAAAAGTAGTAAGATGGTTGGGAGAAAAGTCCTGGGAGTTATCACTTGGTTCACTATAACAGAAGGACAAGGTGGCCTGGATGTACCATTTTGGCCCTACAGGGCTGGCTGGGCTGGTGTGGCTGCCTGGACCACTGCTTTGCCTTCCATCAGTGACAATGAGCCCTGGACAGAGGAAGACTGGCGGGTCAAGAACATTCAGGGCATTTGTCCCTTGCTCAATGCTCGAATTTAACCCACCATAAGTAGAAAGGTTGAAAAAGTATACTTCCGGCCAAACGTGGTGGTGCACTCCTGTAATCCCAGCACTTTGGGAGGCTGAGGTGGGTGGATCACCTGAGGTCAGGAGTTTGAGACCAGCTTGACCAACATGGTGAAACTCTGTCTCTACTAAAAATATAAAAAATTAGCTGGGCGTGGTGGCGGGTACCTGTAATCTCAGCTACTTGGGAGGCTAAAGCAGGAGAATCTCTTGAACCTGGGAGGTGGAGGCTGGGTTGCAGTGAGCCGAGATTGTGTCATTGCACTCCAGCCTGGGAAACAGAGAGAAACTCAGTCACACACACACACACACACACACAAAAGTACACTTCCAAAAAAGGAACTTCCTTGTGATGTAAATAATCTCTGTCACCATCAGCCTCCCTACAGGCTGAATTATGACACAGGATGGAAAGTGGGGTGAAGTGATCTTTCCCTCCCCTGCTTCTATCTCAACATTTCATGACTGTATGAGCTGCAGAATGAGCAGGTATTAATTACCTAAGAAGAACAAAGAGAACAAAGTGCCCCACTGGCTTGTTGAGAAATGTGCAGTTCCTTTCTGAGACAGCCTCAGCTTGGCTCAAACCTAATCATTTGCTAAGCCAAAGAGGCTCAGGAATAGTTGAAAGTCAAAGTCAGGAAATACCATCATGCAACCTCACCGAGACAAAATAGAAAGGAACAGAGCTTCTGCTGTACAATACACAGTTGGAAAAACACAGTAACTAGACTAATAGATTAATTGCCTCCTCTTGAGGATTTTTTTATTTAATTTTTTATTGTTAGTTTTCAGTAAAAGACCCACATACTGTGGATCTAGAAACAAATGACTGTTGCATGGCAGGGCAGCAATGGAGGGATGGAGGGTTGCAGGCCTGCTGGGGAACCATCTAGTGTTGACTCAGGAATAGGGCTCGGTGGGGCCAAGTCCAGGAGCAGAAAGTGATCATGAGGAACTGGAGAGGATAGTGGAATTCAGCTCTGCGATGTCAGGAAGATAAGTCCAATGCCCAGGTCCTGAGGCACAGGTATGAGGTATGAGTGATGAGGCACAGGCCAGGAATTCAGAGCCAAGAAGAGGAGACCAAGCAAAAAGCTGACCAAAAGCACAGGGTAAGATACTCCTGAGTCAGCCCCAACTTATGGAAGCCCTTGCACATATTAGGCACGAAGGAAATATTTGTCGGATGAATGAAGGGATGCTTGAAGAATGAGGGTCTGTAAGGTTTGCCTTTCAAGGCTCATGGGACCTGATGGTAGGATGCATTGGTCAGGATCCAAGGGTGAGTGGGAGCAGAGCGCGCAGCAAAGTGACAGATACAATTCCACATACAGATGGGTAAATAAGGCAGGAATCCAAGTAACTGAAAGAAACAATTATCTGAAAATTGAACACCAGGAAAGTGTGTCTGGAGAGAGGGGGAGGATGAGGGAGATTTCGTGGCATGATTTGGGGAAGAATATCCCCAGGTGGAGAGAAAGTAAGGAGTGACAATAGGACAGTAGGAGCATAAGGCATCAGAGTAGCCAGGGCATGCAGTGTATGGGGCCTGTGGGCCAAGAAGCCAGGAAAGCTGTCTGAGCCCGAATGAGGAGAGCTCAATTCGGGCTAAGAACTTCAGGCAGGGTGCATGCCCATCACTGCATCATCTCATCACAATAGATGTGAGACCGGGGAAAGAAAGAGTTGAGGTCTCTGAAGGGCTAGGCATGCGGTTTGTGGTGTAGCAGGACATTCACGTAGTCCACAATTCTCTCTGAATTATGGAAATATCATGGCATTACCAAAAAGGGAAAAAAGTTAAATTATGGCACAAAAATTTTACAACATGTGTCTACTTTCCATCTTATGGACAATAAAATATGAAACAGGATAGCATTGTAAGTGCAGTTGACCCTTGAACAACTTGGGAGTCAGGGGCGCTGAACTCCTGCACAATCAAAAATCCACATATAACTTTTGACTTTCCCCAAACTTAACTACTAATAGCTTACTGTTGACCATAAGCCTTACCAATAACATAAACAGTTGACTAACACATATTTTGTATATCATATGTGTTAAATACTGTATTCTTACAATAAAGTATGCTACAGAAAAAGATGTTATTATTAAGAAAATTGTAAGGAAGAGAAAATATGTTTACTATTCATTAAGTGGAAGTGGATCACCATAAAGGTCTTCATCCTCATCATCTTATGTTGAGTAGGCTGAGGAGGAAGGGAAAGAGGAGGGTTGGTCTTGCTGTTTCAGGGGCAGCAAAGTAGGAGGAAATCCGCCTGTAAGTGGATCCTCAAAGTTTAAAACTGTGTTGTTTAAGGGCCAACCATCAATGCAATGCGAACAACAGATCTAGTGCTATGCTAAACTCTGAGAGTGTGACATGGAAGGAAACTACCACATACAACTAGTAATAGGATTTTCCCCCACCTTAAACGTTTTTGGAACGAGGAAGATGTAAATTTTTTAAAAGGAATAGTTTAAAAGCCTTCTAGATGTCACATTTACAATGCAATTCATTGTTATAAAATACTTACTGATAACAATTGTATATCTAACATACTTTACCAGCAGAAATATTTTACAGGGGTTTACATGACACATTTATCTCCTCCACTCTATAAAGCACAATCTTGTTTAAGTGAAGAATTTTGTGTCTCCATTTGGAGGATTTCTTGTGATTAGAAAATCCTTTTTGCTGGAATCATGGTGGTTGAAAAATTGTTCTTACTGTTCTGATTTTCCAAGTTTCCTTTGCACAGGCAAAAAATGTAGAGAGGAGGGGAAGAGGAAAACAGAGAGGAAATTTGTGTCCAAGTAGTGACAATGGAAAGGTGAACATTTAGCTAACTGAAACCAACCCAATAGTCCCATAGATAGTGTCTTGCATAAACATAGAACTTGACCCTTCTGGTCTTAAAACTTAAACCTTACATTTGTTTAATCTGAGTTCCTTCCTCAGGAAATGACCTTCAGGTCTCTCAAAGAAAGTGTCAAAGAATTGAAACTCACCAGATCACCACATCCAGACAATGAGATGGAGGACCCCTCATTCATCCTGCTTGTACACATTGTTACATTTCTTCCCTACTTAGAAACCCCTAGTTTTAGTAGGTCAGGGAGATGGATTTGAGACTGGGCTCCCATCACCTTGGCTGCAGCACCTGATTAAAGCCTTCTTCCTTGGCAATAAAGGTCTCAGTGCTCGGCTTTTTGCTGTATGGCAAGCAGGAGGACCTAGGCCAAACCCCTGGTGTTCTGGTAACATAACCAGAAGCCTTTGCTTTGGTAGGTACACATGGTTATTTTCCAGCAGAAAAGTAGCCAAGCTAGAAACAGGTGTTGTCCCAGAGAGGTCTATGAGGTGGGGAGCAGGAAGGGTCTGGTGGGATGGGGCTGGTGTGCAGGGCACATTCCTGAGGATTCTTTATTGGGAGAGACTTCTGCCTTAGCAAGAAACAGCCTAGAAGTTTCTTGCCTGGGGCAGATGGTTGATTCTGTGTGCAATCTTCTAAATGGTGTGGGGTTTGCCAAACATGGTGCTTAGAATCTGGACTATCCCTTGTATTTCTGTCTTTCTTTATCCCAACCTCTTGCTCAGTGGCCTCTTTCATTTGCTTCTTGAAATGTGTGGTCTCCAGTTCCCAGACTGCTGTTTTACTCTTCCTTACGGCTCTGCCCTGATGTACCATGGTGCCTGGCACATAGCACACTGTTATTAAGAACTTGTTGAGTAAATGGCCCAATATGGCATTGACGTTTTCTTTGAAGTGCCTGTCTTAGTTTGTTCAGACTGCTATAAAAAATTACCACAGACTGGGTGGCTCACACAACAGAAATTTATTTAACACAGTCCGGAGTCTGGGAAGTCTGAGATCAGGGTGCCAGCATGGTCAGATTCTGCTGGGGGCCCTCTTCCTGGTTTGTAGACAATTTCAGACCTCACATGGGGAGAGCGAGAGGAAGCAAGGTCTCTCCTGCTTCTTCTTGTAAGGCACTAATGTCATTCATGAGGGCTCCACTTTAATGACCTTATCACCTCCCGAAGGCCCCATCTCCAAATACCATCACACTGGGGGCTCGGGCTTCAACGTATGTATTTAGAGGGGATACAAACATGCAATCCACAGCAGTGCCGAATTGTCTAGAGACCCCAGGCTCTTCAAAATCTCTCTGGTTTGCATCTGTTCTTGCCCAGTGAACCCTCCTGTGTATTTACCTTGTTTTGGTTGGATATTCCTTGTTTTTTTTTTTTTTCTTTTATATATAGTGAACCACAGGAGATTTGGGGGCTGATTATATCTGACTGCTGGTAGTCTAGTACATGTGATTTCTGGTGCTCACTCTTCACTAGACCTGGGACCTAGGATGAGTCATTTCAACTTGCAGTATTTCAGCTTTCTCATCTACAGAATAGAAAGGTCCTAAATGTTTTATATGATTCTGGAACTTCTAGTTCTAACATTTTGTCACTATAAGAATTTCCCCTAAATCATTCCTTTCTTATTATAGTCATTGATTACTTAAATTCAGTGATGTTGAGATGGATGGCTGTGTTTCCTTTTTGTTTAACAATGACCACAACTGTATGTCATTATTATTATTTAGTAGAAGGATTGAGGGGAGAAAGTATCATTAGAATAATATTTTGGATTTTCTCTTACCTGCAAGCTGGCTTTCTCATTTTGCTCCAATAGTCCTTATGATTCGGGAAAAGAGGACAAGGCAGAAGCCCCTTTGGGAAGGAGGAGCATGACCCTGTGGAAGTGGCTCTGTCTGGCTTGTGGATTGTGGGCAAGCCTTTCTAAAAGGCAGCAACCGAACCCTGTTTGCTGCATTAATCTCACTCTGAGCACAGACTTTTGAAAGAGAGGGTGGCATTGAATGGGATGGCAGCAAAGCTAAAAGTCAACAGGCCCCTTTTTCTTCACCCGGTGGGCCTAGACCGACACTATCTTGCATGGGGTCCTGCCAGAAGCATCCTACAGCCACATCAGAATAAATAGCATGGCAGGTGGGTGTATGTAGACAGACGAGGCTCAGAATTTATTGACCATGAGTCTATTTTGACCTTGAGTATCTTGGAAGGTATTTTGGAGTTCCCGTGTACCAGAGGAGAGACGGAGGGGCTGAGATCAGAATCACTAGGTGAGGGTAAACACCCAGGGGCCTTGTCACAAGGGGGCATGGCAATCCTATCTAAGGGCTGCAGAATAGATGAGAGAGCCAAAGCAAGGCCACGTCAGCAGCTGAGAAAGATGTCACGCATGACAGAGACAACATGGACCTTGAGATGCCAGGTGCAGGGTTCAGGAGCAGAGGTGAGCAGAGCCTGGCAGAGAGGACTGCATTGCTGCAGAGGCCAGCAGGAGCCCAAACAGCAGGGCCTACACTGGCTGCCCACAGACCTGAGACCTGTGTCTCCCTTGCCCACCTGGGGACATGGTAACTCCATGTGTATCCCACCTGCCGGGTGCTCTTGTGGCAGGAGAGGCTGGAGAAGGAGCATACTCTTGAAATGACAGTTGCAGTGAGGAAGGAGGCAGTCAGAAGCCTTAGGACACTGCTTTCCTGTGAACAGACACGTTTAAAAGTCCTTTTCCCCTCCCTTGCTGTACAGTGGCGCTGATGGGGTGGGAGACTAAGGAAGGAAAGATCAATAGTAGAAAATAAGCAACACAGATGTGCTTTGCTCACTTGAGTGGAAGTGAGCACAATTTCAGTCCAGCCACGGCAGCATCGTCAGAGGAGGCTGCCTGCCTTGTGCTTCCCACCTGGAAGGGAGCTCCTACCTGCTCTCTCTACATCATTTCTCCAGCTGGTGGTCTGGGCCCCAGGATGACCAGGAAGGGAGAAAATTACCTTGTCTCCCCTGGGGCCAACAGTGCACAGAATGGATGGGCTTGGTGGGGGAAAGGCTACGAGCACGTGAGTACTAATACTGTGGTCCCTGTCCCGTGTCTGATAAGGCCCTCCGTGTGCAGCAGTTGTTTTCTGTTAAGGAGTTACACATGAAATAAGAGAAAGAAGTAGTCTGATGAATGCCATTTTCCATTTTGGATGTACAGACGGTCACTCAAATTCACACTTTGATTTTCCTGGGTGGAAATGGCAAAGGGTGACAGGTCCATTATCAATCTACTAAAAAACTGACCTGGTGATCATGGGAGTCTTTCACGATGAATTTGATTTTATAGTCTCTTAGAATTAAGATGAATTTGTTTTTGTAAAATCCCAGAATGTAATTAATAAAAATGGTAAGTGTCTTCTCATTCCCCTTCATAAGTATGATGCCAGGAAACGATATTTGCAATCTCATGCTGGGGAAAGACACTGTCATGGGAGAGGGAGAACACTGGGCAGGAACGGAGTGGGGAGGAGGAGGGAGGGGAATAGTAAAATTCCCCTGCATGGGAATAATGTACTTGGCACAGCCTGGTGTTCTCATAATAAAAAGAATAACTATCATTCTCCTTTCCCCATGAGGCAAAACAGATGCTGTCTCTGTGACGAAGTGCTCACTCTTCAGTGGAACAGCCATTTCCACAGCCAAATGTCTCAACAGCAAACTGGAATTCCCAAGCCAGGTTCCCCACTCTGTGCAGCACACCCCTGAAGCAGGTGGAGACTGTGTTCACCTCACAGTGGCAGCTGGAATATGAGCGTGCTTGGGGGTGGCAGTTGCAGAGGGAGGGAGGAAGGGAGAGAAAGGAGGAGACTGAGGGAGAGAAAGAGAGAAAGATACAGAGAGAAGGAGAGAGAGAGAGGGAGAGACAGCAGGAGAGGGCGGGCGGCCAGAGAAGCAAGCACTATCGCGTGCACACACACACACACACACACACACACATGCAGAGAGAGAAAGGGAGGGAGAGACAGAGGGGCAGGGAGAGAGGGAGAGACAGTGGAGGGGTGGGACAGAGAAGCACACACACACACAGAGGCAGAGAGAGGGAGAGAGATAGAAAGAGAGAGGCAGACACAGGCAGAGAGAGAGGGAGAGACAGTGCAGCGGGGAGCAGAGAAGCACAAACAGACACACAGAGGCAGAGATAGAAAGGCAGACAGACGGAGAGGAAGAGACAAGGGAGGAGAGAGAGAGGGAGAGGCAGAGGGAGAGAGGCAGAGACAGGGGAGAAAGAGACAGAGAGGCAGAGGAGGAGAGAGAGAGAGAGAGAGGGAGAAAGCGGGGAGAGGCAGGGAGAGAGGGAGAGAGAGAGGGAGGAGAGGAGACAAAGGCAGACAGAGAGAGGCAGAGAGAGAGGGAGAGACAGTGGTGGGGCAGAGAAGCACCAACATACACAGAGGCAGAGAGAGATGGGGGTATGATGGGGGAGAGTGGTGGAGAGTCAGGGAGAGAGAGAGATTGGTCTCCCCATCTTGCCCTCACTGACCTCCTGCCAGGGTGCATGGGACAGGCAAGGGAGCCACCACAGTGAGAGTAGAGAGCTCTCCTAATGTTCTCAATTGAGAACAAAAAAGAGGTCCTGTGATTGTGGAAGGATGACTTGGATACAAGGAAGGATGTGTCATTCCTCGCAGCCACCTCTGCAGAGGTCCCAGGGCTGTGTGCGATCTGGGCACTTACCTGCCTGCCAGACACATTGAAGCCCGCGATGGATATGCAGGGGAGAGGGAAAGGGGCTCCAACCTGGAGAGCCCACATGCTAGTCAGGGAGGGGGTGACATCGAATTGTGCTTTCGAGCTCACAAAGCCCTTTGTTGAGCTCCATTGCATTTGTTCTTCACCTGCACCCTGCATTATGTTGCCAGGGTTTTAGCGTCAACTAGCTTACCCGGTTACCTGACTTGAAGTGGCAGAGATGGACTCAACTGAAGCCTGCTAACTCTCATTTTAGCCCCTTTCTACCACATGCTGCCTCTTATAACATAGACCCCAGCATGCCTGGGTGGAGATCTGCTGGAGTTTATGAGTCCGGGTACCCTGGGAAAAGACGTGGATGGGATTGAGTGAATGGAGGTGCAAGTAGTTTCTCTCTCTGGGCAGCAGCCACTGCTTGGACACCACAAACACTTCCCTGCAGCTGAGCACCAGGTTGATTAGAGCATAACATTTCCGGGGAAAATGGGAAAACTTGCAAAATGCAGTTTGTTTTTTCTGCAGGTCCATGAGAATGTTTGTCCAGCTCATTCTTTTTGGGCCTTTATGCACAAGCAGAGGCAAATCTGAAGTGATGCTTGCAGCAAGGCCTTCTCTACAATGGCGAGGAGGCACATCAACTCCCTTTCCCCTCCCCTTGCTTTCTGAGGCCGCTGTTTCATTTGTCGTGAAGGTGGAATCGAGGCACTCAGACGTAGGTAGGGCACAAAAAAGCTGCTAAAAAAGCTAACATCCACGTGATGATGACCCCTTCCTTCTCCATGGCAATGTAAGTGCTTCCAGTGATTCTATGTGTTATGAGCATTTTTCATCTTAAAGGAGATTTCCATCTACCTTTCCTGGTCCATTTCTTTTTCCAAGGAGAACAAATATCAGAAAAATAAAAGGAAATCAAACAGCACAAGTATTTAACCCGAGTCTGGCTGCTCCTGGCCAGTCCATCCACATTTTAAAGGACAGAGGCGAGGGGCCAAATCTCCCCTGGATAAGCGCCTCTGCTAGAGTCACAGACTGGCTCCGTGATCTTAGCACTTAAACTTTCGGTAACCCAGTTTCCACATCTGTACAATGTGGACAGAAATATATCTATCCTGTGGGATGGTAGGGAGGATTAAACCAAACAGTGCACATCCCAGGTGGAATGCAGTGCCAGGCACACAGTGCACACTCAGGTATGGTTTGCTGGATCCTCAGCCGCAGCACATGTGTTCCAGACCCGTTTGCTACCACAGGTGTACTTGTGTCACCGGAAAATGGAAAGGGAAAAGCCACGCGCTTGAGGCACATGAGCTCCGCGAAGCTCAGAAACTTTCTCTGGGGACAGAGGGAGGTGAATCTGCTAGGCGCCCCGCCTCACGCCTCCTATCCTCACAGTAACAAATGCTTCAAATAGCATCACCTGTCAGAGTGTGTTCGGTTTCTAGATTGTCAGGCAAAACCTCAATTAAAAAGAGAAAAAGAAAAGAAAACCACCAGGAAACTTAGTTTAGATCATGTCACATGGCCAAGAATATGTCAATTCTGGAGGAAACTTGTTTGTCAGAAGGTAAGATATTCATGGCACCCCACAGAGCCGAATTTCTAGGGTGGCAATATCTTGTCCAGGGGTTTGTCCCTCTCCTAATGAAGACTGTCACACTGCAATACTTTGGGGGATGTGCAGACTGGAGGAGCCCAGCCCTGTGCATGACACCCTCCAACAACAAGGAGATTGCATCTTACAACTGTCAGGAAAATAGATTTGCTGCCGAGCACTTGTCTTAGTGCAGTTTATTAGACTGCATCAGTCATCTTATGCTGCTTAGTCCTCAACACAAGACTTCAGATGGGGAAGAGCATGCGAGATTAAAACACAAAGGGAGAATACACAAAAGGTAGAGGCTTATCTTCACTGAGAAAGGCTAGATGGGGTGCCTAGGTGATGATGGAGAGCACAGAAAAGGTGCCCATCCAGTCCCTGGTGTCCTGGGGACACAACAGTGCAGGCTCTCCTTTAGAAAGTGGTTTTGAGGTGACTACCGTGTGCTGCCATTTCCATTCTTGTCCTGTAAGAGAGGCAGGAGTGCCTCAATGGGGTTGTCTTTGTGCCCGGTGGGACTCAGTGACAGCAGCCAGCTGAGGTAGCAAATACAACAGCTTGGCGGATCTGACTGCAAAGTCTTTGCCAGGCTCAGGCTTGCTTGGGCCATTGAAGGATTCTGTGTGTTTTCTCCTCTGGCCTCAGATGTGTTAAGTATTCCTCCAGTGTGCCCACCCTCTGAGGCCAGAGATAGGAGGTCATCAGGCCGTCAGCTGGCAGAGAGGAAGTCCCTTCTGACCTTGAACAGCCGGTGAACTGCTATCCACAGTCTGAGAAGTAGCCACACTCTCATGTTGCCCATGTCTTGATGAGATACCTAGCCAACTTTGAGGCCTTCCCCCGTGTGCCTTAAACCTTCCTGTACCAGGTATTTTCAAGTAGCTGTTTCTTTTCTTTGGAAATTTTTCTCTTTCTCTGTCTAGACACATTTTTCAAAGTCTAGACAGAGACCCGACTCCTCCAGGAAGCCTGTGTGGATGATGACAGTCTCTGATAGTTTTTCCTTCTTCTGATTGCTTGCATTTTCTGTACAAATTTACCACAAACTTGCCTGTATCGTGGTTACCTTAGAAATAATGTTGATCTTGTTTTACATTTTTTTTTTCCTTTCTAAAAGGCAAGCATTGTACTTCATACTTCTTTGAATGTCTGCAGACCAGCACATAAAAGGAGCTCAATGCCGCTTTGTAAAATGGCCTTTCTGTGATTCTGGGAGAACCTGGTTTACACTGTGGACTATCAGTAGTGTGTGTGTGTGTGTGTGTGTGTGTGTGTGTGTGTGTGTGTGTGTGTGTGGTGATGGACGGCCATCCTGCTCCAGGCCTCAGGAAGTGGGAGTAGGCAACTGTGAGATTAGACAAACCTGGAATATTCACAGCATTGTCGCCTTTAATACATTCCAAATGTGAACTGCAGTGGCCGAGAGTGACTTGTTTCATAGGCTCCTTTCTTTCCCCTGCCAGCCCATGAGTGTTAGGAAAGGAGAGTTGCCTAATTGATCTCTGCAGCTGCAGGACCCAGCACAAAGCCCTGCCCTCAGTAAGTACTCATACATTTGTAGGAAACATTGTTCTCTCCTCTCCCCATCATCCCAGGTTGGCCCATGCTAATAAAGAAGAAGTCCCTCCCTTTCTGAGGTTTTAGAGAAAATTGGCTTCCCTCCTTTCCTTGCCCTGCACTCATCATCCCCAATGGAGAGGAGCACAGGATAGGATGTGAAACTGGGGGAAGGAGCTGGAACCGGATGGCTCCTATCACTGGGGTGGTCTCTTTTCCAGAACAGCCTATCCAGGGGTCATACACTTCCTTCTTCCCTATGGAGAGGTCTGCAGTGGTCTGTCTGCTGACGGGAAAGTACAATTGGAGGGAGAATGTAAATGCTCTATTATGTCCCCAGATGCAAAATGTTTCCAGTTCTGCTTCACTCACAACAAACCTAATGTTTTCATCTCTTTCTGGATTCTTTCTGAACTCTGAGCAGGGAGAGGAGCCATCATTAACTATCACTACCACATCTCAATAAAGGGAAATATCTTGAAATAATATATCTTGAAAAATGAATTCTGGGCCTGCCTTACCTCTGCTTCTCTGTATGTGTCACTCTTGCAGGCCAGTCTCTCACTTCACCTCCATGAGCACGGGCTGCACGGCTGGTGTGAACCATGGCAGGACTGATGCCTCAGGATTTCAGAAAGAAGAAGAAAGCAAAAGACTTTTCTGAGCACTTCTTTTTGCCCTGAGCTGGCCTCTACTATCTGGGAGGCCGTATATTTGCAAGAGGTCCTACATAATGGCTCTGAGGATTCTGGTGAAGGTGGTTGAGGAGAAGCCTAGTGTGAACTCAGATATGCAGGTCTCCTGAGGTATGGAAGGAGAGTTTATGTATTCACCATGCCTTTTCTTTTCTTCATACTTTGACGGTATGAAGTGTGAAGTGGGTAGCTAATTCCCAGAGATCACAGACAACTCCTCTGGGAGCTTGCCTTTCATATGCAAAGCAACCAATCCACAGCCTACTCCCACCACCTCCTCTATGGGGATTTCACACTCTGGGCCAGCTTTCCCTCCCCTAATCGCCCCAGGGCAGGGACCAGACAGCTAAGGACAGCCCCTAAGTCCTCAGAGCCTTGAAATGATTCAAACCAGCCAATCCTAAGCATGCGTATCCTGCCTTGCCTGTGTTCCCCATGGAAACCACAGTAAAGGCTCTTGCTGGTGCTTTGCTCCTCCACCCACCTCCAGACTGACCCTGACGCTTCCCTCTATGCACTGCCTCCCATGTAGTGCACCCCATCCTCTTGGGATCTGTGAGTAATGAACTGTGTTTTCAGTGGCACTTGTCTCCTGATCTGTTGGCCTTGCCAGACCTAAATGATAAAAAAGCTTATATTTTAAAACAGTTTAGAATTACTGAACTCGAAAGAGAGTCATGAATAGAAGAATAATAATATCGCCATCTCTCATTGGAAACTCACTTTGTGCCAGTCGTTGCTGTAAGTTTATTCACGGCATTAGTTAATTCAATCTTCACACGTTCTCCTGTCCACTGATGCATTTTTCAAATCAGGAAAATGACTGGGATCAGAGGAGATAAATAACCCTTCCAAGGTGACACATCCGGGGAGCGGATGAGCAGACACAGAAAACAGCACACATTTGCAGAAAGGAAAGGAAATGATGGAAATGGCTGTGGGCTGGCTTCAAAGTGAAGGATTTTGTGTTTGTGAGAATTGGAAATCACTGCTGCCTTCATGAAGTTGCAGCAGATAAGCCATCTGGCCTTTGCACATGAAAGATCCCTGTCCCTGGTTATTTATTTATTTTTTAATTTAATTTTTTTTTGAGACAGAGTCTCGCTACATTGCCAGGCTAGAGTGCAGTGGGATGATCTCGGCTCACTGCAACCTCTGCTTTCCCGGTTCAAGTGATTTTCCTGCCTCAGCTTCCAGAGTAGTTGGGACTATAGGGGTGCACCACCATGCCCAGCTAATTTTTTTTGTATTTTTAGTAGAGACGGGGTTTCACCATGTTGGCCAGGCTGGTCTTGATCTCCTGACCTCGTGATTTGCCTGCCTCAGCCTCCCAAAGTGCTGGGATTACAGGCATGAGCCACCGCACCCAGCCTTGTCACTGGTTTTTTAATAACTGGTGATGAAAACTGATGGGTTGGCTGGACACCCATGAAGAGTCTTCCACTTATCAGCTGAAGACAGGGCCAGGCCTCACAAATCCCTGCCGCTCACAGGCTCCTGTTCTCATGCCCCAGGTAGTTCAGAGACCACTGGAAGTCTGAATCACATCAAACCATTGCCTGAGCCACAGTTCCTCTTGGCCTCACAGGGCTTCTGTTGCTTAAAGGCCCCAGGGAGTGATTTGTGGAAACCATAAATCCATTTTACGGTTGAATGTCAACTGTAATGCCTTCTACTCAAAGGAAGCCAAGAACTAAATTTCAAAAAAAGTGAATGCCACAAACTCTGGCTGTTTACATTACATCAAAACAAGTTGAAAATTCAAGTCCAGTTGCTGCCCATCTTCCTGTGTTTTTCAATTTTGCTATAAGAGATTCACAAAGGTGGTGGTGTTTCTTTTTTTCTTTTTTTCTGCCAGATTCCTTGTAACTTAAAACTGATTGACATTGGTCTGATGAATGTGTGGTGTAGACAGTCCAGGGCTTCCAAGTCCATGTGGGCAAGGCACTGTATTTCAAAAGACAACCTAGAAGGGGAAGTATTAGTGCCTCCAAATTCAGTGTGAGTTGAGCATCAAAATCACCTGGCAGGCTCTATGAACGTGACCTCAACTAATGGCCCTTTGACACTACCTGCTGGAGCTGGCTGAGTTTGCCCATCTCACTTACTAAACACTTGCTCCTTCAGAAAATCCTACTTTAGCTTTTGTTTAGCTGGGAATTTCAAAGACAGATCTTTCCTTCCAAAAAAACATATTTGAGGCCTGCAGGGTCTGGACAAGAGGATGCTTTAAATAGCTCTTACAATTTTCCCCCATTAACTGGGCCACCCCACCAAGAATGTACATCTTCAAATTCTTCCAGAGAATTCAGATGTCAGCACCAGCAGTGCACAAAGAATGAATGGTTACTGCTGGTGTGTTATGGAGGAGGAATCAGCACTCTGGGAGTCAGTGCACGGATTTTCTATTTTTGTTTGTTTTTTTGTTTGTTTGTTTGTTTCCAGATGGAGTTTTGCTCTGTTGCCCAGGCTGGAGTGCAGTGGCTCAATCTCGGCTCACTGCAACCTCCTCCTGCCGGGTTCAAGCAGTTCTCCCAAGTAGCTGGGATTATAGGTGCGTGCCACCATGCCCAACTAATTTTTGTATTTTTAGTAGAGACGGAGTTTCATCATGTTGGCCAGGCTGGTCTCGAACTCCTGACCTCGTGATCCACCCTCCTTGGCCTCCCGAAGTGCTGGGATTACAGGCATGAGCCACTGCACCCAGCTGGATCCACAATTTTTGGAGTTGGCAATCATTTGGTTAAGGCATACAATTTTGCCATTTTGGTAGATTAAAAATGGTCAAATTTTAGCAGTTTCATACAGTTCGACCCCATTCTACACATTTCTCCCATGTTACTGTTATCTGGAGAGAGGGTGACCCACCAACCTGGTTTGTTTAGGGCTGGTCCTCTTATGGCACTGAAATCCCACATCCAGGGAGGCCCCTCTGTCTTAGGCAGACTGGAGTGGTTGGTCACAGCTGGGAGACCAGGTTCCAGCTCCTCGGCTTGGTGTATGGGGCACCCCATTTTGCCTGCGTCCTCTGCTCCATTAAGGTGTTATTGATAAGGGCAAACATAATTATAGTCACTAAGTGCCAAACACTGTACATGACCTTATTACTCCTCAAAACTGTCCTCTGAGGCTTAGAGAAGTTAGGTGGCCTCCGCAAGATCTCACCTATATTGGGGCTGAAGCTGTCCATGACTCCTGAACCTCAGCATTCTGTTATGTGCCAGACACTCTGCTAGTCCCTGGGATTAAAATGAAGAAGACAGGCCAGGCTTTTGACACTGAAAATGGAAAAATGTTAAACAATTAGTCGTTGGATAACATTCGTTTGAAAATGTGGTGCCCCTTCCTGGATTTAAGGACACAGAAGTAGTTTGGTGATACTGCGCTCCCTGTGAAGCCTCAGAGGCAGGGCATGGCTCCCAGACTGTGCAGTGTGTGGAGAGCGGTCAGGTAAGGTCAGTGCCTGACAGAACAGTCAGGCACTCCACACCTGACTGTTCTGGTTGGACACGTGGATTAATTTTCAGGTTTTCTCCCTGTGGATTGTTGCTCTTATGAACAGCTTTTAAAAATGGGGATTATTGGTACCTAATATGTTACTGAAAAATAAAACTTATCAGAGCACTAGACAGTTCTTTCAAAGACAGCTGTTGGCCTCCCAACTTGATCAACTGTATTCCTCAAATGGGGGTGCTGTGGTTTCCCCAAGGAGATGAGAAACCACAGCACAAACAAAGAACATCTTGGTGGAGAGCTGATTGTATTTGAAGATCTGGGGAGTTTTTCTCCATTAAAAAACAAAACAAAACAGACTCACATAAGAGGAAGGTGGGAAAAATCTTATGAATTCCTAATGTAAAACATGCAGAATTAATGATTGTGAAGTTACTTCAGCTCTACTCCTAAGCTCTCAGGTCACAGAGTTAAATTTTGAAGTGCACAGAACTGGACTTCAGTAATAAACCATGGAGTGCTAAGCTTACACGTTGTTCAATTATCCTCTGAACTGGATTTTTTTTTCTTTTGTCATGTAGGTCACCAATAATGTGGAATCCATTTCGTGGAGACAGGCTACTTTTAATCAAAAATTGTAAGGCATGGTGAGTACTCAAGCATATGACTATAATTTTCTGAATAGACTTTAGATACCAGGGTTTAAAAGCATTTCAAAATGTCTACATCATAGTAGAAGCTTGGATTAAGCTATTTTATACTCCATAGTCACTGTGGTTCGGTCTCTAAAATTATGTACATTGTCATTGAATAAAATTCTTCTTAAACAACTAGAACACTTGGTTGATTTTAAATGACTAATTATTGTTATATTATGTGAGAGCACATAAGATATGTTCTGCTTTACAAGTAAAGTCTGGCAACGTTTCCCATGGTTTGCAATTCAAATTGGATGGCTCTGAGTCATTAAAAAGCAGGTGAGCAGCAGATATAAAACAGTTTTTTGAAAGGGGCTATTTGTTTCTCCTATATTGGCTTTGCTTAAGAGAATTATTTAAGGCTGAGAGAGGAGTGAGGATGAAGCAGGAGTTGGGCTCAATTTTGTTCACTAATTCAGTTAGCCTAGTCATTAGCTTAGCATTTTGAAGCTTGAGTGTTAGAATCTACAGCTGTTCTCCTAAGAAAAAAGTAAAATGTGATTTCCAAGTCCAAATTAATGAAAAAGTTTCAATGATATTGAACAGGCTACGTGGAGGAGAGCAGAGGAAATTAGCAGGCTCCTGCCTCCTCATGGCTGTCTTGGGGAGAAGGTTGAGTGAATTGATTTTTTTTTAAATTATACTTTAAGTTCTAGGGTACATGTGCACAACATGCAGGTTTGTTACATATGTATACATGTGCCCATGTTGGTGTGCTGCACGCATTAACTCATCATTTACATTAGGTATATCTCCTAATGCTCTCCCTCTCCCCTCCCCACTACCCCACGACAGGCCCCAGTGTGTGATGTTCCCCTTCCTGTGTCCAAGTGTTCTCATTGTTGAATTCCCACCTATGAGTGAGAACATGAGGATGAGGTGTTTGGTTTTTTGTCCTTGCGATAGTTTGCTGAGAATGATGGTTTCCAGCTTCATCCATGTCCCTACAAAGGACATGAACTCATCCTTTTTTATGGCTGCATAGTATTCCATGGTGTATATGTGCCACATTTTCTTAATCCAGTCTATCATTGATGGACATTTGGGTTGGTTCCAAGTCTTTGCTATTGTGAATAGTGCCACAGTAAACATACATGTGCATGTGTCTTTATAGCAGCATGATTTATAATCCTTTGGGTATATACCCAGTAATGGGATGGCTGGGTCAAATGGTATTTCTAGTTCTAGATCCCAGAGGAATCGCCACACTGACTTCCACAATGGTTGAACTAGTTTACAGTCCCACCAACAGTGGAAAAGTGTTCCTATTTCTCCACATCCTCTCCAGCACCTGTTGTTTCCTGACTTTTTAATGATTGCCATTTTAACTGGTGTGAGATGGTATCTCATTGTGGTTTTGATTTGCATTTCTCTGATGGCCAGTGATGATGAACATTTTTTCATGTGTTTTTTGGCTGCATAAATGTCTTCTATTGAGAAGTGTCTGTTCATATCCTTCACCCACTTTTTGATGGGGTTGTTTTTTTCTTGTAAATTTGTTTGAGCTCATTGTAGATTCTGGATATTAGCCCTTTGTCAGATGAGTAGGTTGCAAAAATTTTCTCCCATTCTATAGATTGCCTGTTCGCTCTGATGGTGGTTTCTTTTGCTGTGCAGAAGCTCTTTAGTTTAATTAGATCCCATCTGTCAATTTTGGCTTTTGTTGCCATTGCTTTTGGTGTTTTAGACATGATATCCTTGCTCATGCCTATGTCCTGCATAGTATTGCCTAAGTTTTCTTCCAGGATTTTTATGGTTTTAGGTCTAACATTGAAGTCTGTGATCCATCTTTAATTATTTTTTGTATAAGGCATAAGGAAGGGATCCAGTTTCAGCTTTCTACATATGGCTAGCCAGTTTTCCCAGCACCATTTATTAAATAGGGAATCCTTTCCCCATTTCTTGTTTTTGTCAGGTTTGTCAAGATGGCCGATACGCAACAGCTCCAGTCTACACATCCCAGCATGAGCGATGCAGAAGATGGGTGATTTCTGCATTTCCAACTGAGGTACTGGGTTCATCTCACTGGGGCTTGTTGGACAGTGGGCGCAGGACAGTGGGTGAAGCCCACTGAGCATGAGCCGAAGCAGGGCGAGGCATTGCCTCACCCAGGAAGTGCAAGGGATCAGAGAATTCCCTTTCCTAGCCAAGGAAAGCTGTGACAGATGGCACCTGGAAAATTAGGCCACTCCCACCCTAATATTGCGCTTTTCCAGTGGTCTTAGCAAATGTCACACCAGGAGATTATATCCCGTGCCTTGCCCAGAGGGTCCCACACCTACAGAGTCTTGCTCATTGCTAGCAGAGCAGTCTGAGATTGAACTGCAAGGCAGCAGTGAGGCTGGGACAGGAGCACCCACCATTGCTGAGGCTTGAGTAGGTAAACAAAGCGGCTAGGAAACCCGAACTGGGTGGAGCCCACCACAGCTCAAGGAGGTCTGCCTGCCTCTGTAGACTCCACCTCTGCGACCAGGGCATAGCTGAACAAAAGGCAGCAGAAACCTCTGCAGACTTAAATGTCCCTGTCTGACAGTTTGGAAGAGAGTAGTGGTTCTCCCAGCATGCAGCTGGAGATCTGAGAATGGACAAACTGCCTCCTCAGGTGGGTCCCTGACCCCCAAGTAGCCTAGCTGGGAGGCATCCCCCAGTAGGGGCAGACTGACACCTCACACGGCCGGGTACCCCTCTGAGACGAAGCTTCCAGGGGAGAGATCAGGCAGCAACATTTGCTGTTCAGCAATATTCGCTGTTCTGCAGCTTCTGCTGCTGATACCTAGGCAAACACCGTCTGGAGTGGACCTCCAGCAAACTCCAACAGACCTGCAGATGAGGATCCTGACTGTTAGAAGGAAAACTAACAAACAGAAAGGACATCCACACCAAAACCCCATCTGTACGTCACCATCATCAAAGAACAAAGGTAGATAAAACCACAAAAATGGGGAAAAAACAGAGCAGAGAAGCTGAAAATTCTAAAAATCAGAGTGCCTCTCCCCCTCCAAAGGAATGCAGCTCCTCGCCAACAATGGAACAAAGCTGGATGGAGAGTGACTTTGATGAGTTGAGAGAAGAAGGCTTCAGATGATCAAACTTCTCTGAGCTAAAGAAGGAAGATCGAACCCATTCCAAAGAAGCTAAAAAACTTTAAAAAAGATTAGACAAATGGCTAACTAGAATATCCAGTGTAGAGAAGTCCTTAAATGATCTGTTGGAGCTAAAAACCATGGCATGAGAACTACGCGATGCATGCACAAACTTCAGTAGCCGATTTGATCAACTGGAAGAAAGGGTATCAGTGATTGAAGATCAAATGAATGAAATGAAGTGAGAAGAGAAGTTTAGAGAAAAAAGAGTAAAAAGAAATGAACAAAGCCTCCAAGAAATATGAGACTATGTGAAAAGACAAAATCTACGTCTGATTGGTGTACCTGAAAGTGACAGGGAGAATGGAACCAAGTTGGAAAACACTGCAGGATATTATCCAGGAGAACTTCCCCAATCTAGCAAGGCAGACCAACGTTCAGATTCAGGAACTACAGAGAATGCCACAAAGATACTCCTCGAGAAGAGCAACTCCAAGACATATAATTGTCAGATTCACCAAAGTTGAAATGAAGGAAAAAATGTTAAGGGCAGCCAGAGAGAAAGGTCAAGTTACCCACAAAGGGAAGCCCATCACACTAACAGCTGATCTCTCAGCCGAAACTCTACAAGCCAGAAGAGAGTGGGAGCCAATATTCAACATTCTTAAAGAAAAGAATTTTCAACCCAGAATTTCATATCCAGTCAAACTAAGCTTTATAATTGAAGGAGAAATGAAATCCTTTACAGACAAGCAAATGCTGAGAGATTTTATCACCACCAGGCCTGCCCTGCAAGAGCTCCTGAGGGAAGCACTAAACATGGAAAGGAACAACTGGTACCAGCCACTGCAAAATCATGCCAAATTGTAAAGACCATCAAGGCTAGGAGGAAACTGCATCAACTAATGAGCAAAATAACCAGCTAACATCATAATGACACAATCGAATTCACACATAACAATATTAACCTTAAATGTAAATGGGCTAAATTCTCCAATTAAAAGACACAGATTGGCAAATTGGATAAACAGTCAAGACCCATCAGTGTGCTGTATTCAGGAGACCCATCTCATCCGCAGAGACACACATAGGCTCAAAATAAAGGGATGGAGGAAGATCTACCAAGCAAATGGAAAACAAAAAAAGGCAGGGGTTGCAATCCTAGTCTCTGACAAAACAGACTTTAAACCAACAAAGATCAAAGGAGACAAGGAAGGCCATTATATAATGGTAAAGGGATCAATTCAAGAAGAAGAGCTAACTATCCTAAATATATATGCACCCAATACAGAAGCACCCAGATTCATAAAGCAAGTCCTTAGAGACCTACAAAGAGACTTAGACTCCCAAACAATAATAATGGGAGACTTTAACACCCCACTGTCAACATTAGACGGATCAACAAGACACAAAGTTAACAAGGATATCCAGGAATTGAACTCAGCTCTGCACCAAGCGGACCTAATAGACATCTACAGAACTCTCCACCCCAAATCAACAGAATATACATTATTCTCAGCACCACATTACACTTATTCCAAAATTGAACAAATAGTTGGAAGTAAAGCACTCCTCAGCAAGTGTAAAAGAACAGAAATTATAACAAACTGTCTCTCAGACCAAGTGCAATCAAACTAGAACTCAGGATTTAAAAACTCACTCAAAACCGCTCAACTACATGGAAACCGAAAAACCTGCTCCTCAGTGACTACTGGGTACATAAAGAAATGAAGGCAGAAATAAAGATGTTCTTAGAAACCAATAAGAACAAAGACACAACATACCAGAATCTCTGGGACACATTTAAAGCAGTGTGTAGAGGGAAATTTATAGCACTAAATGCCCACAAGAGAAAGCAGGAAAGATCTAAATTTGACACCCTAACATCACAATTGAAAGAACTAGAGAAGCAAGAGCAAACACATTCAAAAGCTAGCAGAAGGCAAGAAATAACTAACATCAGAGCAGAACTGAAGGAGATAGAGACAGAAAAAAATCCTTCAAAAAATCAATGAATCCAGGAGCTGGTTTTTTGAGAAGATCAACAAATTTGATAGACCACCAGCAAGACTAATAAAGAGGAAAAGAGAGAAGAATCAAATAGACACAATAAAACATGATAAAGGGGATATCACCACTGATCCCACAGAAATACAACTACCATCAGAGAATACTATAAACACCTCTACGTAAATAAACTGGAAAATCTAGAAGAAATGGATAAATTCTTTGACACATACACCCTCCCAAGTCTAAACTAGGAAGAAGTTGAATCCCTGAATAGACCAATAACAGGCTCTGAAATTGAGGCAATAATTTATAGCCTACCAACCGAAAAAAGTCCAGGACCAGATAGATTCACAGCTGAATTCTACCAGAGTTACAAGGAGGAGCTGGTACCATTCCTTCTGAAACTATTCCAATCAATAGAAAAAGAGGGAATCCTCCCTAACTCATTTTATGAGGCCAGCATCATCCTCATACCAAAGCCTGGCAGACACACAACAAAAAAAGAAAATTTTAGATCAATATCCTTGATGAAGATTGATGCAAAAATCCTCGATAAAATACTGGCAAGCTGAATCCAGCAGCACATCAAAAAAAAGCATGATCAAGTGGGCTTCATCCCTGGGATGCAAGGCTGGTTCAACATATGCAAATCAATAAATGTAATCCAGCATATAGGCAGAACCAAAGACAAAAACCACATGATTATCTCAATAGATGCAGAAAAGGCCTTTGACAAAATTCAGCAGCCCTTCATGCTAAAAACTCTCAATAAATTAGGTATTGATGGGACATATCTCAAAATAAGAGCTATTTATGGATTGATGTTTTTATACATATTAGACTGTTTTGATGAGATGGCCTTGCCAAGTAGGTGTTTGTTTTGTTTATTTTCTTCCTTCTGTGTAAAGATTTTTAATTCCTTGAACCATCCTCTAGTTCCTATGGTTTTCTCATTGTTCTCTTAGGAAAGTGAAAGGTAATAGGAAATATGCACTCTTTACCCTTTCTTTGTTCTCAGGGGGCATTGTGATGTTACCTTGAGTCCTGTATTGAGTTTTCAGTGACAATGCTATGAGGCATGTGAGTAAGCATTTAATAATGACCAAGAACTAAGTCAGATTCAAACCCAGCAATACAGAATTCTCATTTTAATTTCAAGTTATGGATATTTGTCTTTGATTTTTATGGATTTTTCCATTTTTAAACAAACAAGTTTTCAATGCTTATCTTCTCAGTAAGAA
The DNA here is from genome assembly GCF_029281585.2 of Gorilla gorilla gorilla. Classification (NCBI taxonomy): domain Eukaryota; kingdom Metazoa; phylum Chordata; class Mammalia; order Primates; family Hominidae; genus Gorilla; species Gorilla gorilla. Next base: position 64,175,385 of record NC_073231.2, on the reverse strand, counting down.
ATGGGAAGGCCTATGAACATTTTAGCAACCCAAAAGATGATTCCTCAGTTTTTTCCTAAGGGGAATGTTTTATTTATAGGTAATCAAAGGAAATGTTTGTTTCCACAGGGAAGTATGGATAAAATATAAAATCTGTTTTTCAGTATCAACTAGGGATCACTAGGCAGTATGTTGGTACAGAGATGTAAATGTGAAAAGGAAAAATGTGAAGGAGAATTATTTTTAAATGTAAGTTGCCACTTCTGTAACTCCCCCACCCCAAAAAAGAGATTAGAGTTGTCCAAGATAGCTGTAAACTTGAGTTCCTATTAATTTGCATGTATATTCAGGGAATGAGATTAAATTAACAAAGGAGGAGAGAAAGCAACTCTGGACCTGGAGCACAACTGCTGTTGTGTTGATGCAGAAAATGACTGGCTCACAGACTTTCTGCAGAAGCTGCCACGATTCTTTGAGTTGTGTTAAGAAAAAACTCTGGAGCTCAAGAGAGTCTGGCTTTGAATCTAGGCTTCACCATTTATGGATTATATGAATTTAAGCATATTACTTAACTTCTAGGTTCAGTTACCTTGTCTATAAAGTGGGAACCAACAAAATACCTTGAAGTTTTTTAAAAAAATAGAACTAAATAAGTTGATATTTGTGTAACTCATGCTGCAGTTTCTGACAAAATAAAAATTCTTAAGTGTTTACCTTTTTATATTACTCAACTAACAAGTATTTACCACTAATATTTGACATGTAATTAAAATTTTCAAACATTTAATTTTTTTCCTTGTGTTAAGATAAAATTATAGTGACATTAATAAAAAGATAACAGGTAAGGATTGTCCTTTGGTTAACTTTGGTTAATTTTAAGTGGTGTTAGTGTGATATGACTTTAGCATTACTCATTATTGGTTATTCTATGTATCAGTTAGGAGAGAGAAATCATCCAGAAATTTGAACAGGGAAAGATAAACATAAAGAATTATTAACTGTAACAGGAGACTGGAGTAAGGAGTGTTTGGCTAATAAGAACTAGAGGAATATTGGCATAGCAGCTGGAAGGAGCTGCCATTCCCCGAGGCACTGGCAGGACTTGCTGGAAATCCACCCTCTGGAACTCACTGGAGATATTCCTTCTAAGGTGAAAGGGAAGCTGTTTGTGGGAATGTATTTCCCAGGAGGCACTGAGCCTTTGCACCCAGTGCCCAAGAGAGACTGTAGGAGGCAGCTGCTGGGTGCCAGGCACCCCGGCTGCCCTGCCCTGCAGGAGCCTGGGAGTATGGGGGAGCTGCCTGCCCTGCAGGAACCTGTCTAGAGCAGGAAGCAAAACACTTGTGCAGTATCTCACCAGTGGCCTTTACTGACAAAGCTTAATATCATAACATTTAGCAAAGCGAAAATACTTAAGTGGCTCAGAACCATTTTCACAGAGCAAGCAAAAAGGGTGAATTTGGAGCTGAGCGTCAGTAAGTGGCTAATTCTGCTAGTAGGAGAAACACTTTTCCAAAAATTTATGTGAAATATATATGGTAAGACTTATGAAACGAGAGAATGTAAAGATACAAAGTACCTGAGAGCTTACCCCTGCTTACCCCTGGTCAGTTACAGAGAGCCTGAACTGCCTTGTTTTTGTCTTTTAGTACATTTGTTTTTCTTGTAGTGAACTTGGAACGTAAAGCTTGAATTGACAGACCCTACAAGAAGCAACATTATGAAATTTGGGTTTATGGTTATAAAAACATTGTTAAAAACATTATTCATCATGCTACATAGAGTTTTCCAATGAGTACTCTGTGAAAAATTCTGTCTGGTTGCAGTTCTGATGAGCAATAGATCTTGTTTCTCTTAAGACATGAAACACAGCAGAGCAGTAGCTATCCTGAAGTTGGGCTCATCAAACACTAGTCAACACTGGATATTGATTTGTGCAACTGATGAGATTAGGAGGCAGTTTAAATAAGAAATTAATCAAAGGCGGAGATTAAAAAACAACAGGAAACATGCATGAGACTAATACAAACATTGATAATGTAAATGTACTTCCTAGGGTAGAATATAAATTTTTCCCTAAACTTTCTTTCCAGCAGCTTTATGAATTAATTGGTATTTGACTGATTGATTGACAACTCCAGATATTAACTAAATTGAATCAGCTGGGAAACATTGCCTGGATTACTTCCTCAGAATTATTTCTGCACAGGGACTATATGATTGAATGTAATCAAATAGACTCAAGAAAGAATTAAATTCTTTAAAGTCACTTAGGCTTTTAATTTTTTCCCTCCTTTTTTCTTTTTGTCTAATAATTGAATACTCATTTAAAACATGTGTTATTGATATATCTAAGGAATTAAATGTCATTGAACTAATGTTACCTGTAACGAGGAAGAAATTGTTATTGAAAGAAGGGAAATAAAAAGAGAATAAGTTCTGCAAGACTACTTTTGTGCCTATGTTTATTTGATGAATTCTGGTAAGGGAGACATATGTGTCTTACAATTATTGTATACACATTGAGCTTATATGCATATTGCTTTAAAATGCTCTGTATTCAATATTTCTATGTCTCCACTTTCTGTTTAAGATCCATCTAGTTTCTCCTGGACAGGAACCATGTATTCTCTGCTTAAAACAGAAACATCTTGCAAAACTGGCTTGAGTTGGTGATGCTAAGTATACAAATAGCAGGGAGCGCTGTCTAACTAATAAGAAAGTTTAGTTTGCCAGAATTCTATTCATATCAAAGAATCTCAGAAATAGAAAGTCTGTTTTTGGTAGCTACTTACTACCTTCACGATCATCAATAGTTTATGGTTCTATGGTTGCTACTTTTGCCAGTAGCATTTGTGCTTCCTATTTGATCTTTTTGAAGATTTTTGTCAGGTATTAAATAGATTGATTTCTTTTTAAAAAACAGCATAACCCAATAAATCTTTTTCTAGATGCTACTTAGTGGCCCATTCCCACTTCCCGTTTTGCATGTGGTCTTGATAAGGTTGCCCCATTCAACTAATTTGTGCTTAGTAGGAAGGACACCTGAGAGCAGTTGGGACCAGTGTCTGTAATAAATAAATATGAATTCATAATTAGGCAGAGTGAGAATGCCCAGAATGGTTTATCATCACAACCATTCCCAAAGCAGGGTTGAGGTCTTATGGGGAGGCCTTACTCTGCTGTTTGTGATCATCCCCAGCTGGCACACAAGCCCGCTGAGTCTGCAATGAGGTCTTCTCAACGTATATTCAAATACTTGCATTTAAATCAAGAGAGTAATACAAATGTCAATTTTAAAAGAGATTATGATTTAAATGGTCTGTTAGAAAAACTACAGCAACATTGCTCCTCTCAAAGAAGAAGGCTGAAAGGATAATTAGACATCAGCAGAATACCAACACATTACTGGGAAAAAGAAAGGGCACAGGAACTTCTAAAATTCACAGAAATAAAAATCAGCACAGGGACCTAGACCTTCATTAGAACCGAGTGATGAGATGAGCTACTAATGTTAATGAACAGCAGTATAAATGTTGTAAGGTTTCAGAATATTCCTTGGGATTACTCAGGGAGTGAAAAATTGACACATTTTACATTCTCTTTTGGATTTAAAATAGCCAATAAAATTCGTTTTCCTAACATATACTTAAATCAATATGCATGCTGCAAGAAGCCAAGTTCGAGGGCACAATTTAGCATATATCATGTGTTAGTTGTTGCTACTGTTAACAGCCTTCTCTTTTTTTGCTGGGGTCAGAGCCAATTAAGAGACATATAGAAGCCTGAGAGTTAGAGATCAAAATACCGGCTTTATGACTTATCAAAGCCAGATAGGAGAGTAGGGTTTTATGTGTGAGCCAAAGGGGATACTAATTTCTCCCCTATGAACTGACACTGCGCAGGACTGCACCTAGGGCAGTGAGGGTGGGGTGCTGCCCCCTAGCGGAGGGCTCCCGTGCACACAGGCGACAACAGCCACAGACCCACCGCCCTCCTGCTCCATCTCCTTTGGTAATTCATGAGACAGTTTCCTGGGAAGTCCCATGTTTAATTTTCATCTTAATTGACTTTGAAACAGTATTCTCTGTGTAGCCATGAGAAAATGAGAATTTGTTTCTTATAGATCTCCACTGAACTACTTTATCATTTCTGATTGAGTCAATTCCTTATTTTCCTCTCGTAACTAACACCCACTCGCCTCCAGGTTAAAGTTTCCCTTACTTGGCAAAATCAGATACTAAACAAAATATGATTAAAATAAGTCGAAACTCTTGCTCATCCTTACCAGAGTTGCACAAATTCTATCTTGAATATGACAGGCATAGTCTCGGGATTTTCTTACTCTGATTCAAATACAAAGTGAGCAGCTGGTTTATGGCCCAGCAGGAGCCAAGGGCGACCCACCTACCTCCTAATCTAGAGCTCTTCCCACTTCGCAGCACTTGCCACATAAGACCTTAAGATGGAGGGTCTCACAGAGCAGTTGCGAGTGCACTGTGGAGGCAGGTGGCTTTGAGTTTGGATTTTAGCTGTGCTCTGACTAGCCCTGTGACTTTGAGAGAGGTTATGACCTTCCTGGGTCTCCAGTGTTTCATGGGCAAAATGCAGATCACAACGTTTCTGTTGCAATATTGCTGTATTTAAATGAGATTATGTGTTTGAAATGCATCTTGCTGTGCCTGTGGTAGCTTAGCACTAATAAGTGGTGGCATGACCCATTGTTAAGCTGCACTTACCCATAGTATGAATAAAAAATAGTTTAATTTTACACAAATTGTGAATGAAAAGGGAATGAGTATGTAAATAAACCATTTGAAAAGATACATCGGTTACATGGCTTCTTCCTAGAAACCAGTCGTCAACAGAAGCGATCTATCGACACCTTCTTTCTTTTCTCATTTCTGGTTTGGTTTCTGGCTGCTCTTCCTCATTTTGTCATTTTGTGGCTGCCTTGTGTCTCTGTGAGACCACTGGGGCTTTGTTCCTCCAATCTTGTCTCCCTCTGTCCAACCACAGCTACCTTTCTTCGTCCTCACAGCCTGATGTCGTGATAAGCGGAGTAACTTCCCCCTTCCACATATAACAGAAAGTAACACTTCAGCAACCCCCAACTCTGGAGTTAATAACCCAGTTTTCTTTTGGTTCTGGAACAGTTCAAAGCTCTCTCTCTCTTTTTTCTTCTTTTAAAAATGTATTTGACAAACACTATGTAGTACTTGCTATGTGCCAGACACTGTTCTAAGCACTTTACAAGTATTAACTCATTTTATCTTCCTATATCTAATCCAATTTTATATAAAACAGAAACCAAAGCAGAGAAGGGCTTAGTAACTTACCTGAAGTTACCCAGCTGGTACTTAGTGGAAGCAGGATTTCAGGCTGAGGAGTCTGGCCCCGGTCTCTGTGCTTTTAACAGCTCAGCCCAGCTGCTTCTCGGCCACCCTTGCGACATCATCTTCCATCTCACACTGCCAAGGGCAGGAATGCCAGACTTATTAGAAAAGCCTTGAAAAACTTCAGAATGTAAGTATTAAAAAGTTCAGCATCTCAAATATTTATCATTGCTTTGTAGTGAGAACAATTAAAATCTTTTCTTTTAGATGTTTTGAAATACATAGTACATTAACTATAGTCACCATGTTTTGCAATAAACCACCAGAACTGATTCCTCCCATCTAACTGAAACTGCACTCTTTGGCAAACATCTCCCCTTTCCCCGACTTTCCCACCATAAACACATACAACTTTTACTTGCCAATTAAAAATAAAATAAAAACAAAAAGAGGTGCAACGAACAGTTGTGCTTTCATCGTCCAAAACACTAAGGGTAATGCTGGTCCAAGAGAATGACAGATTTTTGAGGATGGTTTTGTTGTTTTTATTTTGTTGGTAGCACAGAGGAGTTGGGAGAGTTCTGAGCACAGAAAATGAAAGAGGAACTGGAGCAGGGGACAGGAAATTTACAAAATGTCAGAGCTGAAGTTGTAGAGCAAAAGAGGGACTATTGGTTGGGCTTACGGGATCGTTGTGGAGTTTACCGTTGTCATCCTGAGCAAAGCACAGGGCTGAGAACAAGGAGGGAGAGGGAGGAAAGAGCCTCGGATAAGGCAGTGCTGGGGCCAGAGGGAAGGCTGCTGTCATCTCTCAACTGGGATTAGCTACCCCATGCCTCCCGGGCTTTTTGCCTTTCTGAATTTGGGGGTGGCTATGCCTCAGAGATGTGCTCTTGGAGGCAACTGAAGCACACTAAAAGTGAAATGTCACCTCAGTTATGAATGATCCTGATGAAGACGGTAACCAGGAAGTGTCTGAAGCCTGAAGCCACCACTCTATAAACACCAAATGTATTGCTGAGCTCGAGAATAAAAATGATATGTGTTAACTGTAGGCAAGGGCCACATAAGCAAGGCAAAGTATTACCAAGAGGCACAATTTTTTTTAATTGTTATATATTTTATTTAAAAATGTTTAGAATACAATACATTGTGGTTAGTTATATTACCATGTTGTATAATAGCTCTCTTGAATTTACTACTCCTGTCTAACAGATATTTTGTATTCTTTGACCAACATCCTCCTAACTCTCCCATCCCTGTCCCTGGTAACCACCATTCTATTCTCTACTTCTTGGAGTTAGATTTTCTTAGATTCCACACATAAGCGAGGTCATGCAGTATTTGTGTTTCTGTCCTGGCTGATTTCAGCTGGCATAATGTCCTCCAGGTTCATCCATGTTGTCACAAGTGACAGGATTTCCCTCTTTTAAAGGTTAAATAATAATCCATTGTGTATATATGCCACATTTTCTCTATTCATTCATCTGTTGAGAGATACTTAGGTTGATTTCATATTTTAGCTATTGTGAATAATACCGCATTGAACATAGGAGTGCGGGTGTCTCTTTGATACACTGATTTTAATTTTTTTGGATAGATACCCAGTAAAGGGATTGCTGGATCACATGGTAGTTCTATTTCTATTTTTTTCAGTAACTTCTGTATAGTTATCCATGCTGGCTGTACGAATTTACATTCCTACCAACTGTATACAATGGTTCCCTTTCCACCACATCCTCACCAACACTTGTTATCATTCATCTTTTTGATACGACCATTCCAACAGGTGTCAGAGGGTATCTCATTGTGGTTTTAATGTACATTTCTCCGATGATTAGTGATGTTAAGCATTTCTCATGTCTCATTGACCATTTGTATCTCTTATGTTAAGAAATGTCTTTTCTCATCCTTTGCCCACTTAAAAATCAGGTTGTTTTCTTGCTATTGAGTTGTTTGTGTTTCTTACGTATTTTCAATGTTAACCCTTTATCTGATACATGGTTTTCAAATATTTTCTCCCATTCTATAGGTTGTTTCTTAATTACGTTGATTGTTTACTTTGCTGAATCTTTTTAGTTTGATGTGATCCTGTTTGTCTATTTTTGCTTTTTTATTGCCCGTGCTTTCTTGGTCATTCCCAAAAATCATTGCCCAGACCAGTATCATAGAGCTTTGCCCTTCTGATTTCTTCTAGGTAGTTTTACAGATTCTGGTCTTAGGTTTAAGTCTTTAATCCATTTTGATTTTAGGTTTGCGTATGATGGAAGATAAGGATCCAGTTTTATTCTTTTGCTTGTGGGTATCCAGCTTTCCCATTGTCATTTGTTGAAGAGGCTCTCCTTTCCCCATTTAGTATTCTTGGGCTCTTCATAGGAACAAAGTGACACAATTCTTAGAAGTAGTGTTAGTACAATAAAACCCAAACTGGGCAGTAATATTGGTCTCTGGCACCTCTAGTTATTGTCTGTGGGACCCTGAGCAGGTTCAATAAGCTCTCTGTGCATTCATTCCCTCAACAGAAAAATGCAGAAAACACCTAAATGGTTAGCAATCATTACCAACAGGTTAGAGATGGCATTTGTTGAGTGTCTTGTTCAACACCTGGCAGATAGTAAGTGCTTAAATATTTTCTGAATGAATAGTGGGAATTCAAAACTACTAGTTTTCCACTGGAACAAAAAAAACTTAAAGACTCCAAAGGCCCTGTTTATATTAAAAGCTTGTGAAAGCATAGGAGAGTAGTGCATGGAATATGAGACCACACAGTTGCACCACCCAGAATTCAGGGTCATTACAGATTTGTCAGAGGTGTTTCATTTTCTGAATAAAAGAAAACAAATAAATTATTGTTCTTTTCAATATTATATTTGTATCAAGAAAATGTACAAGAAATGTAGAGTTTCATTCTCTGGGCAGGCCGTATCAGCTGAGGCATCAGAAAGAGACAACACAGCCCTCATTTGCTTCCATTGCTTTGTGGCAAGTCTGAGGATATTTCAGAGTGAAACAAATATGGACACAAAGGATCTGAGTTCCTTTTCCAGAAGCATTTTTTCTGAGGACAGACCCAAACAGAGATGGCTCAGTGATATAGTTTTGATCTGTGTCCCCTCTAAATCTCATGTTGAAATGTAATCTCCAATGCTGGAGGTGGGGCGTGGTGGGAGCCGTTGGGATCATGGGGGCAGATCTCTCATGGCTTGGTGCTGTCTTCCTGAGAGTGAGTTTTTGCGAGCTCTGGTTGTTTAAAAGCGTGTGGTACCTGCCCCCTCACTCTCTCTCTTGCTCCTGCTCTGGCCATGTGATGTGCCTGCTCCCTCTTGGCCTTCTGCTGTGATTATACTTCCCAAGGCCTCCCCAGGAGCTGAGCAGATGCCAGCATTGTGCTTCCTGTGCAGCCTGCAGAACCGTGAGCCAATTAAACCCCTTTTCTTTATAAATTAAGCAGTCTCAGGTATTTCTTTATAGCAATGCAAGAACGACTTAATACACCCAAGTGAACCACAGTCTATGTGATATTTGAGGACTGTGGAGAATGTGGCTGCTCCAGGAAAGCACAGAGGGACAGCTATGCTCCTCTCTAAGGAGAACCCCCTGTAACTGATGGCACAGAGCTCAGTGAAGGCAGTGCCATGGGCAGTTACCAAATGAACGATTAGCAGGAACCTAGAAGAGGAAAAACTGATTGCTGGGAGTCACCACCAGTTGTCTCAGAAAAAAAATCTTTCCAGGCTGGGCGCGGTGGCTCATGCCTGTAATCCCAGCACTATGGGAGGCTGAGACAGGCGGATCACCTGAAGTCAGGAGTTCGAGACCAGCCTGGCCAACATGATGAAACCCCATCTCTATTAAAAATAGGAAAATTAGCCGGGCGTGTTGGTGCATGCCTATAATCCCAGCTACTCGGGAGGCTGAGGCAAGAGAATCACTTGAACCCAGGAGGTGGAGGTTGCAGTGAGTGGAGATCGTGCCACTGCACTTCAGCCTGGGCAACAAGAGCAAAACTCCATCTCAAAAAAAAAAAACTTTCCAGAATAAACATATGTGTATGTGTGTGTATATATATATATATATATATGACTGTGGTTTGGTACAGCAGGGAAATAGTATAGCTGTATTTAAGTAAGAACTTGGTAAGTCCTTTTTGATGATATGGTTAGGTAGACTCATAAATAGGTTGTTGAAAAATTCTTGTGTAGAATCTGAATAACGGTGATGATCTCATAGAAAACAGGTGCTCCTGGTATCTTCAGTGCTAGTGAACTGGTCATATTTAATGATGAATTTGCCTCTGCAGAGACAACTTAAAGGTTATTCATGGTCTTGCAACATTAACATTTAGACACTTCTCTACAATTTCATGTTTCTTCTTGAAGGACATGTTGATTTAATTTAAAAAATGGCATTTACTAATGGTAAAGGTCATTACATGAAAGGAAAATGATAAATCTCTAATATTCACTAATGAAGGCTTTATGGTAAATATCACACACTTAGAATTATCTTAAAAGTAAGAATAATTCTTGTTTGGCCTTTTATTAAAGCTCCAACTATCAAGGCTAATATTTTATCAATCTTTTGTATTTTGATTTCCATTCTACTTCACTGCATGTCCATGTTCAATGTATTAACTTGCTAAAAATGGAATTATAGGTGTCTTTAGGGATAAATATATAATTTTTGGCAGATTGAAGGCATTTGCTAATAGTGAAGTCTTCATCATTTAACAGTGAAGTCTTCCTTTGTTTGAACAGTGTGAGGCCTCAGGGGTTGAACTGTAATTGATTCAGGCTAATCATATTAACCCCATTTGTTTTGCCAGTGATTTTTTCCAGGTTTGTGCATGTGACCCAGTTCTGGCCAATCAGCCCAAATGGGGACTCTACTGGGGATTCTGGGAAAGATTTTTCTCCTTGACAGAAGAGAGAGTGGGGCAAAGAGAAAGCTCTTTTTGCCTTCTTTCCTCCCTCCCTTTGGACAACTGCTATGTGAGCATATGATGACTATAAAGAAACAAGCCCTGCTGGGTGCAGTGGCACAAGCCTGTAATCCCAGCACTTTGGGAGGTTGAGGTGGGCGGATCACAGGTCAGGATGTTGAGACCATCCTGGCCAACATGGTGAAACACCGTCTCTACTAAAAATACAAAAATTAGCTGGGCGAGGTGACGCATGCCTGTAGTCCCAGCTACTTGGGAGGCTGAGGCAGGGGAATTGCTTGAACCTGGCAGGCGGAGATTGCAGTGAGCCAAGATTGCACCACTGCACTCCAGCCTGGGTGACAGAGTGAGACTCTGTCAAAAAAGAAAAAAAAATAAAAGCCCAAGGACAAAAGCCCACACGCTATGGATCATGAGGAAGGGTGAAAGTGTGGAGTCCTTGGTGGCATTGTTGATGTGCCTGCCCAACCCTAGCACTGCCTGCCTCTGAATCCATATTAAGTAAATGGTGTGTTAAGCCCTGTTGTGTGCCATTATTTGCCAAGGAACAGATCCTAACTGATGCACAGGTGCTATAGTTTTAATGTCCCCTCCAAAACTCATGTTGAAATGTAATTGCCATTGTAACAGTGTTGAAAGGTGGGACCTTTAAGAAGTGATTAGGTCATGAAGGGCTCTGTTTTTGTGAATGGATTAATGCCATTATTGTGAGGCTGGGTTCCTGATAAAAATGGATGAAGTTCCAGCCCCCAACCTCTCTCTGACTCATGCACTCTCTCTTCGGGCTCTCTCACCATGTGATGCCTTCTGTCATGGTATGATGCAGCTAGAAGGCCCTCACCAGATGCAGCCCCTTAATCCTGGACTTCCTGGCCTCCAGAACTGTGAGCCAAGTAAATATCTTTTCTTTATAAATTACCCAGTCTGAGGTATTTTGTTATAGCAGCAGAAAATAGACTAAAACAACAGGTATCCCTAACTTTTTGTAGGCCCCAGAACAATTTCTTGTAGTTGCTGTGGTATAAGTTCATGTTAAAAACCTGCAAGTTCTGAGACAGTGCATCAGCTCTCCCAGAAGTCAATGCAGCCTGCAGGTGTTGCATGGAGAAAGGAAAAGCACAGCTTGGCCATTGAGAGATTGTTTTGTTTGTTTGCTTATTGTGTTTGCTTGCACATGTTATGAAAATTAAATTAATTTGAAAATCCCTTTTTGAATGGATGATTTAGAGATAATATTTCAACATAAAAAAGATATATGTGTACTGAAAGAGTAAAATGAAAAATAAATGAGATCTGACATCCTCTTTTAGTGCATTTTTTACATTTATTCTCCATGCCATTTGATGTATTAAAGCTTTTTGGCTGTGAGCTTATCATATTGCAATCTTCCCCAGGAAAAAGCAATTTGAAAGTGGTTGTGGCTGAAGGCACATTATGATGGCAGAAAATCAAATAGAACACTGACTTCCATTTAAGATTGTCAGCTTGATGAATAGAGTGATGTTGACTTAAAGCAGACCGGACCTGACAGAGACGGTCTATTCCCAACAGGTGGAAGGCATGTGGAATGATTAAATAAAACATATTTGGTCATTCTATCCTAGAAACTATGTATTTCACAACTTTTGAATATACAGAATTAAAACAAACTAATACCTAGAAGGTTTCAAGCCAAATCCTCTTTAAATAATGTCTATTTTGATTAATTTTGTAATCATGTATGTATTTTCTCCTTTCTTCTTTGATGGAAATTTTGATTCTTTGCAAAATTTTTTACCTAATTTATTATTCAAAAATAATATGCTTTTTTTGTTAACAATTTTATTTTCTAATTTGGGATGCAATCCTAATCTTGTGTGATTAACCTTGTACTTTGTGATTTTTCAGATATTATATTTGTGGATTTTCATAGTTCTTGTCTTCTTATACAATCGGAGAATTAGTGGAAGCTGGTTATAAGTAGTAAGCATGACTCAAGTTTAAGGTATGAACCCTGCAGACTTACCAGTCAAACAAGATTGGAAAAATATAGGAGTCAAACATTTAAACTATTAATATTCACAGTTTCTAATGTATTTATTTAAACATTTCTTTCTCCCTCCTGCCCCTGTTTCTCTTACCTCTCTTCCTTCACGTAAAAAAAATTTTTATTGAATTCTTAGTGTGTGTCAAACTGGAGATGGAGGAATAAGAAACACTTGGCACCTTCAAAGCTCTCACTTTCTTGTGGAGGAAGAGACAGATAAGTGTAGGTATATGCAAAATGACACTCGCGATAGACTTAGTAAGCATGCTGGCAGAAGTTTGAAGAGCTTCACAAGATCATGGAGGAGGAACTTTGCTTAAGGAAGTCAGAAAACACAGATGAAAATGATGATTACATGGTTTCATTTATTTATACCAAAGAGTGTTACATACTTGGCATCTGTCTATTTAAACATTTGAGAGGAAGATAAAGATGAATGAAGACTAACTTCTGAAAGACTAAGTTCACCGGAGAAAACAATTAATGGGTTAAATATGTTTTATTTGTACTGAAGTATCTCTGTTTCAATGCAAGAAACAGAAGAAAGGGTGTGGGCAACGTGGGGATTCTGTAAGTTGGACACTTGAGGGCACAGAGGAACGGCTTATACAAAGGAACATACGTAAAGTGAGTAACACACACCTGGCATCATGGAAGAGGCCATGAAGAGGGATGAAATATGAGTAAAGACTACAGCTCATGGTATGAAACCATTGTTTAAATACTGTTTTCAAAAATTTTTATGTTTTAAAGTTTTTATTATGGACAATCTCAAATAGGTGCAAAAGTAGAGAGAATAGTTTAAGGTCTAATAGTATTCGTATAATAATAGATAACTCTGCCCCCATCAAGTGCTCATCATCTGACTTCAACCAGTCTTATCTGATGCATACTCCCCTTCCTCCACCACAGGATTATTTTGAATTCCAGACATCATAGAATTAATTGCAGCTATAAATGTCTTTGTATTTATCTTTATAAGGTAATTCTTTTTTTCTAAAACCATAAGATGCAAACATTATCTTATGTGAATTATTAATAATGAGTTCTAAATATTATCAGATTATCTAGTTAGTGTTCAAATTGTCACATGCATTTTTTTTTCCAGTTTCTTAGTTTGAATCAGGATCTGATATGGTTTGGCTGTGTCCGCACCCAAATCTCATCTTGAATTGTAGCTTCCATAATTCCCACACGTCATGAGAGGGACCCTGTGGGAGGTAATTGAATCATGGGGGTGGGTCTTTCCCATGCTCTTCTCTTGATAGTGAATAAGTCTTATGAAACCTGATGGTTTTATAAAGCGGAGTTCCCCTGCACAAGCTCTCTTGCCTGCCACGATATAAGATGTGCCTTTGGTCCTCCTTTGCCTTCCGCCACCATTGTGAGGCCTCCCCAGCCATGTGGAACTGTGAGTCCATTAAACCTCTTTGTCTTTATAAATTATTACCCAGTCTTGGGTATGTCTTTATTAGCAGTGTCAGAACAGACTAATACAGCATCCAAACAAGGTTCACTGGTTATATCTGGTGAATATGTAGCTCTAATCTGTTTTCATCTACAGGTGTCCACATCCTGACATTTTTGGTTCCCTGAAATTCATTTATGAAAGAAAATAGGTTGTCATGTAGCATTCACTACATTCTGGACTTTGATGATTAGTATGATGAGTGTAAAATCATGCAAATATACAATTAACAGGCTCTTCTAGATTGTAGATAGATCTAGATGCCTAATCAGATTCTATTCAATTTTTTTGGCATTGATACTTTCCAGGTGGTGGTGTGTGTTTCTGAGAGGAGGCACACAATGTCATATTTGGTAATGTTAAGATTGATCAATGAGTTCCTAGGGTATCAGCCTGATTCATCCACTGTGATCTTACATATCAACTTTTCATCTTATGGTTTTAGTAACTAAAAACCATGATTGCCTAAGTCCATTATTTCATTGGAGGCTGATAATGGCAATATTCCAATCCAGAGTAGATAGTAAATCCCACCAAGATGTGAATCTGAATGGCTGGATTCATGGTCCAGAGTGCAGCTAGTGAACAACTCTGTGTGGCCTGAAAAACTGGGATTTTTCTTTTTTTTTTCTTTTTCCTTTTTTTTTTTTTTTTTTTAAGATGGAGTCTCGCTGTGTCTGAAGTGCAGTGGTGCAATCTCAGCTCACTGCAAGCTCCACCTCCCGGGTTCACGCCATTCTCCTTCCTCAGCCTCCCGAGTAGCTGGGACTACAGGCGCCCGCCACCACGCCTGGCTAATTTTTTTTTTTGGTATTTTAGTAGAGACGGGGTTTCACCGTGTTACCCAGAATGGTCTTGATCTCCTGACCTCGTGATCCACCCGCCTCAGCCTCCCAAAGTGCTGGGATTACAGGCGTGAGCCACTGTAATTAAAAGTAGAATAATTTCTACTTATATCTTATATAGTGGCAGGCAAGAGAGCTTGTGCAGGGGAACTCCCCTTTATAAAACCATCAGGTCCCATAAGACTTATTCACTGTAGAATCATAAGTAGAAGAAAAGTATGCATTTCAATACCCTTCATAGATTCAGTACCTCCTTTGCATAGTCCATTAGTAGCATTTGAAGCATAATTCCACATCTGAATTTCTGCCAGTGAGATGTGCTGCTGTTGTTAGATGATTTGGTAGTGTTCCTCCATTCATTCCTACCAGCTCCTGCTTAACTATTATTTGTTTACTATATTTGTGGATTTTCTTATTTTTAATTAATGTACTTATTTTTGGAAGAAAATACCACTGAGGAGCATGGCAATAGTATCTCACGTGGCAATATTAGAATACCAGAGCCGATAACATTCCAAGCATCCCTCTGTGAATGCATTGGTGAAAACAGCCATCCCACAGTGATATGTCATTGAACACTGCCTTGTTAGCCTACCTTGAGCCTTCCTAGATGGCCACATATAATAGATTTCAATAATATGTGCAAATTGGTGTTTGACATTTGTAGTCACAAAGGGAACACATTCAGAGTGGCTCATGCTGCTTTTTAATGCTCTGCTGTCACTGTCTTGAAATTCTTTTGAGCTCTTTTGCTACGCCATTAGCATATAGCATTTGAGATGCCTCATGAGTCCACAATTCCCATGGACCCATGACAGGTAGGATTTCAGAGAAGCTTAGAGTGAGGACAAAGTAAGCTGGGGCATTGACTCTCCCCAAAGGCCAGTCTCTGTTTGAGCTAGGACTTCCTTCGAATGCAGAAAGAAGGAAATGGTTTTTGCATTGACTCTCCCCAAAGGCCAGTCTCTGTTTGAACCAGGACTTTCTTCGAATGCGGAAAGAAGGAAATGGTTTTCTAAGACCAACAGACCCTTCGATATCCTTTTTACTGGTGTTATTTCTTTGTATTAGCCATCACTTATGCTGACAAGGATGACATGGGGTGATGATATTGTTCTTTTCCCCTTCAATCCTTCCTTACTTATCCATAGCCTAAGGTAGAGTGTTGGTAGAGTATATACACACCAAGAGGTGAAATGAAAACAGTTGAGTTAACTTTGTGTAGTTTCCTTTGTTCTGGTAAGAACAAAATGCACATGCATGCATGAGCTACAAAATGAGAATTGTGTAATTCTGGTGATTCTCCATCCAAGTAAGCTGTTCTTATATTTGCATTTAAAACAATATAAAAATGCATAATAAAATTGGTGCTAACAATTTAATGTTTTAATTTTCTTTTTTTTTTATTATACTTTAAGTTTTAGGGTACATGTGCACATTGTGCAGGTTAGTTACATATGTATACATGTGCCATGCTGGTGTGCTGCACCCACTAACTCGTCATCTAGCATTAGGTATATCTCCCAATGCTATCCCTCCCCCCTCCCCGCACCCCACCACAGTCCCCAGAGTGTGATATTCTCCTTCCTGTGTCCATGTGATCTCATTGTTCAATTCCCACCTATGAGTGAGAATATGCGGTGTTTGGTTTTTTGTTCTTGCGATAGTTTACTGAGAATGATGATTTCCAATTTCATCCATGTCCCTACAAAGGACATGAACTCATCATTTTTTATGGCTGCATAGTATTCCATGGTGTATATGTGCCACATTTTCTTAATCCAGTCTATCATTGTTGGACATTTGGGTTGGTTCCAAGTCTTTGCTATTGTGAATAATGCCGCAATAAACATACGTGTGCATGTGTCTTTATAGCAGCATCATTTATAGTCATTTGGGTATATACCCAGTAATGGGATGGCTGGGTCAAATGGTATTTCTAGTTCTAGATCCCTGAGGAATCGCCATACTGACTTCCACAATGGTTGAACTAGTTTACAGTCCCACCAACAGTGTAAAAGTGTTCCTATTTCTCCACATCCTCTCCAGCACCTGTTGTTTCCTGACTTTTTAATGATTGCCATTCTAACTGGTGTGAGATGGTATCTCATTGTGGTTTTGATTTGCATTTCTCTGATGGCCAGTGATGATGAGCATTTTTTCATGTGTTTTTTGGCTGCATAAATGTCTTCTTTTGAGAAGTGTCTGTTCATGTCCTTCACCCACTTTTTGATGGGGTTGTTTGTTTTTTTCTTGTAAATTTGTTTGAGTTCATTGTAGATTCTGGATATTAGCCCTTTGTCAGATGAGTAGGTTGCAAAAATTTTCTCCCATTTTGTAGGTTGCCTGTTCACTCTGATGGTAGTTTCTTTTGCTGTGCAGAAGCTCTTTAGTTTAATTAGATCCCATTTGTCAATTTTGTCTTTTGTTGCCATTGCTTTTGGTGTTTTGGACATGAAGTCCTTGCCCATGCCTATGTCCTGAATGGTAATGCGTAGGTTTTCTTCTAGGGTTTTTATGGTTTTAGGTCTAACGTTTAAATCTTTAATCCATCTTGAATTAATTTTTGTATAAGGTGTAAGGAAGGGATCCAGTTTCAGCTTTCTACATATGGCTAGCCAGTTTTCCCAGCACCATTTAGTAAATAGGGAATCCTTTCCCCATTGCTTGTTTTTCTCAGGTTTGTCAAAGATCAGATAGTTGTAGGTATGCGGCGTTATTTCTGAGGGCTCTGTTCTGTTCCATTGATCTATATCTCTGTTTTGGTACGAGTACCATGCTGTTTTGGTTACTGTAGCCTTGTAGTATAGTTTGAAGTCAGGTAGTGTGATGCCTCCAGCTTTGTTCTTTTGGCTTAGGATTGACTTGGCGATGCGGGCTCTTTTTTGGTTCCATATAAACTTTAAAGTAGTTTTTCCAATTCTGTGAAGAAAGTCATTGGTAGCTTGATGGGGATGGCATTGAATCTGTAAATTACCTTGGGCAGTATGGCCATTTTCACGATATTGATTCTTCCTACCCATGAGCATGGAATGTTCTTCCATTTGTTTGTATCCTCTTTTATTTCCTTGAGCAGTGGTTTGTAGTTCTCCTTGAAGAGGTCCTTCACATCCCTTGTAAGTTGGATTCCTAGGTATTTTATTCTCTTTGAAGCAATTGTGAATGGGAGTTCACTCATGATTTGGCTCTCTGTTTGTCTGTTGTTGGTGTATAAGAATGCTTGTGATTTTTGTACATTGATTTTGTATCCTGAGACTTTGCTGAAGTTGCTTATCAGCTTAAGGAGATTTTGGGCTGAGACAATGGGGTTTTCTAGATATACAATCATGTCGTCTGTGAACAGGGACAATTTGACTTCCTCTTTTCATAATTGAATGCCCTTTATTTCCTTCTCCTGCCTAATTGCCCTGGCCAGAACTTCCAACACTATGTTGAATAGGAGTGGTGAGAGAGGGCATCCCTGTCTCGTGCCAGTTTTCAAAGGGAATGCTTCCAGTTTTTGCCCATTCAGTATGATATTGGCTGTGGGTTTGTCATAGATAGCTCTTAGTATTTTGAAATACGTCCCATCAATACCTAATTTATTGAGAGTTTTTAGCATGAAGGGTTGTTGAATTTTGTCAAAGGCTTTTTCTGCATCTATTGAGATAATCATGTGGTTTTTGTCTTTGGCTCTGTTTATATGCTGGATTACAGTTATTGATTTGAGTATATTGAACCAGCCTTGCATCCCAGGGATGAAGCCTACTTGATCATGGTGGATAAGCTTTTTGATGTGCTGCTGGATTCGGTTTGCCAGTAATTTATTGAGGATTTTTGCATCAATGTTCATCAAGGCTATTGGTCTAAAATTCTCTTTTTTGGTTGTGTCTCTGCCCGGCTTTGGTATCAGAATGATGCTGGCCTCATAAAATGAGTTAGGGAGGATTCCCTCTTTTTCTATTGATTGGAATAGTTTCAGAAGGAATGGTACCAGTTCCTCCTTGTACCTCTGGTAGAATTCGGCTGTGAATCCATCTGGTCCTGGACTCTTTTTGGTTGGCAAACTATTGATTATTGCCACAATTTCAGCTCCTGTTATTGGTCTATTCAGAGATTCAACTTCTTCCTGGTTTAGTCTTGGGAGAGTGTATGTGTCAAGGAATTTATCCATTTCTTCTAGATTTTCTAGTTTATTTGCGTAGAGGTGTTTGTAGTATTCTCTGATGGTAGTTTGTATTTCTGTGGGATTGGTGGTGATATCCCCTTTATCATTTTTTATTGTGTCTATTTGATTCTTCTCTCTTTTTTTCTTTATTAGTCTTGCTAGCAGTCTATCAATTTTGTTGATCCTTTCAAAAAACCAGCTCCTGGATTCATTGATTTTTTGGAGGGTTTTTTGTGTCTCTGTTTCCTTCAGTTCTGCTCTGATTTTAGTTATTTCTTGCCTTCTGCTAGCTTTTCAATGTGTTTGCTCTTGCTTTTCTAGTTCTTTTAATTGTGATGTTAGGATGTCAATTTTGGATCTTTCCTGCTTTCTCTTGTGGGCATTTAGTGCTATAAATTTCCCTCTACACACTGCTTTAAATGTGTCCCAGAGATTCTGGTATGTTGTGTCTTTGTTCTTATTGGTTTCTAAGAACATCTTTATTTCTGCCTTCATTTCGTTATGTACCCAGTAGTCATTCAGGAGCAGGTTGTTCAGTTTCCATGTAGTTGAGCGGCTTTGAGTGAGTTTCTTAATCCTGAGTTCTAGTTTGATTGCACTGTGGTCTGAGAGATAGTTTGTTATAATTTGTGTTCTTTTACATTTGCTGAGGAGAGCTTTACTTCCAACTATGTGGTCAATTTTGGAATAGGTGTGGTGTGGTGCTGAAAAAAATGTATATTCTGTTGATTTGGGGTGGAGAGTTCTGCAGATGTCTATTAGGTCCACTTGGTGCAGAGCTGAGTTCAATTCCTGGGTATCCTTGTTGACTTTCTGTCTCGTTGATCTGTCTAATGTTGACAGTGGGGTGTTAAAGTCTCCCATTATTAATGTGTGGGAGTCTAAGTCTCTTTTTAGGTCACTCAGGACTTGCTTTATGAATCTGGGTGCTCCTGTATTGGGTGCATACATATTTAGGATAGTTAGCTCTTCTTGTTGAATTCATCCCTTTACCATTATGTAATGGCCTTCTTTGTCTCTTTTGATCTTTGTTGGTTTAAAGTCTGTTTTATCAGAGACTAGGATTGCAACCCCTGCCTTTTTTTGTTTTCCATTTGCTTGGTAGATCTTCCTCCATCCTTTTATTTTGAGCTTATGTGTGTCTCTGCATGTGAGATGTGTTTCCTGAATACAGGACACTGATGGGGCTTGACTCTTTATCCAACTTGCCAGTCTGTGTCTTTTAATTGGAGAATTTAGTCCATTTACATTTAAAGTTAATATTGTTATGTGTGAATTTGATCCTGTCATTATGATGTTAGCTGGTGATTTTGCCCGTTAGTTGATGCAGTTTCTTCCTAGTCTCGACGGTCTCTACATTTTGGCATGATTTTGCAGCAGCTGGTACCGGTTGTTCCTTTCCATGTTTAGCGCTTCCTTCAGGAGCTCTTTTAGGGCAGGTCTGGTGGTGACAAAATCTCTCAGCATTTGCTTGTCTGTAAAGTATTTTATTTCTCCTTCACTTATGAAACTTAGTTTGGCTGGATATGAAATTCTGGGTTGAAAATTCTTTTCTTTAAGAATGTTGAATATTGGCCCCCACTCTCTTCTGGCTTGTAGGGTTTCTGCCGAGAGATCCGCTGTTAGTCTGATGGGCTTCCCTTTGTGGGTAACCCGACCTTTCTCTCTGGCTGCCCTTAACATTTTTTCCTTCATTTCAACTTTGGTGAATCTGACAATTGTGTGTCTTGGAGTTGCTCTTCTCGAGGAGTATCTTTGTGGCATTCTCTGTATTTCCTGAATCTGAACGTTGGCCTGCCTTGCTAGATTGGGGAAGTTCTCCTGGATAATATCCTGCAGAGTGTTTTCCAACTTGGTTCCATTCTCCCCGTCACTTTCAGGTACACCAGTCAGACGTAGATTTGATCTTTTCACATAGTCCCATATTTCTTGGAGGCTTTGCTCATTTCTTTTTATTCTTTTTTCTCTAAACTTCCCTTCTCGCTTCATTTCATTCATTTCATCTTCCATTGCTGATACCCTTTCTTCCAGTTGATCGCATCGGCTCCTGAGGCTTCTGCATTCTTCACGTAGTTCTCGAGCCTTGGTTTTCAGCTCCATCAGCTCCTTTAAGCACTTCTCTGTATTGGTTATTCTAGTTATACATTCTTCTAAATTTTTTTCAAAGTTTTCAACTTCTTTGCCTTTGGTTTGAATGTCCTCCCATAGCTCAGAGTAATTTGATCGTCTGAAGCCTTCTTCTCTCAGCTCGTCAAAGTCATTCTCCATCCAGCTTTGTTCCGTTGCTGGTGAGAAACTGTGTTCCTTTGGAGGAGTAGAGACGCTCTGCATTTTAGAGTTTCCAGTTTTTCTGTTCTGTTTTTTCCCCATCTTTGTGGTTTTATCTACTTTTGGTCTTTGATGATGGTGATGTACAGATGGGTTTTCGGTGTGGATGTCCTTTCTGTTTGTTAGTTTTCCTTCTAACAGACAGGACCCTCAGCTGCAGGTCTGTTGGAATACCCTGCGGTGTGAGGTGTCAGTGTGCCCCTGCTGGGGGGTGCCTCCCAGTTAGGCTGCTCAGGGGTCAGGGGTCAGGGGCCCACTTGAGGAGGCAGTCTGCCGGTTCTCAGATCTCCAGCTGCGTGCTGGGAGAACCACTGCTCTCTTCAAAGCTGTCAGACAGGGACATTTAAGTCTGCAGAGGTTACTGCTGTCTTTTTGTTTGTCTGTGCCCTGCCCCCAGAGGTGGAGCCTACAGTGGCAGGCAGGCCTCCTGGAGCTGTGGTGGGCTCCACCCAGTTCGAGCTTCCCGGCTGCTTTGTTTACCAAAGCAAGCCTGGGCAATGGTGGGCGCCCCTCCCCCAGCCTCGCTGCCGCCTTGCAGTTTGATCTCAGACTGCTGTGCTAGCAATCAGCGAGATTCCGTGGGCGTAGGACCCTCCGAGCCAGGTGTGGGATATAGTCTCGTGGTGCGCCGTTTTTTAAGCCGGTCTGAAAAACGCAATATTCGGGTGGGAGTGACCCAATTTTCCAGGTGCGTCCGTCACCCCTTTCTTTGACTCTGAAAGAGAACCTCCTGACCCCTTGCACTTCCCAGGTGAGGCAATGCCTCGCCCTGCTTCGGCTCGCGCATGGTGCGCGCACCCACTGGCCTGCGCCCACTGTCTGGCACTCCCTAGTGAGATGAACCCGGTACCTCAGATGGAAATGCAGAAATCACCCGTCTTCTGCGTCGCTCACGCTGGGAGCTGTAGACAGGAGCTGTTCCTATTCGGCCATCTTGGCTCCTCCCCCCAATTTTCTTTACTTAGAGCAACATTAAATAGCAAATAACAAACATCTTCACAAGCCAAGTCAGAGACCATAAAATAAAGGAAAAAGTTTTATATTTTGGTACTTTCAATGGCAATTTGGGGGCTGCATTTTGAACAAGGGGTGCCACATTTTTATTTTTCACTAGGCCCTGCAGATTCTATCGCCAGTCCTGTCTGTAAGAAACTACCAAGTTCTGCGATAACGTTTTCCCCTTGATGTCACACTTGAGTAGTTTTCTCTTTTCTCCTAGTTATTTTGACATTTTGTATAGTCCTAGAAAGACTGACTTAATGAATGACTTGTCTCATATTTAGTCTGCTCAATGGACTGAATGTGTATGTCGCCCACCAAATTCATATGTTGAAGTTCTAACCCGCAAGGTGATGGTATTAGGAGGTGGGGTTTTTGGAAGGTGATTAGGTCATGAGAGTGGAGTCCTCATGGATGTGATTAAAGCTATTCTGAAAGGAATCCCGGAGAGCTCTCTTTCTCTTTCTGCCATAGGAGGACACAATGAGAAGATAGCGATCTGCAATCCAGAAGAGGGCCCTCACCAGTACCCAGCTCTGCTGGAACCCTAGTCTCAGACTCCCAGCTTTCAGAACTGTGGGAAATAAATGTCTGTGGTTTCCAAGCAACCCAGCCTATATGCTTTGTTATAGCAGCCAGAACTGACTAAAACTGGTAAAAGGGTGCTTCTAACCATACAAATTTTAAGCTGTTTCAAGCTCTCTGCAGGCCACACAAAGGCCATGGTCCAGTCAGGATGTTTAATTGGATGGGATATTCTCATGAATTAATTACCCAACTGTCTTACTTTTATATTTCAAATATTATATCCAAATAAGAACACAGATCCAGGTTTTTATTTACAGCCAAGGGAAAAGTGCAAGCAATTCCCTAGGGTAGTCCATGTCAAAGCAAAACAAAACAAATGAAAAGCTCCTCTTGCATGTAAAGTGGTCAGTTCTTGCAATGCTCCCTTCTGATAGTGGAATTCATGGTTAAAATGAGGCTTCCCATTGATCAAATTATGCTTTAGCATTTCTTGGAGAGTAGCAAAAAATATGTTTCTCAGTTAGGCTATAAACAAAAATCTATAGCAATTAACTTAATTTTTAGTTAAAAATTGTGGTAAAATTTTTAACTTAATTTTTAAAGAGAAACAAACCCTCAGGAGACACAAATTCTCTGACACCTTGATCTAGGACTTCTAGCCACCAGAATTGTGAGAAAATAAATTCCCGTTTCTTAAGCTATCCAGTTGTGGTATGTTGTTATAACTCTAGCAAACCAGTAATTTCACTTCTTTTGGGTATTTACCCAGAAATGAAATTGCTGGATCATGTGGTAATCCTCTATTTAATTTTTTAAGAAATTGCTGCATCATTTTCTATAGCAGCTGCAGCATTTTACATTCCCACTACTAATGCACAGGGGTCCAATGTCTCCACATGCTTGTCAATACTTGTGATTTTCTATTTTCTTAAGTTTTCACACCCTAGTGGGTGTGAAATAATATCTCATTGTGGTTTGATTTGTATTTCCCTAATGGCTAGTGATGTTAGCATCTTTTCGTGTGCTTGTTGGTCATTTGTAACCTTATTTGGAGAAATGTCTATTTAAGTCCTTTGCTTATTTTTAAATCATTTTTTGTTCTTGCTGAGTTGTAGGAGTTCTTTATGTGTTCTGGATATTAACCTCTTATCAGATGCATAATCTGCAAATGCTTTCTTCCATTATGTGAGTTGCCTTTTCACTCTGTTGGTAGTGTCCTTTGATGCACAAATTTTGAAGTTTAACTTACCTGTTTTTTCTTTTTTATTTCCTGTGCTTTGGGCATCATTTCAAAAAAATCTTTGCTAAATCAAGTGGCCTTTTATCCATTTTGAATTAATTTTTGTATATGATATAAGGTGAACATCCAACCTCATCTTTTGGCATGTGGTCTCTCTGTGTTTTTATGGAAAGGTTATTATCTCATTTCTGAATTTTTGCTCTTTCTTATGGATCGCTATGTCTTTATCTCCATAACTATTCTTTATCTTTCATTTCTATGTTTTTGGTTCCTTTACAGGTAATATCACTAATTACTAGTTACGTTTACTAGTCTAATGCACTGATCGCTGTTAAACAATTTATTTCTCTTCTATTTACATAACATAAGACTGCTTCTCTTTTATACTTACAATTTTCCTCTTGTTTTTTCTTTTCATTTTTGTGGCTCCTGTTGCACCTGTCAATGTATTGCTTAGGTCTGGAAATAGCAGGTAGGTTCATACATTTATTCATCAAATATGCAGAGGTAGAAGTTGCAAATCAAGAGAGCAAAGCAATCTGGACAAAAAATCTAAAGAACACTCTTAGAGCCAGACTGTGTGCCAGTAACTAGTAGTTTTCTTCTTGGAAGAGCTTCCTTGTAGATGATGGTCAAGTTCAGGATGTTTGCCCCAAGCTCTTCAGAACAGGCTGCCCTTGCCTCCTCTCTTCTCACTTTATAAGCTCTTCCTGATCAAGCTTATTTAGTCTGTGAGCTCAACCATAACCTAGACTTGGTGGTTCTCAAGACTTCACTTCCAGCAAACACTCCCTCTGAGCTCCAGCTGTTTCTTACATATCTCCATGCGGCTCTCCCACGCTGAACTCAGCCACTTCCCTTTTGTATTCTCCTGTCAAATAATGACTCTATGATCCATTACCAATCCAAGCCAGAGACCTTAGAGACTTCATGGACTCCCTGTCTGCCATTTCTCAACCATCTGCAAGTCTATTGATGCCAGATCCCAAATACTTCTTTTGCCTGTCCTTGTCCTCTATCTCCCATGTCCCTGATATAGATGCACTACAAGATCCTCTTCTTCATTACTCACTGGCTGCCTCACTTCCCTCTGTGATTACATATTGCCCTCAGCACGATTTTCATAATGTCCACATCTTCAGAATAAGGTCACAAGACTCCCATCCTCAACATACTCCAGTTCATTTTTTGGTTCATCTGTTTACTAATTTTTAAAAATTCTTTTAGAAGTTGTAGTCTAAAGTGTATTACGTTGCATGTTTAGTATTTGTGATCCAGCGTCTCTGTAGCTGCCAAACCTCGTTTGTGGCCTAAGACAATCTTTCTCCTCTATTTCACTCTTCCTTTATCATCCTCTCTCTCACACACACACTTTATATTTAAACCAAATACAATTACTTGTATTTAGACAAGTACATACTCTCCACCCTTTTGAATGTGTGGTTCCTTCTGCAGGCATAATACCTTCCTGTCACCCAGCCACTAGAAAATCCCTACACATTACACAAGCTGCAACTCCAATGCTTCCTTCTTCGCAATATCTTCTTTGAACCTCAGGCTGGCCTCAATGCTCCCATCCCCTCTCCTCTCACTGCACTTGGTAGGCACATCTGTTTAAACTACGGCCTAATCAATTTGTAATGGTTCTTTATTGATTGGTTCTCTCTGAGGGCAGGGATCATGGCTTGTTCTCTTTGTATCCCAGTGCCTAGCACAATTTTTGGCAAGTGAAAGACCTTTTATGAGACTATGCCAGTGCCTGCCTTCCTACTAGCTTCATATTTCAGTCTTCCATTTTCATTTACTAATTTTTTTTCTTTGACCTCTTTGGTCTTGTTATAGGCTTCATTTCTTCTGTAGTAATTAAACACGATGGCACGAGCCACAGAAACAGCATCCTCTCTGTACGTGGTAATGTTGTGCACAAAGCAATGGAGTGTCGGAGGTGCACATACTTTCTCATGTGGAAGAGCACAGGGCACCCCAGGATTGGAACTCACTGAAAGAAACTCCCAAGTTGTTGTATGATAACAGCAGATGTGACATTTCCTTGATCTGCAGTTTTCCATAAAAGCTGTGAATTTCTTAAGAGCTCTTACTATCTGCATTTCTGATGCCCTAGAACAAAGCCTAGAGAAATAATTGTTTTCACAATTATAAATGTCAATCACGACTGGGCACGGTGGCTCACAGCTGTAATCCCAGCACCTTGGGAGGCAGAGGCAGGTGGATCACCTGAGGTGAAGAGATCGAGACCAGCCTGGCCAACATGGTAAAACTCCATCTCTACTAAAAATACAAAAATTAGCTGGATGTGGTGGCAGACACCTGTAATTCCAGCTACTCGGGAGGCTGAGGCAGGCGAATTGCTTGAACCTGGGAGATAGAGGTTGCAATGAGCTGAAATTGCACCACTGCACTCCAACCTGGGTGACAAGAGCGAAACTCTGTCTCAAAAAAAAAAAATGTAGATCACTTTTTTCACTGTTAGGAACATCAATTGTAGATATTAGCCATGAATCTTTTAATCTGGATATGAGTGTATTGGGGTAGGAGTAAGTCTCGTTCTAATTAATTTCACTAAGTAACTATAAATAACTAGGCAAATATTAAGTTCCAGGCACTGGGAGGTGCTAGGAGTACAATGGAAAGCAAAGCAAACACATGGCTGCTTCACTAGGGAGGGAAGCTAACTTCAATTAGCGGTCACCTAATCAAGTGTAATAAACTGAAGCAGGTGCTACAAGGGAAGAAATGTTATCTCTGAGATGGAATAACAAAGGAACATACTCTAGGCTACAGGCAAGGCCGCAATTAATTTTCTGTTGTTGTTCAACAAGTTCCCTCCAGCTTAGGCAAGACCCATGACAGTCGGGTGGTTGCAAGGCAATTCTGAGAGACTTCACAGATGAAGGGCATGTTCCCCCACAAGATCTCTCTCACTTCAGATGCCAGCCACAACTGCAGGGGCTCCCAGCCACCTGCATTTTGGACCAACTGGCCATAAACCAGAGATTTTCCACTATCTCCTTTGATAATTTGCTAGAATGACTCAGAATTCAAGAAAATACTATACTTATGATTACAATTTTATTACAGCACAAAATAATGCAAATTAAGACCAGCTTTATAAAATGAGATGCATAGGGTGAGGCCTGGAAAGCTCCCAAATGGGAAGCTACTGTTGACCTCTCTGTGGAGTCAGGCACATTCTCCTGGCACACCCATGCATGATAATACACATAGAGTACTGTTGATCAGAGAAGCTCACCTAAGCTTCAAAGTCTAGAGTTTTTATTGGGTTTTCATTACATGAATATGATCAATAGAATCACTGGCCAGGAGGTTGAACTCAGTCTCCAGCCTTCCTCCCCTCCCTGGAGGGCAGGCTGGTAGTAGGTGGCTCCAAGTCCCAAACCTCTAATCACATAGTTGGTCTTGCCCCATCCTGAGTCACCTTTTAGCATAAACTCAGCTGTGGTCTGAGGGACCCACCATGAGTAACAGAGACGTTCCTATCACTTGGGAAATTCTAAGGGTTTAAAGCTTCCTTCCCAGGGATGGATGACAAAGGCCAGACAAATCCAGATAAAGCGGCCCTGTGTCTGCTATGCTTTTCATTTTACTCCCAGACCCTCCCAGTGCCTGGAACTGCATATTTGCCTAGTTAGTTAATTACCGAATGAAATTCGCTAGACTGAGACTTACCCAACTTATATCCGTATTAAAAGACCCATGGTTAATATCCAAACCATCTTCTAAAGTGGATATACCATTTTGCATTCCCACCAGCAATGAATGAAGATTTCTCTTGCTCCACATCCTTCCTAGAATTTGGTGCTGTCAGTGTTCTAGATTTTGGCCATTCTAATAGGTGTGTTAAATAAAATTTATAGGAGGCCATTGGTTTGGACTGATCTCCTAAACTGGGCCCAATGGACCAAACCAAAATGGAGTTATTCATACTGAAGTTCCATGCCACCTAGCCTACACTAAGATCTTTATCTAAACTTCTGAAAAATTGAGAGAGAGAGAATAGCCAAATCCCAAACCGGCCAATTTTAGCTGGCATGATAAGGACATCCCCTCTTCTTTAATCTTCATAAGAAAAGCAACTTCAAAATGACTAATCTGCTTTTTTGTTTCTGCTTTCCTTACTCTTTTCCTGCCTATAAAGCCAACCTTCTCTACTCAGCTTATCAGAGCACTCATTCTAGTTGACGACATGAAGTGTCTGATTCTAGGTTCACAAATAAAGCTGATTAAACCTTTAAACTAAGTGTGTTGTAATTTGTCTTTTGACAGGTGTGTAGTGGCATCTCATGGTTGTTTTAATTTTTACTTCCCTGAGGACATATGATGTGGAACATCTTTTCATATGTTTATTTGCCTCCCAACCTCTGGCAAACACCATTCTACTCTCTGTCTCTCTAAGCTTGACTATTTTAAATTCCACATATAAATATCATACAATATCTGTCTTTCAGTCTTTGTATATTTTGGGTAATAGTCTTATCAGATGTGTCTTTTTAAATATTTTCTCCCAGTTTGTCACTTGTCTTCTAACTCTCTTGAAATTGTCTTTTGCAAAGCAGAAGTTTTTAATTTTAATGAAGTCCAACTTATCAATTCTTTCTTTCATGAACTGTGCCTTTGGTGTTGTATCTGAAAAGTTATCTCTATATCTAAGGTCGACTAGGTTTTCTCTTCTGTTATCTTCTAGAAGTTATAGTTTGTGTTTTTTTTGTTTGTTTGTTTGAGACGGAGTCTCACTCTGTTGCCCAGGCTGGCGTGCAGTGGCAGGATCCCCGCTCACTGCAAGCTCCACCTCCTGGGTTCACGCCATTCTCCTGCCTCAGCCTCCCGAGTAGCTGGGACTACAGGTGCCCGCTGCCACGCCCAGCTAATCTTTTGTATTTTTAGTAGATATGGGGTTTCACCATGTTAGCCAGGATGGTCTCGATCTCCTGACCTTGTGATCTGCCTGCCTTGGCCTCCCAAAGTGCTAGGATTACAGGAGTGAGCCACTGCACCCAGCCATAGTTTTGTGTTTTACATCTAGGTCTGTGATTCACTTTGAATTAATTTTTGGAGAGGATGTAAAGTTTTTGTCTAGATTCTTTTTTTTTTTTTTTTGGATGTGGATGTCCAGTTGTTCCAATACCACTTGTTGAACAGACTGTCTTTGCTTTATTGTATTGCTTTTACTACTTTCTCAAAGATCAGTTGACTATATTTATGTATATCTATTTCTGAGCTTTCTATTTTTTCCATTGACCTATTTGTGTATTAGTTCAACAATACCACACTATTTTGACTACTGTAGCTTTACAGTATGTCTTGAAGTCATACTATAAGTATGTAAGTACCTAGGTAAGTATCAAGGTTATGTCAGTCCTCTGACTTTGTTCTTTTTCTTCAATATTGAATTGGCTATTCTGGGTCTTTTTTCTTCTTCACATAAACTTTAGAACAACTTGGTTGATGTCCACAAAGTAATTTATTAAGATCTTGATTGAGATTGCATTGAATCTATAGATCAAATTGGAAAAAAACTGACATCTTGACAATATTGAGTCTTCCTATCCATGAACATGGATTATCTCTTTATTTACTTAGTTCTTTTTTTTCCTTTCATCAACATTTCACAGCTTTCTTCATATAGATCTCAAATATATTTTGTTAGCTTGACACCTAAGCATTTCACTTTTGAGGGTGATAATGTAAATGGTATTGGGTTTTTAATTTCAAATTTTACTTGTTCATTGCTGGAATATAGGAGAGGAATGCATAGTTTTTTAGAGCCTTTCAGAGAGTATGTAGAGCAACAAGAACAGCAAGCAGGGGACAGAGCCCTGGGCAGCATCAACATTCAAGGGAATAGAAGTAGGAAATCTTATAAAAAGAAGGGAAAAAGTAGACAGAAATGTGGGAGAGGGGAATGATGAGCAGGAGAACACAAGTCTGTCTCTCTCTCTGTCTCTTTCACACACACACACACACACACACACACACACACACACAGATATTTCAAGAAGGAAGCTAAATGTCCACCAACGAGGCAAGGACCAAATAAATTATACTTTATGCTACATGACCATTAAGAAAGCATCTATTCATGAAGTGGTATGGGAAGAAAGTTGATAGAATTCTTGAGTAAGAAAATAATTTGAGGAAATAGGATTGTCACTATTCAAACCATTGTTTTGAACATTTTTGTTATGGGTTAAGTTTGGCAAAAATTAATAAATATGAAAACTAATGTAAAGTTCTATACTTAAGTCTAAAAGGGGAAGATATGTCTTTATAGAATCATATGTTCAAAATATTTAGCTGATTAAAGACAAAAAATTTTATGCATGGAAGTCAACACCCTGCCCTTCCTATTTGCAATGAATGGAGCATAATGGCCTGAACTCTGTTACCATTCCACTATAGTCACATCCTCTTGCCATTTTAATCAACCCTGTTTTTGCTGCTCCCTTGGCTTGGAATGCTCTTCCCTAGAGACATTCGTGGCTCACTTCCTCACTTCACTCTGGTCTTTGCCCGAATAACCTCTCAGTGGTGTCTTCTTTGACCACCTGTTCAGTATACCTCCCTCTATACGTACTTCACTTTCGGTGCTTTCATCAGCTCTAGTTTCTTTTGTCAACTTAAAATCACAATAGCTGTAAATTTAGAGAGGAGAGCTTTATTTCTTATAAATGGTTGCTGCCTGAAGGTTGGGAAGCATAGCCGCCAGCAGAATCTGAAAATGGGTATTTCAAAGGAGGAAGGGTGAAACAGGAGTTTATACTGAAGGAGTTGGCTAAGTGCACATATTTAACAGTTTATAGGAGGAGCCTTGAATATTCATAAAGGAGGGACACTTGCACACACATAAGCAACAGTGAATATTACATATGTCCCGTGTTTACTTTGGCATGGAGACTTAACATTTAACTGCATTAACATTGGGCTGTATACATCAAAAGGTGAAAAAGAGACAAAGGCATTCTGTGCACAGCCTGTGTAAACTGGCCAGAACCACTCCAGGGTCAGTGGTCTTTTATCAGGAAGAAATGCTGTCAGTTGTTGTGTCAAAACCACAAAAAGGCTACAACATCAGGTAGGTGTTTGAAATCTGCAGTGGAGCAAGTCTTTCTTAAAAGGGCTGGTTTCTGTTTCTCCCTGAAGAAATAAAGTTCACTGGATGTTAGCGAAGGAGAGGGTATACCGAGGTGTCTCCAGCCTCCTGTTCTGTCCTGGACAGGAACTCAGTTTTTAAAGTTTCTCTGGGGCCTCCTTGGCTAAGAGTGGATCCGTTCAGTTGAGTGGGGGTCTTAGGATTTTATTTTTATTTCTTACTTTCATGGTACTATCCCTGCCTGACATTGTCATATGTTCATTTGTGTATCTGTTGTCCGTCTTTGCTTCTAGAATGTAAACATCATGAGGGGCCATTTGGTCTGTCTCCCTCGCGTCCGCTGCCCTGCCTCCAAAGGGCTTCACTCTAGACTTTTTGTTGGCTTTGCGTGGAAAGGCATAAACACCAATAGAGGGCTACAGCAGACTGCAGCATTCCCTGGCATCGTCAGTCTTGATCTCTTCTATACAACCACACCTCCTCCCTTTTATCACATTCACCACATTATTACCAAGTTGTAATGGGGGAGAACAAATGTTATTATCTGAACAGCTGGCACCAGAATGTCTTTGTTTAAGACATTGCTTAGGGTAGAGGGTGAGACTTCAAGAACAGGGCCAAACAGCAAAAGGATTTTGCTAAGAACAAGACCTGAAGGAAGATTTGTTCCATTTGGGGTGTGGTGGTGGTGGGTGATTGGGGTGGGAAGAATGAGGAGGAGAAAGAAGGGGCCAGAGGGAAATGGAGAGAGGCTGAGGTGAGGGGGAGTCAGTAACATACCAGAGTCAGGGTGACCAGATGACACTTAAGGAGCAGTTCTCTCCTCGTGATAGCTTTGTTTGTCCAAAAATATTTTGTGAGAATAGATTTTATTATATGGTGTAACAGAAACATGAGACCAAAAGGCAAAATATGAAATAATAGTGTGAGCACCTACAAATTTGTGGAAATCTTGGCTGATGTTTCAAACATCACATGCTGAGGAATTTGGGAGTTTAAGACAAGATCTCAGGAACATCCCGAGCAGGCAGGGAGGGCCGGCTGACACCTGGGTTATAAAATGTAGCTTAATAATGGATTTTGCAGGTGGAGCAGAGGTACCTGCTACTCTTGGCTCCTTTTTTTTTTTTTTTTTAAACCACTTTGTCTCTTATCTCCCAGCAAATCCTTATACCTTTCAGTTTGAAACACAAAACCTTCAGGTTTCAGTAGTGCCTTGTGAAGTGGTTAATGTCATAGAATCCGGCACCAGACACTGGGTTTGAACCTCAGCTCATCATATCTTAGCTGTACAATCTTGGGTATGTTACTTAACCTCTTTGTGCCTCACTTGTCCAATCTGTAATATGGGAATAGTATTTCTTAAGGTTGCTGGGAATATTCATGCTTAGACATAATTTGTACTATGTAAGTGTTTTCTTCTATTCTTGTAATTATTATTTGGATAGATCAGAGAGAGTTTGAGATTTCAAACATAAAGTGGCTAGCCCATGAAAACTGAATGTAGTGACCAAATTGGAAAAGAACTGTGGTCTCTTGGATTTTCTGCCTCTCCTCTAAAAAGTACAGGTTCTTCTTTCTGGAGAAAGAAGAAGAGAATATTTATAAGCTCAGACACCTCCTCCCCATTTCAGTAAGATGCTAAATTGTTTCAAATTTGCCTGAAATCTAAGTCTAAAATACTTAAAAAGAAAAGGAATGTTCTTCCTGCTGGCTTTCATATCCTTCTAGGAGAAGGTTCCAGGCTGAACTTGAATTCCCCCACCCGGAAGACTCTTGTGGGAGATGTGTACACGCCCATGCTGGGCAACGTCTGGAAAATGCATGCCAGACTTGGTCACAGTGATCTCACAGAACAGAGTCCTAGTCAAGATGTTCCATGTTTGCACTTGCAACCTTGGAAATAGCAAGAGATTGTAGAGGCTTCATGAACTCTGAAAACTTGCTTATGGATTGCAAGAAAAGCTGTGAGTTTTCTAGAGGTTATTTGCCCTGAGGACTAAATTCTGATTTTTTTTTAATCTTGCCCAAATTCCTTGAGTGTCATGCCCTACAAATCATAAATTATCACCATGTGGGTTTTATTTAACTCTATATATCATGACTCACTTTCCAACCTGACTCTGGCATAACATTATAAGACAAGGAAGAAAATAAAAATATTTTACCTCAAAACATATTTCTTTGTCATATTTTGAAAAGGCCCTGCGAAGCTGTTCTTCATGGGGGAAAATTTGCATCTGTAAAGAATCTCTGTTAACATAGCTAGATCTTTTTCTTCCACACTTTCCCAATCCTAAAGAGATTAATTAAGATCTGAATAGGAAACATTTGTCATCTGTTGTCTCTAAGGGCAGCCACTATAAGACTTCAAAAGAACTTTGGTCTCCACAGTCTTTATCTCAACCTGAACATTCCCTTTCTATCAATCTCAGGTCTTTAGACACACTCAACCAATTGTCAACCAGAAAATGTTTAAATTCACCTATAGCCTGTAAGCTCTCCACTTTGAGTTGTCCCGCCTTTCTGGACCAAACCAATGTATTTCTTAAATGTATTTGGTTGATGTCTCACGCCTCTCTAAAATGTATAAAACAAAGCTGCTCCCTGACGACCTTGGGCACATGTTCTCAGGACCTCCTGAGGGCTGTGTCATGGGCCATGGCCACTCATATTTGGCTCAGAATAAATCTCTTCAAGTATTTTACAGAGTTCGACTCTTTTTGTCAACAGGCCGGAAGAGGATATCAGCTGCACAGAGAAAGAGACCAACACTGCTGGCCCTTCCAGTTCTGGTCGGACCCTGTGGAGCACACAGCCCTTTTGACAACCTCCTGAGGCCAGTCTCTCCTCCCCCTCACAGAGAGGAGCTGGGTGCACTAGAGCCCCCAGGAGGCTTTTGAGCAGGCAAGGGGAGGGCTGTCCTCAGAGCTTCCGGAAAGACAAACTTTTAGATAGTCGGGAGGTTACGTGTCCCAGGTAGAAGGCTCACATGTTGACCTACAAAAGTAGAGAGGAGGCTGGCAGGATGTCCGGCCTGTGTGGCCAGGGTATGGCTGGATGGAACATGGAAAAATACAGACTGATCCTTTAACATTCAAAGAGGAGCAAACTGCCTCAACATTGCCCATTTAGACCAGACATGAGAAGATGCGCCATTCTGCTGCCAGGACTGAGTGGAGGTTTCATCAGGAATAGGAAATGGAAGGGAAAGATAGAGGGTGCTTGATCAACCAAAGAATTTATACCAAGATCCAGCCAAGGGTAGCTGGATGGGGCTTTTCCTGTGCTGCCAGGGCTGTGGTGATTGTGCTGTCGACACGCTGGTGCATGTGTATGCTTCCTTCATAAGTAATAGAGGAACTGTGGAAACATTTTTAGAGGGGATGGCTCAGTATGAAGGCAGCAGCTGGTGTTCTCTGGGTTCTGGTTACCCTCATACCTTTTAGGCTTAATTGTTATACTGAGTTCAGGGCTCCTTTCTTTCTGTTAACTGTAAGGACAATCTCATTCTTAGGAAAGAGGGCCTGGAAACTGCAGCTCATTCTGGCTTCTTCCTCCCTCTTCATCTGGCCCAGGAAGGCTGAGGGGCGGGGCTGTGAGAGGCCTCCTTGTCAGAGCCCCTGTATATGATGATCCAAGGGAGTTTCCTCTTTCCTGCCTGACTTGGTTTGGATTTGTGTTGCTGCCCAAACCTCATGTTGAATTGTAATCCCCAGTGTTGGAGGAGGAGCCTGGTGGGAGGTGATTGAATCATGTTGGCGGATTTCCCTTTTGCCATTCTTGTGATAGTGAGAGAGTTCTCAGGAGATCTGGTTGTTTAAAGTGTGTAGCACCTCCACCTTTGCTCTCTTCCTCCTGCCAGACATGTAGGATGTGCCTGCTTCCCCTTCACCTTCTGCCATGATTTTAAGTTTCCCGAGGTTTCCCCAGCCATGCTTCCTGTACAGCCTGCAGAACTGTGAGTCGATTAAACCTCTTTTCTTTATAAATTACCTGGTCTTAGGTAGTTCTTTATAGCAATGTGAGAACACACTTATACAGTGTCTTTCAAGTCCCCAGAAAAGACCTGAAGATCTTTCTATGATTGTCCCTATGACATTTGGAAGCAGGGACAGCTTCTTGGCATATGCATGTCTTCAGCTCTGCATTGTGACCTCCATGACCTCTCATTAGGCACTCTGTGTGACCTTGTCAGGGTGCCCTTATGTGGCAGGCCAGGTCTCACTAATGCAGGCCTCCATAACAACTCTTTCAGTACTGACCCAGTGGTTAAGTTAAATATTAAAAGCTGATAGAGCCAGTGTCCTTATACAAAGGCTGGAATGTAACAAAAGCCCACCAAGAGTTTTGCCTAGGCCTTTTCTGGGCCTTAAAGTATGACAAAATAATGAAGGAATTCTGAACAGGCCCCTTTTAGGATTAAACAAGTTTTACTGGGGGGTCTGAAGAAACTCCCCAGGCCTCCACAAAAAGTTTATTGGGGGTCTGAAGGAACTCCTCAAACCTCCGTGATTTAACAGGAGACAAGATAAGGGTAATCACCCCAGCACCTGGACCCATTTAGATTAAGTAAATTTACTGAGGCTCCAGAGGAAGGTCTTCAGTACTCAGATATTAGTTATAGATTAGAAGAAGTTAATCACTTATGTTTTTAGATGAGTGCACACTTACATGTAGACATATAGCTTAGAAAGTATATAAGCTTTGGAAAACTTCATAATTTTGAGTTGGTCTGGCAATAACTTCCAGGCCTTCTCCCTGTAACCAGTAGCAGAAATAAAACTCTCTTCCCCACCAAGTTCATCTGCATTTCATTATTGGGCCACGAGAAATAGCAGCCCAACCCTCAGTTTGGTCTGGGAACACTTGAACCTCCACCTGCAGTCGTCAGGCAAGATCAGTTCCTAAGGATCTCCTTGGGACTCCTTGTCTGTCGGGATCTTTTGCCTTTTCTGCCATGGAGGGATGCAAGTGAAACAGAACTCAGTTCTTGTCCCCAAGAAACTCACAAAGGAAATGGGATAAATACAGTAAAAGACATATAAGCCCATCAATTCTTTGCTGATCTAAATGTTTCTAATTGTTCATTGTTTCTCCCAACTAATGGATACCTGTTTTTTTCAGAGTGTTTCTTTACTCAATTCTAAAAGAGGTAATCACTCAAAAGTTATGGACAGATTTTAACCAGTTTATAGAATATATAAAGTGAGTTCATGTAATAATAGGCATTTTTGCTTCATAATTGCCAAAGAAAACAGGCATTTAAAGCCATTTAGTTGTGTGAATATAGTCTGTTAAATTTTCACCACTGAAAGTTTCCAGTTTGTTAAAATGTTCTAAAGAATACCTCAATGCAGTAGCTTCCTACCTGAATAGTTTGTCCATTTTGAGATAATTTAGTTTTTTATCTTGACAAAATTTTCATACAAAACTGCCTATTCTCTACTTGGTAGTCACAGTCTCAGAATTCTCCCCAGGGATTTTTACAATTTTCTAAAATATCTAGTATCAAATCGAATGAACTATCATTAAAAAAATAGTCTCAACTGATTAAATAATCAGCACAGAGGTTCCAGGCATATCGCTTGTTTGTGCAGAGGGAGACTTCACGCTTGGCGGAAGTACATGCTAGGGAGAGGTATGATTTGTGGGGTGTTCTAAAGCCCCCATTTAGGTTCCTTTATATTTTCATAGATAAGCTTTATTATTTTGCGGAAAGATACCAAAGCTTTAAGGCCGTTGTTAATTACGCATTCCCCAGGATTGAGAGTGGGGGGACATGATCAGCCCTTATCAGCCTCTGATACCTCAGTAGGAATTAAGATCATATTTGAACTGAAAGCAACTAGGAGATTATTTACCACTTATTCTTCACTTCACAGATGAGGAAACTGAAACCCAGAGGACATACATCATTTGTCCACAGGGGTGATCACACCCAGTAATTAGCAACAGAGCTGAGACGTCACAGTCGCATTTCCATTTCTGGGTGCTTGCACTAGGTTTCCAATTACGGGCACTTTTCCTGGGGCCCCACTGGCTGCGTTCAGCTCTGTGGGTGTCAGCTGGTGGCTCGGTGTCGGGCCTTCCTGGGACTCTAATGGGGCACCTTGATAGGAGAGGTCAGGGACATTCCCTGGGTGCACATGTGTGCGTGCTTGTTTGCGGGGTTGGGAGATGAAGCTTTGTGTGAGGGGAGGCCCAGAGGCAGCATGAAGCCAGTGGAAGCTGAGGGCGGAAGTGGTGCGAATCAGGGTACAACGCGTTGCTGCAATAAGTCGGCTCAGAGAGAGCCCCTGGGAGGAAGGGAGCACAGGCCAGCATTTGCATTGGGGTTCATCTTCTTCTACATTTTCATTAGGCAAGTGGAATGCCTGCTTTGTTCACAGTTCTGAAGGCAAGTTCTTATTTACACCAGATTTCTAGGGGTATTTAGGGACCGTGAGCATGCTTTTCTCTGTTTCTCAACTCACAAGTGAATAGGGAGCAAAGTGCTTCGGTGTGAAGAAATCACTACAGCCCTCAGGATGAGCAATTAGCCCTTCTCCCCAGTGAAAATAGCCCCTTGGGGAAAGCCCTTGGAGCCCAGGGCACCAGAGAGCCAGTTTGTTTATTTCCTTTATTGGTGGTATTTGCTAAATTCCTGTCCCTAATGAGCTAATAGACCTTGGATGCACATAAAGGCCATTTATTTAGTTTGGTAGGTTTACATATTTAAAAGAAAACAAACCCCTTAGAGCACTGAAGAACAAAGTCATGCAGCTGCTTTAAAGTCTTAATTGTGACAGAAACAAGTCTTTTATTTTAAATCAGCAAAATAAAGTTCAGTGGAAAACTAAAACCTCATGCCTGACAACCATATTTTCCCAAACAGATGGAATCCTTTTGGGTCTCAGAGACTATTTTACCAGTGTTTTTAATTCATAGCCTTAGAAAATCCTGACCCAAGTAATTTCTTTTTCAGAAACATCAGATTTACACCATTTGGGTTTTAGAAAACAATGAGAGGCTTCTAAAGTTAAAAATTATTACTTACGGATTACAAACAAAAGCTTGAGTTCCTTACTGAAGGACACCAAGAAATGCATTTAATCAGATAAGTAAATTTATTTCAACAATCTAAATTATAGTTTTATTCCCAAGTTAGCTTACGTAAACTGTCTTCTGTAGAAAATATGAAAGTTTGGTGAGATTAAATTGATACAAAGTTAATTGCACTCAAACTTTATTTGGGTTGTTAATAGATTTGATATTAAGCAAAAATAAGTTAATTTTCTCATGACTAGAAGAATTTGTTTCACATTAGATCTTATGAGGTACATTAAATTATTTTAAGTTCCCAATTTTATAATCAGAAATATGTCAATTAGATTTCTTTGAAGTTACTCCATGATAACTTGGAAAGTTATCACATTTATTAAGTCATAACTCTAAATGGGTCTTAGATTTTAGGGTAAGTAATATCTCAAAAGGAAAAAAATAGAAACTCAAGAATGTTCCAGGAGTCAACCTATTGAAAAGAAAACAGTGCTCTGAGTTTGATAGCTGGATATTAAGGTTCTCTGATCTTTGCTGTTCCTTTTATATTCCACGACCTGTTTATACCCTGGCAGCTAAAGCAATTGCTTTAGAAGAAAAAAATCAGACCATTCTCTATAAATGA
The DNA here is from genome assembly GCF_029281585.2 of Gorilla gorilla gorilla. Taxonomy (NCBI): domain Eukaryota; kingdom Metazoa; phylum Chordata; class Mammalia; order Primates; family Hominidae; genus Gorilla; species Gorilla gorilla. The sequence goes on along the minus strand of NC_073231.2, from coordinate 64,136,752 downwards.
TTTGAAAAGCTGTTTTTCAAATAAAAAGAAATAGCGAAGTGCTCTTTTTAAAAACCTAACTTCTAAAATACTAAAAAAAAAAAAAAAAACCCACACACAAAGAAAATACTTGCTTTCAGAATGTTTATATTTCTATGTTTTAATTTCTTTTCAACTTAAAGAGTAGATTACCACCCCAAATTACTTTATTCTCCATTTAGTGAGGCTTCTGCCTTATTCCAGAAAGCAGCCAACATTTTGGCTGCACCTGGTTAAATTTGTTTTCTTTCATATTTTGCGGGAGCACAAGACTCAATGCTAAGGGACACCTAAATAATTTCAAACATTTTTTTCCCACTTAAATTTATGACATCTTGATAATTACCATAAAGCATAATTGATACCAGTTAAAATGATCTATTATTCAATGCGGCTGAATTTTGTATATTACTCCAAATGACGACAGTGACATAGTGCATGGCTATAAACTCAGATATGACTGTGATACCACAAGGGGTATTTTGTTTATATCTACTCTGTACTTACAGAACAGGCAGGCTGTAAATTGAGCTCACTGCTGATTTACTGGGCTCACAGATTTATTACTTATACATTCAATACATTCCATAAAGAGTTCTCAAACACCTGTTATGTGTCAAGCATCTTGTTCTGCATTGCAGACAGCTTGATGGAAAAACACAAACACCCCCTTGAGGAACAGCCTGAAGATGGGGCTTCACTGTGTGCTTCTGTGGGGGCACCCGGGGAAATGCGGAATCCTCACCTAACTCAGAAGGGGAGCCATCTGTTATTTGTTTTAAGGAGATCAGATGTGGTACTGGTGAATACTGCACATGTATCACTTATCCTATGGTTGTAGAGCTACTGAACAAAATCAGAATTTAATTTTACTTTGGTAAGAGCCACAAACAAGCCTGGAAGCAGTAGTATTGGAGGACCAACATGAGAAAGGGTGTTTCTGTGGGTAGCAAGGAAGAGATTCTCTCAGGAGATACAAAGGAAGTGACAGAGTGCCAACCTCTCATCCTTCTCTGGAGTCCAGATGGACATTGGTGACAACGGGAGCCAGTACAGAAGCTCTCTGGGGATGACAGGGGAGCAATGCCTGGTCCTGTTGATCCCTGCTGAAAGGAAGACTTCCTCCTAGGTGGTGGGGCTTCCCCTTCTCAGGAGTCATACAATTTCTGGGCTGCCTCTTGTCAGGCTACCAGCCATTGATGACTATTGTCTAAGTGTGTCACTTTCTTAGAAATTGTAAAATGGCAAAATTCTAATTTTTTACCTATTTTTCATTTATTAGCTAGAATACTTCTATAGAGAGAAACTTCCCCTTATCCATTCTTAGGTTAACCTGAGTATAGAAAAGACAGGATGAATGTTTAGTAGTTTTCAAAATAATGTGTGGTTTCTGTCTGTATTCCAAACACAGTGCATGTTTAATACATATGAATGTATAGGTTTAATTTAATTATATTTAATGTTTTGTTACATTTCAGTTATTATCCTCATTGCTACTCAAATCAACTTATTTATATCTAACAGGTGTCTTTGAAACAACCCTAGGAGTGTGATAGCTTCCATGTTTGCTGTTATGACCAGATAGTAAAAATTTTAGGCTTTGCAGGTCGTAAAGTCTGTGTTGCAATTACCATTACATGGTATGTCAATAAATGAGTGTGGCTGTGTTTATTTCTAGTCTTGGCCTCAGAAGCGAGATGACGAAGGGAACGTCATCATTTGGAAAGCATTGCAATAAGATGCACACGTTATGCCACCACTGTGGCTCTAAGGCCTACCACCTTCAGAAGTCGACCTGTGGCAAATGTGGCTACACTGCCAAGCGCAAGAGAAAGTATAACTGGAGTGCCAAGGCTAAAAGACGAAATACCACCAGAACTGGTCAAATGAGGCACCTAAAAATTGTATACCATAGATTCAGGCATGGATTCCGTGAAGGAACAACACCTAAACCCAAGAGGGCAGCTGTTGCAGCATCCAGTTCATCTTAATGTCAACGATTAGTCATGCAATAAATGTTCTGGTTTTAAAAAATACAAAATAAATAAATAAATAAATAAAAAATAAATAAATTAAAAAAGACAGCCCTACAGGCCATTTTTTTGTGGACTCCTGTTCCAAAATAATCACAATCTGTGTACTAAGACAAAAATGCCTAGCAAATGCACATCATTAAGTGTATTTAATCCTTGCTCTATCTCGTGATCCTACCAAAATGTATTTCTATTTAACTAGTCAGAAAAGGAAAAGAGGCAATCATGGAGAAGAGGTAGAGTGAATGGTAGGGGCGATGGCATTGCTTTGATAAAATAATAATGCTTCTTATCGCGATTAAAAACATATCTCTATATATACTCATAGATGTATAAAAATATAAATCTTTGTATGTGTACAAGTGTATGTACACATGTATGCAAACGTCTCAGGTTGCTTAGTTTCGTACTTTTGTAACTGAAGGGCAATATTTAATCAGACATCTTAAAAACCTGCTGGCAAGGCTTTCTTGGGGGTGCTTGGTGTTACTGTTTGTAGATTCCCAGAATCTCAGGGTTAGATGGATTCTCACCTTAAATAGTATAACCCTTCCAGTGGGTGACTTCCTTTATGAATCAACCAGCAACCAGCCATTCAAAAGCCATTTGAATGCCTCTAGTGATAAGAGGCTCACTTCCTCCGGAAGCTGACCATTCTTGAATGATTCTTTAAATGATTTTCTTAGTGGTAAGACCACATCTGTACCTTTTTGAATCACTTCTGTAAGGAAGTCATTTCCAGCCAACTGGTTTCATCAAATTCATCTTTTACAGGCTTTCCTATGGCCTGCACCTCTTTGTAGAATTTGTCACCGCTGTATATGTGGGTATTTGATTAGTTACTCTCTCCTGTGCTAGACTGTAAACTTCAAGAGGGCAAGGATACTGTTTTTACTCACTTTGTATACCAAACATCTAGCACATAGCAGAGTCTCAAGAAATAATTGTTAAGTGAAAAAATTTGTTGCTATTTTTCCCTCTATAGTTATATAAAATAAGTGCAACCCACTAAAATATCCACTGGCAGTACCACACTCCTCTTAAATATTATTTTTCCTAAGGTAAATGTCTAAAGCCTCCTCAATAATTCCTTTTGTTGGAAAACTTTTGATTTTTTTGTTGTTGTTGTTGCCTTCCTTTGAACAGCTTCCAATGGGGCACTCAAATTTGACCAATACCCCAGATGTACCTTGACCAGATCAGGTTTAGAATGGGACCATCATGTCCTTATTGTAGAGACAGAAACAACCATTAGCATTTGGTAAGAACATTGTACAGCTGATTTATGTGATGCATTAAAAATATTTTGTCTTACTTGTATACTTCTGAGTGTAGACTGAATCTGATGGCAGTTAACACTATCATGATGCTTGATTTATGCAAATCCACTGCGTTCCCAGTTGCTGTTTTCCTTACTGAATTATATTGCTTTATTTAAATGTCCTGCTTATTTATTTTATATTGGGAGCCGAGGTGTGTGATCTCTGAGTAGTACAACTGAACATAAATACATTACTACTCTTTAAACAATTTTAAAACTGAGAGAGTTCCTCTATACATACCACTGGGCAGCCTTCTTCCCAAATTATTTAAGTCTTCCCTGACATCAGAAAAATAACACACCATTTCAGTTGGTTAGGAGTTTATCTTTGCATAGCATACTCTTTTAGGATCTTATTTTCAACATATCTTGGTTTCTAAATACCTACAAACCTGTAGTTTCCAAGCTGCTCCTTGTTTCACATGATTTCTGGAGAGAACAGCAGCTTATCAGTTTCCACGTCCCTGATACAGGCCCCTCTCTGCTCCAGCAAAACTAGTCTTTCCATGGGATTTGCAGTAGTAATTGAGTATCTGGATCAGGCATCTTCTGTCATGAATTCCTTCCTTGGAATACATTCAGCAACTGTCTAACCTCATCTCTCTCACAAACAACATAGGCCTGAAACATAGTGATCTCCCTTATTAATTAAAGGCACAAAGAGCTTGGGACCTGCTGCTCTGAGGGATTCCAGACCATCAAGGGCTCTGGCAAATAGCTGACCCAGGCAGAAATGCTGGCCAGCCTCTTCCCTTCTTAGGGTGTGGACTCATCTGACTTTCATTCATTTAAGGAGGAGAGAATGCACTGAATTATAGATTTCTTCTCTGCCTTTATCATAATATTTCACAGGCACCACAGTTGTGGGTGTAAACTTGGATGATAAAATGCAAACAATGTAGGATTTTTTGTTCAACTTTGGATACAAAGATGAATTTAGTGTCCCTATTCTCTTTTCTACCTTCTTCTGGTCAACCTCAGATACTGCTATAATGCCTGCTATGTCTTTGTTCATTGGAGCCTCACATCTTCCTTTCCTAAGCTTTAGGTCCAGGATTTTCATTGCCAGTTGGGCATCTCCATCTAGATTTTATAATGTTTCCTCAAACTGAAAGTATATAAAATCAACATCATCAACTTTTTCTCCAAATTCTTTCAAAATCCTATCTTTCTCAATACTAATAACAGCTATTTGGTTCCTCAGACTCAACACCTTGGAGTCATCTTTGCCACCCTTGTGTTGGTCTTACGTGTGCATAAAGCTTGCACTGCTGGAAAGCCTGTTACTTGCTCCTCCACCTCAAACCTTCAGTCCATTCTATGCACTTGAATCTTTCACAAGCATGACCACTAGACTGGAAGTCTTACAAGGGTAGGGGCTGTTATTTTCTGGTTCACGGCTGTCTTCCTAACACAGAAAACCATGACTGGGGCACTCAAAAAATTTCTTGAATGACTTAGAAACTTCATAAGTTTTCATATGTTATTGCATGATGAAGAACTCCCAGCTTGGTATTTGATATGGTTAGGCTTTGTGTCTCTACCCAAATCTTATCTTGAATTGTAATCCCCAGGTATAGAGGGAGAGAACTGGTGGGAGGTGATTGGATTATGGGGGTGGTTCCCCCATGCTGTTCTTGTGATAGTGAATTTTCATGAGATCTGATGGTTTTATAAATGGTAGGTTTTCCTGCGCACACACACGTTATCTCTCATCTGCCGCCACATAAGACGTGTCTGCTTCCCCTTCCACCATGACTGTAAGTTTCCTGAGGCCTCCCCAGCCATGTGGAACTGTGAGTCAATTAAACTTCTCTTCTTTATAAATTACCCAGTGTCGAGCAGTTCTTTATAGCAGAACTGCCTGCACTAATACAGTATTGCAGGTGTTCCATGACTCAGCACTCTTTTACTATTCAAAATCAAAGCAGTTCCCCAGAATTCATCTCAAAAGGATAAATACAATGACTACGCAGCTTACTCTGCTGAGAAGCAACTGTAACTAGGATTTTTGTTGTCGTTGTTGTTGTTAATAAAGAGGTCTACACAAAAGACAATGGTTTTCCTACTCCTTTGCTCAGACATAATCACAGGTATAGAAAAGGAAAAAAAGAATATCCTGATATCATTGGAACCACTTATGATGAGGGCAAAGTTTTAATTTGAAACTAATCCAGGGTGTGGTAAAACTGCCAAACTTTTCTCATGGTTTTGAAACAGTGGAAATGCTTTAATTTTGAATAATTTAATCGGTCAAACTTAATCAATAGGAAAAAAATCATGACCAATTTCAAGGTCTACTCATTTATACACAGTTAAACTCCACAAGTATTTGTTTAGTAAGTGATACCTGGCTATTCTTTTTCATGGAAGAGGTGGTCTCCTTAAAACTGCATTTTTTTGGAGTATGATATAGAATGATGGGAAGGGAGGGTGAGATGTCAAAAGGAACCGTATAAAGGAGGCACCTTGGGCTCAGCTGTCGGCTAATTAGTTAAGCTTTTGAATAGCAGGAAACAGTAGCAGAAAATGAAACAATTGAGCCCAAAGAGCTGGTTTTGGAAATGGGCAGAAAAAGCAGTTTCACTTGCTGTGTGGACAGCGGTATCAAGGAGGCCACTATTTTACAGCTTCAGCTCGTGAATGCCTAGAATCTTAGATTAAAGTACACTCATTTGGCTTAAAATTTTATTTCCTATTTTTGCAGAATGACCCTTAGGTGGTAAAACATTGCACCTTTGCATTCTTTTATACCTTTAAAACTGATTTCATTTGTAATCATTTCCTCAGAGAGGGGAAAGTTAAAGGGCACCCGGGTGGCTCATAGGAGCATTCACAGGGCACACACCAGTTGGGGAAATGGTGAAAGAAGAAGATAACACTCAAATTTCACAGTTTTGACAAGGGCCACTGACTTTCCATTCATTTGTTCTGTAAGTAATTATTGAACTCCAGAGGTGTCTTTTTTGAGTAATGTGTTTGCATAGGCCAGGTGTAAGTTCCCAGAGTTGATGTAAATGTTTCTTAGGGTGAGGACCTGTATAGCAGGGAGCATGGAGAGAGTGGAAAGTTACCGTGGTCTGGTGATCTGAATGAGGGCACTAGAAGGAATATTGTAGCCAGGATTTCACTTGCTGTGGCCTCCCGCTATTGTTTCTACCACCACTGCTTCAACTTGTTTTTAGAGGCTGTGCTTAGAGTTCATATCACAGGGGTGTCTGCATATACGTAAGACTGACGGTCATATATGATTTGTTCATTCGTTCATTCATTGAACAAACATTTCTAGAGCAGTTTCTATGTGCAGGCACTTGATTAGGGCATGAGATATACTGACTTCTTAAGGCCCCTTGCTTGACAGCTTTAACCCAGCAGGAGAGACAGGTATGAACAGGTGATCACATGTGTGATGCATACTATACAATGAATGTGTAGGATGCTATGAGCATGGAACCTATCATTAGGGAGAGGGACTGGGAGGACAAGGATGTCATAGTTGAGGAAGGAACCAGATTATTTAGGAACTTCTAGGCTGTTTGTTGATGTGGGACTTCTTTTTCTAGGGTCAAAGGGAATTAGTGAAAACATTTTAAGCCAGTGAATAACATAATTATATTTGGGTTTTTAAAAAGAACATTTGGGTGCCACATGGAGTGTGGGCTGGAGGAGGCAGGAGGGGCTTCTGGTTATTTAATTAGGTGGCCATTACAGGATTTCAGGCAGAGATGATGCTGGTGTGGCCTAGTGTACCGGCAGTTAGGTTAGGGAGAAGGGGGTTGGTGAGCGAGGCAGTTAGGAAGTAGTAGGTTCCAGACTGGGGCTTGCCTGGAGGTTGTACTTACAAGAAAGAGGGAGTAAAACAAGACTTCCAGGCTTCAACCTTGAGCAACTAGGTGGATGGAGGTGCCATTTCCACTGTGGGGAAAGGTGAGGAAGAAGCAGGTTTGAAGGATAGTTCCTGAGTGCATCTTTCCACATGTGGAGTTTGAAGCACGAAGGGGGCAAACAAATGGCAATTTTTTTTTCTTTTTTTCTGTTTTTTTTTTTTTTTTTGAGATGGAGTCTCGCTCTGTCGCCCAGGCTGGAGTGCAGTGGCGCAATCTCAGCTCACTGCAACCTCCGTCTCCCGGGTTCACGCCATTCTCCTGCCTCAGCCGCGGAGTAGCTGGGACTACAGGCGCCCGCCACCACGCCCGGCTAATTTTTAATATTGCCAGTAGAGACAGGGTTTCATCATATTAGCCAGGGTCGTCTCGATCTCCTGACCTTGTGATCCGCCCGCCTGGGCCTCCCAGAGTGCTGGGATTACAGGCGTGAGCCACCATGCCTGGCTTTGATCAGACAGTTTTTAAGCTTTTTGGTGGGGCAGGTGGGGAAGGGATGCACAGACCTCTTTGGAAAGCTTACGAAAACCATGAATCTTCTCCCTAGGAAATGCATACACAAAAAGACACGTAAAATTTTGCTCAGAGTGACAATGGGTTCAGAGGTTAGTTTAATTTACTTAACATTGATTGGACTTATTGGTGTGTGGATCAAGTGTAGGATGACCGCACAGTCCAATTTGTCCTGTGCCATTCTTTCCTTGTATCTGGAACCGTGGTGTTTCATCGTTAGTGCTCCCTTTCAGCCTCAAAATTTCCTATTTGGATAATAAATTTTGTAGTGACCTTAGGGGCTCACATGTCCTCTAACCTGACTCAGACCTTCCAGCAATTCACGGATCCACTTCAGGACTTCTGTTTTCTCACCATTCTGGCCACTGACCGCCACAGCACCTTTGATTGGAAGATCCTTTGAGCAGTCATGCCGCTCTTTCTCAAGCCGCGTCTGCATATCCCATGTTCCCCGTCAAAGCAAATGCCTTTTGAAAAGCATTTGTCTTCTGCCAAGATTCAGTCATCTTTTATCTCTTCTGAATCTCTGTATTCTTCTGAATTCCTCCCATTTATTCCCTCGTTTATTCCAGCATAGTATTACTTTATATGGCTTATTCATTGCTTCATGGGTCAGTTTTATTTCTCCAGCTAATGGCAGTGCGATGAAGGGGAAAATGCACAGGCTGATTAGCAAGTGCACAAACAAACGTAAGTTTCATAGCTGCTCTGAGACTCAATTTCCCCATTTGTGAATTAGATATATTAGCTAGTTTGTAGGGCTGTTGAGAGGTTTATATGAAAACCGCACAGTGCCCGCCACATAGAATGATTCATAGTATTGATTATCAACTTCATTTATACTGCCCTCCCCCTCCCCCTGAGATTCTCTCACAAGGCTGAGCTCTAGTCAGTGAATAGTAACCATGTCAGAGGAGGAGGCTGAACATACTGTCTATAGTTATTGGTGAAATAAAAAAGGCAGCTTTGGGCACAGTAGCTAGAAGAACAAATATGTTTTCAGAGATTTTTGTAGTAATTAATTACCGGTGTCTTTTTTTTTAATTTGCCAACAACTTGATGTTTTCACCTACTATCTTTTGTTTACATTCCACAATGCTTCTCAAGGAAGATCGTCATCACAATAGGCAAAATGTGGTCACTCAACCACAGAAAAGTGGACATTTTCTTGGGAATTTCATCGTATCTTGAATGGCTTCTTCCTTTTCATATTCCTTAAATGTTTAATATCCTGAGCAAGTCCATCTAAGCCATTTCTCAGTCACACAGATTTTTCCCTTATATTATCTTTGTCTACCAAGTTAATATTTTCCTATAGCTCTTCACAGAGCCCAGTTTCTTTCTGATTGTTTTTAGGAAGAACTAAGATTTCCCTTCCTCCCTTTCTCCCTTTCTTCCTTTCTTTTTCTTTTTTATACAGAAGAAAAAAAATCCCCAAATGTCCCACTTACTCCTTTGCTGCTTTTTCTGTCTTGGTTTGTCACCCAGGCTGGAGTGCATTGGTGCCATCTCTGCTCACTGCAACCTCCGCCTCCCGGGTTCAAGGAATTCTCCTGCCTCAGCCTCCTGAGTAGCTGGGACTACAGGCTTGTGCCACCATGCCTGGCTAATTTTTGTATTTTTAGTAGAGATGGGGTTTCACCATGTTGGTTAGGCTGGTCTCGAACTCCAGACCTCAGGTGATCTACCCACCTCGGCCTCCCAAAGTGCTGGTATTATAGGTGTGAACCACTGCGCCCGGCCTGCAAGTCCTAATTCTTTTTTTTCCTTCAGTTGCTTTAGGGGTAAAAGTGGTTTTTGGTTACATGGATGAATTGGATAGTGGTGAAGTCTGACTGCGCCCATTACCCAGGTAGTGCACATTGTACCCAATTATGTAGTTTGGTTAATCCCTCACCCCCCTCCCAACCTCCCACCTTCTGAGTCTCCTATGTTCCTTATATCACTCTGTGTGCCTTTGTGTGTCCATAGCTTAGCTCCCACTTATAAATGAGAACAAACGCTATTTGATTTTCTTTTTTTGAGAGGGAGTTTCACTCTTGTTGCCCAGGCTGGAGTGCAGTGGCACAATCTTGGCTCACTGCAACCTCTGCCTCCTGGGTTCAAGCTATTCTCCTGCCTCAGCCTTCCGAGTAGCTGGGATTACAGGCATGTGCCACCACGCCCGGCTAACTTTGTATTTTTAGTAGAGACGGGGTTTCTCCATATTGGTCAGGCTGGTCTCGAACTCCCGACCTCAGGTGATCCACCCAATTCAGCCTCCCAAAGTGCTGGGATTACAGGCGTGAGTGAGCCACCATGCCTGGCCCGCTATTTGGTTTTCTATTCCTGCATTACTTCACTTAGAATAATGGCCTCCAGTTCCATCCAAGTTGCTGCAAAAGACATTTTTCATTATTTTTCCTGGCCGAGTAGCATTCCATGATGTATATATAGCTATTTCTTTATCCACTTATTGGTTGATGGACACTTAGGTTGGTTCCATATCTGTGCAATTGTGAATTGTGCTGCAATAAACACATGTGTGCAGGTGTCTTTTTGATATAATGAGCAAGTCCAAATTCTAAATTCAATTCCCTTTCTTCCATGGCTTAGGTTTGCTGACTATGTGTAATAGTCTACTGAATCAATAGTCAAGGAGCAATATTCTTAGTTTTGTAACTATGGTTAAGCTCTGGGAAGAGAAAAGAAAAAGACACATTGTTTTCATACTGGTTTTATTTCAAAACAAACTCAATTACCATATATTGGAAAAACTATTTTCTCAAGTTCAAGATGACACAGGTGACCTGTGTTCTGGAGAAATACATGTGTTCATTCATGTCAGTCTCTTTCCTTGATGGTGTTCTGCCAGGAAAGGCAAGCACTGCCAACCAGGCAGTAGACCACATCTGACAGTCACTGTGCTTGTTGGTCACACACAGGAGCGTTTGTGTATCCTGTGCCCTCCTGGAATTTCCTTTGAACTCTCAGGAGAGTCAGAGCTTTGGACACACATCATCTGCAGTTCAAAGTATTCAGAAGCAATTAGACTGCAGCTTTCAGTCAATTAGTTAACTACCTTTTAAAAGGCAATGTGTTTATGTGATCTGAAGAGAAATCAGAAAATTTACCTGCCTTTCTATCATTTTGACAGCAGCTTGTCTTTTCAATGACATTCTCAGGAATAAAAATTCCTCGTACATGAATAATCTCCAAACATCATCATCAGAAATAGTACCGATTATGTGTGGTCACAAGTGTGTTCCCTCAGGGTGATCTGGGAAAAAAAGAAGCAACACGAAACCAAACAGGCAGAGCAAAGACCACTGTCCTTATAGTTCCTACTGAAAAGCAAAAACAAACAAAGGAACACCTGCTTGTACGTGATGCTCCATGCTTTTGGTGGTGCTGGAAGAGCCTCGTGCCAAGTAGCACCTCCTGTGCTGGGTCAGGTTCCCCAGGCACCAGTGCTTTTTCCACACGCCCTCTCATATCATTAGAGACAAGTGCCCTGACCTGGATGTGATGGGCCTTGACTTTTAGTGTGATCTCAACAAAGTCAGTGCACTCTCAGTATTTCAAGTATTTCCATTTTTTTGGATGCTTGGATTAGAGAAATAAATATAAGGCGTTGGTTCATTAAATTCCAAAATCATTGCAGAGATTCTTTATTCAACATGTATGAGAAGAGAGAGAGAGAGAGAGAGAGAGGAGCTGACTTCCTCAGGCTGTTTAGCTGGTTGGTGTTGTATGCTGTGTGTTTTTGCTTTTCTTCTCTAGTATCCCCAGCCTTCTCCAGTTGAGGAATTTGGGATTCAGACGGGCTTTGTGGAGCTCCATCAAGGATTCAGAGCCAGTCAGCAGAGAAGACAGGACTGGATCTCGGGTCTGTCTGACTCCATATGCCTTTCTCCCCTTCCTGTCTACACTGCCATGTGCAAGACAGATTTATTTGGGAAGTCAGGACAACATTTGATGAATTGAGAGCTAAAAATGGATAGACAAATGTCAAGCTCATTTGCCTGGCCACTTCTGTATCCTTTAAATTCTAATTGCCCCTCTCCAGTAATACTAAGAAACATGAGTGCTTAGCATATGCCAGAAACACTATCAAAGTTACTTACCCATATTAAGACTTTTAATCCTTATAGCAACTCTATGAGGACTGTACTGTCTCATCTCCGTTCTGCACCCAAGGAAACTGAAGCAGGAGAGGACCTACCTCTTGCAGGCTTGGGATGTGAGTCCAAGCAGGTGGCTTCAAAGCCTGTTCTTAACCACCTCACAATACTTCCTCCCATCTCCTCTTCTTACCTACTGCCTCTCCTCCCTTCCTATGACCATGTCTGTGGCCATCCCACCGATATCCTCGCCTTAGGCCTGCCCTCTCCAGAGTTCTACAGACAGTGGGATGAATCTGGCAAGTTCCTTCAGGCCCTCAGTTGCCTGGAACTGATCTGATTTGCTACTACACAGTAACAGAGCTTAGGACATGTGGAAGAAAATTAAGGATAAGGAAGCATGGAGGGGGGAGAATCTTTGGAAGAGAAGATGTTGATATATTCATTTATCACTCAATCATTTCATTGAGATTTCACTGGGTACAAAACATTGTTCCAGCCAGACGTTGGAGGGGGACACAAAATGGTTCACAAGGTCTCAGCCTTTAAGGAACATAGGATCTGACAGGAAAATAAAGCAGAGAGCATTATGTTTTGAAATGGTAAGGGTTGAAGATACTCAAGGAAAACATCTGTCATTACCGGAGCACACTGAGAAATGCTGGGATGAATCTGAGGTTCAATCAAACACATTAGCACACATCCATGGCCATCCACACCTGGTGATGGGCCGGGCAGGGCAGCAGACAGCAGGCCCCAGCCCCCTTGCTTCTGTCCCCAGCACACATCCAAGTGGCTGCACATGGCCCTGTGCCTGCAGGGAGCAAATTTCTCCAGACTTGGTTGTTGATACTTCAGCTTGAGAAGATGTCCAAGGAATTGGGAACGTGGCTTCTAAACTGAGACATATGGAAAAAGAATCACATTTGAAGTGGTGTTTGAATCATACTCTAAAACTTTTGTAAAATTTAGGAAAAATACCACTTAATTTTTTTTCACATTTCCTGAAAATTATCAAGAATGCAACATTTGTCATTACAGTCTAAAGGATTGTGAGGGAGCTCATGGTTAGTCACAGTTTTGAGGGCACTTAAAAAATAAAACTGATTGGGAGGCCAAGGCAGGTGGATCGCGAGGTCAGGAGATCGAGACTATCCTGGCTAACACGGTGAAACCTCATCTCTACTAAAAATACAAAAAATTAGCCGGGCGTGCTGTCAGGCACCTGTAGTCCCAGCTTCTCGGGAGGCCGAGGCAGGAGAATGGCGTGAACCCAGGAGGCTGAGCTTGCAGTGAGCCAAGATGGCGCCACTGCACTCCAGCCTGGGCAACAGAGGGAGTCTCCGTCTCTAAATAAATAAATAAATAAATAAATAAATAAATAAATATAATAAAACTGAACACTGGGAGGCAAAAGAGGTCACTGGAAAAATGAAGTTAAAGAGGCATCTTATCTGGCCTGATTTTTAAAAGGACTATTGAGAACTTTGAACACTTGTGAAAACCTTTTCCTAATTCTGGGAAATTTTGCCTGTTTTCTTTCTCATCTCTCATTAAAAACAAAAACAAAAACAAAAAATGTATTTTGGTTGCTGTGCACAACAGTTACTTTAGAATATTTAAAAATGAATTTTCAAATCATCTGGTAAAGTTTCTGAAAGGCTTTGCTATTGCTCAGAGGCTGTGTCGCTCATTGTGACTTGGATTTTCCCCATTTTATACTTACCTGTGACTCCGTGGGGCTGAAATACAATTTCAACCTAGTCTCACGGTTACACATGGAAGAAGAAAATATGTGTTATCTTTTCTGGGCTTTAGTTTGAATGGGAGCTTCTGATCCAAATGTGCAGCTTCCTCTGCATGCCCCCATGTTCATGTCCTGCCATCATTTTTGGTTTGTGATTAGAAGTGCAACCATACTTTGTTGACTCTGCTTCTGTTCAAACCCGTAGAAAGCAGAGCAAAGGGCTGATCCCTTCTTGGCCTTTATTCTACTTTTTGTGTTTTGTTTTGTTTCGTTTTGAGATGCAGTCTCGCTCTGTTGCCCAGGCTGGAGTGCAATGGCATGATCTCGGATGACTGCAACCTCTGCTTCCCAAGTTCAAGTGATTATCCTATCTCAGCCTCCCATGTAGCTGGGACTACATCACACGCCACCATGCCCGGCTAATTTTTGTATTTTTAGTAGAGACAGGGTTTCACCATATTGTTCAAGCTGGTCTTGAACTCCAGACCTCAGGTGATCCACTCGCCTTGGCCTCCCAAAGTGCTGAGATTACAGGTGTGAGCCACAGCGCCCAGCCTTTTATCCTACTTCTAAAGCTTTTATTTTAGATAAGGAGGATGTAACCTAGATTATTAATTTGGTTCCTTCTGCTCAGTCCAGTGGGACAGTATCTAGGATTTATGAATGTGTTGTTGCTAGGTGCATGGAACTGGATCCTGCTTTAATAAGAGCACAGGCAAGCAGCTGTGGGCTGAATGGAGTAGGAAGACCACCACTCATGATATTTTATTTAAATATTAAAAATATGTTCTTAGTAGAGTAGAAAATTGTGATAATAATAAATGGGCACAAGCTCTCCATCTCAATATGCTTTTTGATGTGTCTTGACATGTCCCACAGTAGGTAGATTGGGACAGAAGAGTGCAGAGCTCTAAGGGAACCAATCAAAGGCGAGCTTGCAGGTCTGCTGTGGGGGGCAGGTAGTCAGGCAAAGCCACAGAGAAGTGCAGACAAGTGCAGGCTTAAGCTGGGACTGGCTGGCTCAGCTTGTGAGGCACAGGGCACTTCAGAGGCTGAGCAACCAGTGAGAAGGCAGGGAGCTCATTAGAGGTGTGGTGAGGGAAATGCCATCAGCAGGGACCTCTATGGATTAGGAAGAGAGGAAAGATACGGCATTTACCTGGAAGAACTAAGATGTTAATTTAGCAAACTTAGGGGAAACTGTTCAAGGCAGCCTCTCTTTAGGATGGGAGAGAAACAAAGAAGGAGAGAAGACAATGTAAAATGGTTTGAGTTGCTTTAATTATAAGGACAAGGATAGCTAAGGTGCGGTGAAAAGGCCACCAGTGCCAGGCGCAGTGGCTCAAGCCTATAATCCTAACACTTTGGGAGGCCGAGGCAGGTGGGTCACTTGAGGTCAGGAGTTCAAGACCAGCCTGGCCAACATGGTGAAACCCTATCTCTACTAAAAGTACAAAAATTAGCTGGAAATCGCTTGAACCCAGGAGGCAGAGGTTGCAGTGAGCTGAGATCATGCCACTGCACTCCAGTCTGGGCAACAGAGCGAGACTCTGTCTCACAAAAAGAAAAAAGGCCACCAGGTCGGGTTAAAGGACCTGGTCAGTGCATCACAATCTGCTGTATTAGGATATTGTAACTACCCGATGGGTTCTTCCTGCTCACTGCACAAACAAAATCAATTCACAAAGACACAAAGACCGTAGCATTACAGTGAAGAAAGAGTTTAATAGACATGAGGTTGGCCATGCCATATGGGAGACAGAGTTATTATTCAAATCAATCTCATCGAAGGCTTGGAGATTAGGGGTTTTTCAAAGGTTATTTGGCTAGGCAATGGGTGCTTACAGCTGATTGATGGGGGTGGAGATGAAATCATAGGTAGTTGAAGCTGTTCTCTTGTGCTGAGTCACTTCTGGGTGGGGCCACAGGAGCAGGACCCACAAGGTGGTCCAAGTGAAGCCACTGGTGTCAGACATGCAATAAATGTGAAAATATATCTCAAAAGGCCAATCTTTTGGCCTTTTGAGCCAAATGTTATCTGATGTTATCTGCGGGAATAATTGGGTAAGCTGTGACTTCCAGAATAATGGCTGGCAATCATTTGTGTCTACACCTTAGCAGAATTGAGGCTCCTGTCTTCCTCCTAGCCTGGTGGTCTTTCATTAGCTTTACAAAGGTGGTTAAATTTGGGGGAAGGGCTATTATCATTAAACTATAAACTAAGTGTCTCCCAAAACTGGCCCAGCCTAAGCTCAGGAATAATTAAGACAGCTTGAAGGCTAAAGGCAAGAGTGGGGTTGACTAGATCAGATTTCCTCCCATGCCATAATTTTCTCACTCATATAATATTTGCAAAGGTGGTTCCAGTATGACCAAAACACCCCACGTACAAACACATACTGTTGGGTAGTATAATAAATAGGCCAAGACTGTGCTGCTCTAGTCAGTTCACACAGAACAAGGTTTAGGGAGGGGTTTGGGATGGGTAGCCACTGCAGAAGAAAATGAAGTCATGAAGGCTCAAAACACAACTTTTGGGAAAAAGATTAATTAGAGACTGCACACTCAAGATAGCCTCTGGGTCTTGCTGACCCAGAGCTTCTCTGTTGACTTGAGTGATAACTCATGTGTTTCCATACTTGTGTTATCTTTCCAAATCTACCCTAGCTTTGCTGCTTGCAAGGAAATCCTAGTTTCCAAGGAGCAAGGCTTGGAAAATACATGTACGCACCTGCTTTCTCCAAGCACTCTAGGCAGCTGCCCCTTGAGCTGTTCTCCCACTCTTACCTCCCCAGAGGCTGGGCTGCTGGAGCGTTTGCAAAACACCAAGAAAACTATAGCATCCATCCACCAGTTTCCAGATGGTCTCCCCAGCTTGATAATGGCTCCCTGGTGAATACAGAATGGATCATGACAGAGGCAGGAATTTGTGGTAGCTGTAAAGTGGAGAGAATAATCTGGAAATAACATCCAAGATCTCGCAGGAAACTGTTCCATCCATAGAGGGCTCCAGATGAGTGAAGACTTGCCCGTTAGTCACAGCTGCTCCTCTCACTGTGTCCAAGAGAGGACTGGCCCTCTGGTGTCCCGAGGCAGGGGAGAATCACTAGGGCACAGCATGCTCCAACAAGGCCCTTTCCTATTGCTAATTGAGGTCAAGCAACACCTTGGCTTCTGTTTGTGCAGAAAGCAGACAAAAGGTTGGTTTTTGTTTTGTTTTGTTTTGTTTTGAGATGGAGACAGAGTCTCACATTGTCACCCAGGCTGGAGTGAGGTGGTGCGATCTCCACTCACTGCAATCTTCACCTCCTGGGTTCGAGCAATTCTTGTGGCTCAGCCTCCAGAGTAGCTGGGATTACAGGCGCCCACCACCATGCCTGGCTAATTTTTGTATTTTTAGTAGAGACGGGGTTTCGCCATTTTGGCCAGGCTGGTTTCCAACTCCTGACCTCAGGTGATCCACCTGCGTTGGCCTCCCAAAGTGCTAGGATTACAGATGTGAGACACCATGCCTGGCCATGTTTTTAATCATCTCTTGTGGGGATGGGAAATGATAATACTACTTGAACTTCTCATAGGTTAGGCTTTCTTATGGGTTAAGTGCTTTAGAGCATTGTTTTGCTGTCTCTTCTCTAACCATCATGGAGATTTGGGGAGCTCCTTCAGACCCCCAATAAACTTGTTTGTGGAGGCCTAGGGAGTTTCTTCAGACCTTCAATAAAACTTGTTTAATCCTAAACTGGTCCTGTTAAGAAGTTTTTCATTGTCTTGTCATGCTTTGAGGCCCAGGAAAGGCAAAACTCTTGGTGGGCTCTTGTTACATTCCAGCCTTTGTGTAAGGACATTGGCTTTATCAGCTTTTAATATATAACTTAACTACTCAGTCAGTACTGACACAGTTGTTATGGAGGCCTGCCTGTTCACCCGTTAAGGAGGCATGGCCTGCCACAATTGGGCCCATGACCTGATGGTGCGAGGCCCTGTAATTGTCACAGGCTAGGAGCCTTCTCCTGTTTGCACCAGGATCAGCAGAGACCAGGGAAGCTGCTGGGTCCCTGCTGGTGAGTTGCATTCAGGAGCCTGTGACAGGAAGAATTACCAAAGATAAGACCATGCCTGTGGGCAAGATGCTTGCTGGTCGATTTATTCTCCAGGTAAGCGTGTAAATAACTGAGAAGAGAGACCAAAGGTGCAGAGATGGAGCATACTGATTAGGAGCTGATGGACCGGTCTGTTCACAGAGCAATGGGGACGGAGGACTTTTACGCGTGAGAGTTGTTCAAATGTGCCTTCTCTCTGCCTCCTGAATTTCTGTTATGGTTCCTGTTTCTTAATTTTGTTCTTACTATTGAAGATGATTATTTGAATAAACATGATTTATTTATACACTTTTTCACACGTTGGAACAAGCATCTTTTGTCAGACCTTGTGTCCCAATGTTTATGGCATAAAATACAGTGACTAGTATTGTGTGGCCCTCTGCCTGGGGCAGAGAGCCCAGGAGCCGTTCTTGGGGTAGCCCCAGTTGTGGGCAGCTCTGGACTCTGGCCAAGACGCCAGGGGATGGAGTTGAATCTAACATCTTCAAGCTCAATGCACATGCGGTAGTTCTGTCTCCTGGTGTCCCTCCTGTGAGCCCTCCGTTTTTCCTAGGGCTGCTGGCAAAGCAAAAGTTAAAAGTGGTTCCAGCAGGCACAGGCCCTCCAGCTGCCAGCAATTAGCTTCCCCAGCTCTTCCCACAGGAACCTCCTGCTGACTTAATGAGCTAAATGCAGGAAGGTTGTCTCCTCTGGTAGGTGTCTCCCTGGGCAGGAAGATGCTCTGGGAGGGCCATGTGTGAGCTCCAAACTGACTCCCACACCATGTCAAAGAGCTCAGCCCACTGACACATGCCTCACTTTGAAACTGAAACCCAATTCTAAACTTCCAGTCAGAACCGAGCTAAGAGAAAGATGGAGACAACAGAAATAAGCCAATTTTTCAACAGTAAAAAATGCCTTACTGGCCTGTGTACCTGTTCCCCTATGGACAAAGGAGTATTTCTCACCTTCTGCCATAGCAGAGCCAGCACTCTACATAGACACAGAGCTTTTCAAAGCCTCCAGAACGCATCTTCCTACCAGGACACCACAGTACTTACAATGCCCAAATAAAATTCCAATCTCTCGAATTGAATATAAATGTATGGAATAAAGTTTTGGAATTTAACACTACTCAAACATTTGTTATTTTGTTTCCTTCTTGCAGCTTTTCTGTTCTACTAAGGCTAGGGCTAGTGATTAAGGCTTATTGCTCCAGGGAAGGGGAGGGTTGATGATTAGTTTTGCATTTCAATCTCAGCTCTTGAATTTCAAATTAGACTTTAAAAATTTCATCATGAGTTAATCATATTCATTTAAGTAAATGGAAGGCTTTTTTAGAATTCCTAAAGCTGGCTTTACAATGAAGAATCATGGAAGTATTCCAGCTAAGAAATTAAGAAGAAATGATAGGATTCGAATAACACAATTTAGAGTGCTTAATGTATTAATATATCTAGGTAATGGCCATCAATGGCTGCTAACTTCATGCAAAGGGAGACAATCAGACATTATGTTCCTCCTGATGGAAGACTACTCCATTACTTACCGTATGTTCTTGGAAAAAACGATGGCAATAAGAACTGAATTTGTTGAAGCCTCTAGGTCCGACTTCCAATTTATAGAAGATAAGAGAGAGGAACTTGTTAAACTATACCTTGGGGACGCAATCAGCAAAATCCAGACTATTGGAAAATCCACAAGCCCCACTGCTTGGTTTCTCCAACAAATAAGTAGCAAGAAAAGAAGAGAGGTGGAGAGAGATTTTAGATAAAAGAGATGTGAGTGGCATAACCAGTTATAATGTATAGATATTATTTAGATTCTAATTTAAGCAAATTATAAAAACATGATATTTAGGAGATGATTAAGAATTTGAACAATGGATTGTTGAAAATCATTAGTTATTTTCTAGTGAGCTTTTAGCAGGTCAAGGGCCTGCTAAATGATATTGTAGGGCCTAAGGCCCTTGACCTGTTAAAGGTTCACTAGAAAATCATTGACAAGGGGCGGATTGATTAATAGGAGAGAAATCATACAAATGTATTTAACGTGTATACACAGGGGCCTTTGGAATGAAGACCCAACCCGCCAATGAGGTACAGAAGCCTCTATGCCACCTGGAGGTTACAGAAAGAATGAGGGTTCAGGGCACGGCTAAAAGCAGGCTTTAATGGCACGACAGGTTATAAGAGGGAGAGAGGAAGTGGCTTGTTCACAAGCAGCAACAGTGGCCTTGTTATATAGAGGAAATTTTCCAGGTAGTAGCTGTCAGAGAGAACGGATGGTAAATATCTCTTTTTCAGACATTTAAAGGTGTCAGACTCTCAATTAATCTCTCCTAGACTCAGGAAAGACCTAGAAAGAGATGGTCTGATTGCATTGAGGGAGGTTGTCTGCAGATACAAATTTCCCCCACAAAAGACAGTTTTGCCAGGGCGCTTCAATCTGCTGGCCTTGGGGCAGCTATTTCAAAATAAGTGAAAGAAATATATTTTGGAGTAAAATATTTTATTCCTTTCAATATTAAGGAATAATTGTCACTTTTTTGCTGTGTTATTGGTATTGTGGTTATGTTAAAAAATGAGGTTTTTTTTAACATAACTGAAAATTTGATGGATGAAATACATACTAAAAAATGACAGGCAAACTCGTATGGAATTTGCTTCAAAATAATATGGGAATTTTAAACCAAAAATAAAATTCTAAGCCCCCCAGCCATCTAAATGGACCCCTTTTCTCAGCAAGGGCATTCCAAAGTTAACCTAAAACAGGAGTTCAGGCCATGATGAGAAGAAGGAGCTGGACATGCCTCATGATACCCTCTTCCCTTTTGGAATTACTGATAGAACAAACTCTATGTTTGATAGAAACATTTACAATGTATTCTCTCTGAAGCCCACTACCCAGAGGCTTCATCTACATGATAAAACCTTGGTTTCCACAACCGCTTATCCTAACCCAGACATTCCTTTCTATTGATAATAACTCTTTCAACCAATTGCCAATCAGAAAATATTTGAACCTGCCTATGACCTAGAAGCCCCTACTTCCAGTTGCCCTGCCTTTCCTGGGTGAACTGATGTATATCTTGCATGTATTGATTGATGACTTATGTCTCTCTAAAATCTATAAAACCTAGTTGTAGCTCAGCCATGCTTGGGTGCATGTTCTCAGGATCTCCTGAGGGCTGCGTCAGAGGCCATTGGTCACTCATATTGAGCTCAGAATAAATCTCTTCAAATATTTTACAGAGTTTGACTCTTTTTGTCAACAGAATGGAATGTGGATGGGAGTGTAGGGGCCAAGGGAAATCATCCCCCTCACCTTGTGACCATTTGCTAAAAATCACTAAGAGGCAGATTAATGGGAAGAAAAGCATACAAATTTATTTGATCATAGTGACCCAACCCCCTACAGGGAGCAGAAGCTAATATACTGTCTTGAAGTTACATAGAAAATAGAGGCTTGGACCTTGGCAAAAAAAGGTTTATGGGAGTGGGAGGAGAGGAGGCCTGGCTAGTGGAGGCTAGTAGAGTATTATGTAGGTGAAACCATACAGGTAGCAGCCATCAGAGAGGATAGATGGGAAATGTTTCTTTCAGACTTTTAAAGGTCTTTCAGACTTTCAGTTAACCTTAGACCCCACAGGGGAAGACCTGGCTGCACTAATGCAGATTGTCTACAAATGCAAATTTCCCCTGCAAAAGACAGCTTTGCAGGGCTACTTCTTTCTGCTGGCTCCCTGACAGCCATCGCAAAATATGGCAAAGAAATATATTTTGGGGTAAAATATTTTGATTTCTTTCAAGGGTACAGATAAACCAAGATTAGCTATAATTACTGCAGTGGGGGAACAGACATGGGGATTTTAAATACTATTCTGCTTCCTTTTGTGTGTGTCTAAGATTCTCCATAAGAAAAAGTCTTAAAAATGAAGTCATATATTGAATTGCAATGATAATGCAAGTTTCCATCCTAATATTCAAGAAGAATCTGGATTTCAAATTGTTTCATGGGCTGTCACAATTAGATACTTGATGTTCTTTCACTTGGAAGACTATTACTCATTCCAAAATATTAGAAGGCTTTGTTTATCTAACAAGTACATCAAGGTCACCCCCAACTGTTAGTCAGTACATTCTTAAAGTACAAGGGTGTTGTTATGCCTCTGAAAGCAAACATAAACTAGGCTATCTCTTATAGAGAAATTGGGAATTACAAAATGCAATGCTTGCGCCAATAGGGTATAAGCTCTGGCCCATAATGTATATAAAACTCTAGGGATGGTCACAGAAATCATGATTTGGCCTGGATTGCTTGTGTCTATTTCAATCCTGAGGAATTATCAATACCTAGATTTAAAATGACTAGATAGGACATAAAGAAAAAGATACAACTTTGAAAGAAAGAGACAAAATTAAATAGCCTATGATGATTGCTGGGACAGTGTTGTTCAGCTATTAATATAAATTATTATTAATGTTTACTGAATTACTTTAACATATACTACCTATATCTTCCTTTATTTAGCACACTTAAAGACTTGATGTTTATTTAGAATTTATTCAAAATTATTAAAACATCGCTGCTAATTTGCTTGTACAATGCTTGCAGAATTTTAAAGTAATTGAACATAAAGTAATTTCCTTTGAGTAACTTCTAGGCACAATAGACAGAATAGTTTTAAAACATCTTCCATAGAGTTCCCTTAACCATAAAGGTCTTTTAAAGATTTATGAATCGTATGAGAAAAGGTATCATCCAGAAAAACACCAGGATAGCTAAATAGTAGAAAGGAGACCTTTATTGGCAATATCTGTTTGCAAACCAAGGGCAGTATCTGGTGTGTACTGCAGGTGCTCTGTTTTTGAGGAGGGAGAGAGCAGGTTGGTGTCTATGCCTCACAGGGCCTGTATTATACAACAGAATCACACAAATTTGACAGGTTTGGGGGAAAAGCTACACATATTTATGAGGGAAGTCAAGGGCATGTATGTAACATACATCCCATATTTACTTTGGGGCAGGGCTTTAGCATCAAAATGAGGTGGAATTTGCCTCTTTACATCAAAAGGTTAACTATGGGACATAAAGAGACAGTTTGTGTGCAGCCTCTATAGAAGCTACTGAAACCAGCTTAAGGTCTGACATTGCTTATCAGAAAAGGATGTTTGTAAGGCCAGTTCTCTGTCCAGTCAGAGTTGTAATGGTCTAGGTTGTAAATCACAGTTAGCAGGGGTTTGATTATCTGCCTGATAGCTCCTGTTGTTAGGGAGTTTAGCAAGAGTATGGTTTTTCCTGTGGCCATAAGGATTAGGAAGTTGCCATCCAGGCAAACCCTAGACCCCCAACCTGTAGGTAACTTTTGCTTCCTTATCCTTAGCACCCATCTTAGTAGACAGAGAGACATCTATTTTGGTCTCTAAGGTCACAAGGGCATTTGACAGCTATGTGCTTGTTATTATTTGTGATAAGTTGGTGGCTCGCCCTTGCTGTTCTGCTAAGGCCAGAAACTGGATATCCTGTAAGTGGCTTTCACGGCAGTATTAGATTCTAATTCTTTCAAAAAGTTCATCCAAGTTTGGGTCTATAACGGTATTTCCATCTTTCAGGACAATGATGGCATTGACATTTTGAGGCTATTAAATATATCAGTCTAATTTGAATGGTACTTCCTAAAGCCCTTCCTCTGTACTTAGTCTCAGGTAGACTGAGTTTATGGTGTGGTTCCTGTTCTCTCTCTGCTCATGTGAGGCTACACAGATGTGAAATAAAAATAAAAACTCAGGACCCCAGTTCACTCTGCCAAAGAAAAAATTAAGCTGAAAGCTGAGTCTTGCGCGGAGCTATCTTTCCTTTTGTTCTTAAGCAGAGAGCTACAGATAAAAGATTAAATATCTCCACAAGTAGCTACTCTATGTTCACCTTACCTTATGTAAAAATGCTAATTTACTGGGCCCAAGACGAACACATAGTTGACTATTCTCCTACTGGCTCCTTTTCTCTTGAAAAATGTGGATTCAGGATTGTGACCATACCCTCCCTCTTGCCCCTCCAGCCCGCTTTTACCTTTTACGTATTGAAGCCCTCAAAATCATCTTTGGAGAAAGGCACAGACCACAGACTGGTTCTGTGATTCCATGTTTTTCCTCCCGGGCATGTCCTTAACCTTGGCAAAATAAACTTCTAAATTGATTGAGACCTGTCTCAGACACTTCTTGGTTTACACATATGAGAATGAACAACAGCTAATCAAATGCTAAAATGTACCTGACCTCCTGTTGCTATGGAAGGCCAGGAATAGGAGACACCTATGCTGCCTCCAGGCATCAGGAAGACTTCAAGGAGGAGGCGGTGCTTGGGCTGGATCTGGGAGGATGTGCAATATTTAGAAAGAAGAGAAGACAAGAGAGGGTGTTTCCAGCACTGAGGGTAAAGGGTAGGATATGTGGTTTTCGACAGCATGTGTATGAATCAGTTTCCCCAGGCCCACCAGCCTGTGGTACTAATGAGATCACAGTAATATTAGCAGTGTGCATTTTGCTAGTTTTTCAGCATAGCCACGTTAACTGTTTTTAAGCGTATAGCACAGGGGCATTAAGTACATTCACATTGTTATAACACATTCTCATTTAATTTTTCACAACTTAAAATCCTTGATACTAGCCATACAAGGAGAAGGATAAATTTAAAGAGTGTATCAGTTATCACCTAAAAAGATAAAGGCTGCTAGTGGGTTTTTATGGTGGGGGGTGGGGGCTTGTTTATATCTCAAGTTGTTTTGTTTTCTTTTTTTTTGATACGGAGTCTCACTCTGTTGCCCAGGCTGGAGTGCAGTGGCCCGATCTCGGCTCACTGTAACCTCTGCCTCCTGAGTTCAAGCAATTCTCGTGCCTCAGCCTCCTAAGTAGCTGGGATTACAGGTGTGTGCCACCACACCCAGCTAATTTTTTTGTATTTTTAGTAGAGACAGGGTTTCGCCATTTTGGCCAGGCTGCGCCCAGCCTCAAGTTTTAATCTAGGAATTATGCCAATTAAATGCTGAGTTCCTAGAGAGAAATTATTTTGTTAGACTTTCTTCTCAAGTTCAGGATTTTCCAAGTTAGTGAATTTACTGTATTTAGGATTAACAAGAAAGTTTCCATTTTAACACCAGATGACAGATCTCTTTAGCTGGCCGTAACTAGGGCATCTCTCTGGCAGCAGGAGGTTAAGAATAGAACAGATTATCAATGGAGGTTGTGAAATTGCTTTCCCGGGAAGAACTTTGTGAGCAAGAGGAGATACTATTTGCCTGACATGATTGATTCAGTTCTTCAGTACTGAGCTTTTCAACAAAAGAGCAATCTGGTTTCTTAGCAGAGGGAAGCCTTGACTGATGTGGGCCCCTTGTGTGATCTGCCCCTGGGAAGTGTGGAGGAAAGTTAATACTGAATGTACTCATTCGAAGGGAGGCAGCACAAGGATAAAGCAATCAGACTGATCAGAAGACCACTGTTTCCTGCGCAGGGACAGACTGTCCATTCCCTTGCCTGTCATCACTGGCCACCCTCTGTTCCAGGCTGGGCCACTGCCATCTGATCCTTTGTTATATGAACAGACCAACAAGCATTTAGGAATTAGTTTTGTTGAGGAAAACAACTTAGCCCTTAATAATTTTAGGAAAAACAAAAAGGATTATCAAAGTATTATATTTTAAATGGTACAATGTCCCATGAAATTCCATGTCTGACTCCTTTGAGAAAAACACCAGGAAGATAAGATCTCATTCAGTTGTTCTGTGTTCATTCCATCAACAGGGACACGATACGATAGGTCCTGGCTAGTTCCATGGGGAATACACTGGTGAGTGTGGAGGACACAGGGGATGGCCTCAGAGTCGTTCTTTCTGGGTGTCTTTCTGCTCTTGCACCTTCATCTTTTGCACTCCCTTATAACTAAGGCTCCTGGGATTCAACAATCACACACCATGAGTGTGGAGAGGCTGAGTGAAACTGCAGGTGTCTTTGCTGTATTCTCTCCTGTTTCTGGCAGGGAGGGTCCTACAGATGTTTGTATCTTTGTGCGTAGTGCCAGACATCCCAGTGGCCATGTGCTAGTTTCATCGGTGATGTGAGGCTGCTATGGAGCACATGATTTTTGCTCATTCTGGTCTAGCAGTACAGTTCTGGAGCCAACCATTCTGCACGCAGCTTCCCAGTCCCTTCACCATGGCATTTGATTCCCCCATTTGACTGTGGCAGAGGCAGCAGCTCCCCTGGAAGGCCAGTTCTGTAGTATTATATGTTCTACCTCTACATTTGGAATGAAAACCCATACTTGGGATATAAACAACTTCCAAAAATCACAGATACTATTTTATATATAGTTTTTATGGTGGTAGAAATATTATTTTTTGTTTTGAACTTATACATGTTTTCCAATTTATTTTCATATGTATTGTTGAGTTCTTGGATGTAGAGTATTTTCCCTTTAAGGGAAGGTCATTTTCTTTTGAATATCCTCAATCCTTGTTCGACTAGAGGGTGGGTCCTGAAGGGGTTGCTATAATGGAGCATCTTTCATAACTATGTAAGCCTCTCATTGATGTCCACTCACAGAAACAATTTGGATGCCACAGGATCTGCTACTCCAGGTAGGCAAACACACCAGGCACTTTGAAGGGAGGATACTTAAAACAGACTACTGTAGCAGGGACTAGCAAGAAAATACTGTTCATGTCTCTAATCAAAATTGAGAGAGCAAAGAAATTGTCTTATAAAATGAAGATTTAATTCTTGTCTTCATGTAAGCAGAGAGGTTTTAGTGCTTTTAAATGCACAGTTAAACATAAAACAATCAAACTTTGTATTGTAATAGACTAAAGAGGCTAAGATGCACCATAAACATCCCTTTAAGTCTCAGAAGTGCCCTGTATGGCTAGTTATAAAAGTCAGCAAGCTCTCAGGTGATGACTTAGTGAGAGCAAAACTTTCCAGCAGGAAGGGTGAGGTGAGAAAGGGAAGAAGGGGATGGCAGATGTCAAGTTGAAGAATTCTTTCCCTAGTCCCGAAGATTTTTTTCCTATATTCTTTTCTATAAGTTTTATAGTTTTATGTTTTACATTTAAGTTCATAATCTATTTTGAGTCTTTTTTTTTAGGTGTAAGATTTTGGTCACCATTTTGTATGTTTCTTTTGGGTTTTGTTTTGCCTATGGATGTCCTATTGATCTAGGACTATTTATTGGAAAGGCTATACTTCCTTCAGTGAATTGTTTGGCTCCGTAGTTAAAAATTAGTTGGCTAGGTGCGGTAGCTCATGCCTGTAATTCCAGCACTTTGGGAGGCTGAGGCAGGTGGATCACCTGAGGTCAGGAGTTCAAGACCAGCCTGGCCAACATGGCGAAACCCCATCTCTATTAAAAATACAAAAATTAGCTGGGCATGGTGGTGCACGCCTGTAATCCCAGCTACTCAGGAGGCTGAGGCAGGAGAATCGCTTGAACCCGGGAGGCGGAGGTTGCAGTGAGTCAAGATTACGCCACTGCACTCCAGCCTGGATGACAGAACAAGACTCCATCCCCCGCCTCCCCCGCAAAATTAATTGGACATATTTATATAGATCTATTTCTGGGTTCACTATTTTCAGCCCCACTGGCCTGTATATTCACAAATACCACATTGTCTTGATTGCTGTATGGTAAGTCTAACTACCAGAAAGAGTGATTCCTTCCACTTTCTTCTTCTTTTTAAAAATTGTTTCAGCTGCTCTAGATCCTTTCCATTTTTATATAGATTTTAGAAGAAGCTTGTCTATGCCTACAAAACAGCTTGCTGATATTTTGATAGGAATTGTATTAAAGATCAATCTAGGAAGATATGACATCTTTGCAATAAGGAGCCTTCCAATCCAATAACATAATATGCCTTTCCAAATACTTAGGTCTTCTTTAATTTTTTTCACCAGCATTTATAATTCTCAGCATACAGATCCTGTAACTGTCTTGGTAGATTTATTCCTAAGTAGTTAATGTTCTTTGAAAAAGTTGTAAATGGTATTGTATTTCTGATTTTTGTTTTTACTTATTTGCTGTCTTTATA